>NC_143522.1:44650351-45015351 GCF_031878675.1 Megascapheus bottae | reverse complement strand
CAGCCAGAGTTTTTAATTTTATTTTTATTAAAAGAATTACATCGTGGTGCAATCTTAGCCTCTTACTAAGGTGTGGCAGGCATATACCACTGTTTCCAGCTATGTGTTGACAAGGGATTTGGCCTGGCTCCCCTTGAATTGTGATCCTCTCATTTTCAGTCTCCCAAGTATCTAGGATTACAATTGTGAGTCACAGGCTTTTGTTGTTGTTGTTGTTGTTTGGTCTTTGGACATAGTATTTTGTCATTCCAGCTCAGGTTAACCTCCAACTCCCCAGCCTCCTGCCTGTGCCTCCTGAGTGCTGAGACTATAAGTGAGCACCGCCATGCCTGGCTCAGAAGTTTCTGTAAGGCCTGTCTATGGTCATGCAGTAGTGATAAGTAAAAGTCACATTCACAGCACAGAGCTGTGCTTCCGTTGCTTTACTTACCTTGGTTCGTTACAACCCTGAGCAATAAGTGCAACTAGTGCACTGCATTGTAAAGATGAGAAAGCAGGGGGAGGAAACTGACAGATGTATTTTTACATAAGTACTCTGTGTGACTGCAGTGCTGTTAGCCAGGAGGCCATCCCAGCCTTGTTCTTAGCTGCTCTGCCCACTCTATGGCCTCTCAGGCCTAGATGGGCATGAAAGGATTATGCAGTGTTTGTGTGCATACAGTATCAGCACTGTTTCCATTAAGATGGCTCACTAGTACAGAAAGTTCTTTAGCACAGAAGCCACGATGGTTTGGACAAATGCTTCCCCATGTCTCAAGGCCTGACTTTTAAAGGCTTGGTCCACAGTGAGGCCCTATTGGGGGGGGGTGATGAAACTTTTAGAAGGAAGAGCCTAGTGGGAGGTCCTTAGGTCTTTGGGGCTTAAAGAAGCACTGGGGGTGGGGAGGGGGTGGATAGGGAGGTATCACTGTATGTTCTTGCAGGGATTGTGGGAGCATTTGGTTAGAGTCCCATGAAGCTGCCTCATGCAGCTGCAGAGCAACACTTTTGGTAACTCTGGGATGGATCTCATCTTTCAGTGTGGTCCAAGGTGTCCTTGGAAGCAGGGGGCTATGTGGCACCTGTGCACGGAAGGAAGAATGCTGTGACCGTGGCTGAAGCTCAGGCAGTTTTCCTGTGGAAGAGAGCGCTTTCCTGAAGGAAGGTGGTCCCTAAGAGAAGTGCCTCTGAACAGCTTTCACATGTGCATTAGCCAGGAGGCTCCCAGGAGAGAACCTTCAGGACAGATCCACATAGGAAGAGATAACTTTGGAGACTGGAGACCCAGGAAGGAGCTAGTGCTGCATGTCACACTGGAAGGTGTCTGCTGCAGATTTCCCTCTTACTGGGTGTGGGATGTGGAGTTGGGTGGTCAGTTTTTTGGTGTATTCAGTTCTTCAGCTGGCTGTGTGAGGCTCACCCATGTTATAGAGAGGGCAACTGGCTTTACTAAAGAAAAAAAAAGGGGGTTGGGAGCATAGCCTAGGGGTACAGTGCTCGCCTAGCATGCACAAAGCCCTTGACTCTATTCCTCAGTACCACATACACAGAAAAAAGCCAGATGTGATGATGTGGCTCAAGTGGTAGAGGGGTAGCCTTGAGAAAACCCAAGGACAGTGCCCAGGCCCCGAGTTCAAGCCCCAGGACTGGCAAAAAAGAAAAATCTATCAATTGATAAGTAAATTGTATTAAAGAATGCCTTCCGGTTGGCACTTATCAATTGATAAGTAAATTGTATTAAAGAAGGCCTTCCGGTTGGCACTTGATCAATTGATTGATAAGTAAATTGTATTAAAGAAGGCCTTCAGGTTGGCACTTGATGCTGGCTTTCACCACCTGGATTGAATTCATTTCAACATCTGGATTTGAATTCAAGGCCCCATGCATGCTAGGCATGTAATTGCACTGTTCAAGTCATGTTCCCAGTTCATTATGCTTAGTTATTTTTCAGACACAAGTGTGTGTGTGTGTGTGTGTGTGTGTGTGTGTGTGTGTGTGTGTTTCTGAGGCTGGTCTATGGACTATGAACTTGTAACTTCATTTATAGCTAGGATGGCAGGTGCACCACCATTTTAGCTTGTTGGTTGAGATGGTTTCTGATTAACTTTTTGCCCAGACTGGTCTTGAAGTGCAATCCTTACTATTGCTGTCTCTCCAGTAGCAGGAATCACAGGCCAGAGTCACCACACCTGATGAGGTTACATTAATTTTTGTAACATTTGTTGAATGTTTATTAAGTGCCAACTTCACTGTAAGTATTAGGTTATGGCAGTGAACAAAAGCCACTGTCTCAGTGTCTCTTGGGAAAGACAGTCACTTCAACAAATAAGCACTATCTATACTCTGACCAGATGGGTAATAAATTCCGTGAAGCAAAAGAAAGGCAAAACTGGAAATGGGTCAGCAGTGTAGGTTTGGTGCTGGTGGATTTTATGCTATGGAGAAGGCCTTCTTGTAAAGGGAGAAAGAAGAGAAAGGGGGAAAAAGAGGGAGGGAGAGGGAGCATTTGATTTAAGGGCAAGTCTGCCTATGTTGAAAGTGAACTCTACAACTTGCGGGTGGGAATGGAAAGGCAAATCTGGGAGAGAGCCAGAGAAGGGGTAACATTGTCCAAAAAGAAATGCACTCTTTACCTGATTTTTGTAACTGTAATTCCTCTGTATGTTGCCATAATAGTAATAATAATAAGAAGAACAAGCTTGCAGGTATCCTAAGAAAGCTCCAGGCACAAAGAATAAACTATGCTCACTGGTCCAGAACCAGAGAGGCCCGAGTGCGTACTGGGGATGGGCAGGAGAGAGGAGGGTCTTGGGAGTGCAACTGGACAAAGCACCAGGCCACAGGGGGAGGGTCCTTGAGGCCACAGGGAGGACATGGCTTCTCCCTACAGGGAGGTTTTGTGCTGAGAGTGAAGCGGGCTGGCTGCTCAGCTGTGTGGTGTGTGGAGAGGGATGAGTCAAAGAGAAGAGAGATGCTTGCCAGATGGAGAGAAACGAGGGAGTCTTGGACCAGTATGGGGGCGAGAAGTGCTGTGCCCAAAGGATTTGCTTTGAAGGTCTGCTTTGAAGGCCAGGCTGACAGGATTTACTGCCTGGAGAAGGGCCTCTGTGAAATGCACTGTGTATGTGTGTGCCTGGGGTTGACAATTCTGGCCTGCCTGGCAGGAGTTCGAATCTAGAAACTATGATCTGGTGATACTGAAGCTCCAACTATGGTCTAGTGATATTGAGGATCCAGAGTACCAGGCAAACACTCAACTACTTGAACCATGTCCCCAGCTCGGATGTTTAGTGTTGTGTGTGTGTGTATGTGTGTGTCTGTATATTGCTGTTGCTCTTAACTAGAGCTCAGAGAACCAGCTGTTTTAGGATGTGTAGTCAGTTCAGTCTTGGTGGAAGACAAGCACTCCCAGGGGCCTGGATGCAGAGGGTGGCTTTACCTGTCGGCCACTGTAGCTCTCATGGGCCACTCAGAGGAAGTGACATCACCGGAGCAGGAGTGTGACATTGGGCTGGCCGTGCTCCTTTACAGCAAAGGCAGTGACTTGGGGCCTGCAGATGCTCAGTATAAATAGCTGGAAAAGCCTGACCCTGACAACCCCATTTCTCATTCCTTTCTTGTTACAGGTAATAGAGCTGAAAATGTGGTTTTAATTATAGCACTAATGAAAACTGAAAATCCAGACAGACACTTGACAAACTCTGCTGCGCTTTATATTACATTTGTGCTAACTACAAAGTGCCCAGCTGGGTGTAACCTTATCCCTCTTCTCCGAGCATCCGCCTGACTGAAGCTGTATAATTGATGTGGGCTTTGGCAGGAGGTCAGCTTAAAGGCTTTAAAAAAATTATTTTAAAGAATTTTCCCCCTAAAAAACCCTCTTTAACTGTATTTTGGGGTAAAAGGAATATGTTTATAAACTGAGCCAGAAGAACATTTCTCTGAACTGTCCAATATTCCCTGCCCCCATTCCACAAAATTCTCTGGAAGCAAACTTCTAGAGAATTCCACACAGTACCTTTGGGAGAAACTCCAGGGCCAGGATGGAGCTTAGAGATGGATTGCAAGTTGGAGCTGTGGAACTTTGTCATAGGCTAGTGACCCTGCTCAAACTGAGCGGTGCCTTAGTATAGGGATATGAGATTCTCAGTTCCTTCCTGTGACCCTGTCTCACACAGGGACAGCAATGGCCTTTGGGGTGGGGAGATCTTTGCCCAGGTCTGCTGCAGGCCGTGGGAGATGTGCAGATACACAGTTGCCGAGTCTAAGTCAGGACACCTGATAAGTTTACATTTTATATAAACAACCAAGACTCTTAATTACAGTGAGCATTCCGTGTGGGAGGAGCTTGGTTGCAGGAGCTTGGGGCAGATACCTGGATTCTCGCAAGCTCAAGCCCCTTGCACTGCATGACATGGTATCTGGGTATGAGCTGTGCACCACCTCCCACATATCTGACACCATATCTTGGGAGTAGGGGTTGCCTTAAGTCATAGAATGCTCGCCCAACAAGAATGAGACCTTGAGTTCAATTCCCAACTCCATAAATAACAACAAACAAACCATATCTAGATTACCTTTGACAAAGCAAAGTTACAGAAAGACTTGTTACACACCGTATTACTAAGGAAAAGTAGAAGAAGTAAGGTTGGAGCATGTCTATGACAGATACTATTTTCTCCATAATTCTTTATCTTTGAACTCATGCTCCTCCTGTTTCAGCCTTCTAAGTGTTGCGATTATAGGTATGCACCAACATACTAACGTCAGGCACTTCCTTCTTTTGTTGTTGTTGTTGTTGTAATGTATAGAGGGGTTATAGTTATATTTGCCAGATAGTAGGTGTATTATTTCATACACATTGATACCCCTTCTCATGTTTTTGTCCCCATTTCTCTCCCCCACTCCCTCCCAATCATCTTGTTTTCCCCCCCTTCCCTTTCCTATTTCAAATAAACAAATAAATGTGTATACAATATGCCAGGTAACAAAGTCAGATACAGTAACAATATGAGATTAACCAAAGGGCAAAAAAAGAGAAGAGAAATAATAGTACATTAAGAACAACAATCACTCAAGATAAAGCTCTTGTTTCCATACTCCATCAGGCTCTTCTTTCTCACAAATATGTTAGATCAAAATTGGTTGAAATTATTGATGGAGAATCAATGGATACAGAAAACTACTCTATTTGTTGTTTACCTAACATTTAAATTTAACTTCACATCCTGTAGTTTTATTTAATCTGCCAATCTTACTCATAGGCTTTCTGTGATTGGAGAAGTTCTCTTAGAGATTTCTAAAGAGTTCTTGCCTGTGATTTAAAGCAAATAGAAATTCTCTTTTGGAGACTATCTATGCTAACTTACTATATCTTACCTGACTAAAATCTGCCTCTCATTTTTCCTAAGGCCATTCAAAACCATAAACTTAGCCCCATTGGTACTAGGCAACTGAAATTTATGGCAACCTCAAAAACATAGGTTAAGGGCTGGGAGTATGGCCTAGTGGTAGAGTGCTTGCCTAGCATGTACAAAGCCCTGGGTTCGATTCCTTGGTATCACATACACAGAAAAAGCTGGAAGTGGCACTGTGGCTCAAGTAGCAGAGTGCTAGCCTTGTGCAAAAAAAAAAAAAAAAGTGTCCAGGGACAGTGCCCAGGCCCTGAGTTCAAGCCCCAGGTCTGGAAAAAAACAAAAAACAAAAACAAAAAAATCCAAACCAAACCAAACAACAACTACAACAACAAAAACACAAAAAACCTCAACAAGATAGGTTATGTAGAGATCTGCTTTCTTTATATATTTTTATTGTAATTAATATTGTAATTATATTCGCCAGATAGAAGGTGCATTATTTAACAAACATTGCTACCCCGTCTCATGTTTTGTCCCCACTTGCTTTTTTTAATGTGTTTTTAATGTGCTCTCTCTCTCTCTCTCTCTCTCTCTCTCTCTCTCTCTCTCTCTCTCTCTCTCTCTCACACACACACACACACACACACCCCTACCCATACTGGTGGGCTTGAACTCAGGACATTGCACACTCCTTTACAGCTTTTACTCTCAAGGTTGATGCTCTACCACTTGAACCACACTTCCATTTTTGACTTTTTGGCAATTAATTAGAGATAAGAACCACAAGAGCCATGGCTCTCAGATCTCAGCCTCCCTGAGTACCATAGGCATCTACGTGGCTGGTCCAGGCCAAGTCACCTCATCTCATCCTTGTTCAAATTATAATAATTTCAAAATGTTGAGTAAGTAACCTCCTCATCTGATGCAAGTAGATTTGAGTGAAAGTGTGAAAGGTTTCAGGGAAGAGTTTGTCCTTCCCTTGTGTGATCCAAGCATCTGGCTTCTTCCTTATAGCCAGGGTCTACTGTTAGTTTCTTCCAGAGGTGTGTGTGTGTGTGTGTGTGTGTGTGTGTGTGTGTGTGTGTCTGTGTGTGTGTGTATAAACAAGCATACACGCTCTCTTTGCTTTGCTTCTACTCAGTTATTACTATGTTGATCTGATTACTTGCTGCATCAAACATACCTTTCTTTTTCTTTCTTCTTTTTTCTTGTTTACTGGAATTCAGAGCTTTGAGCTCACTCAGTTTCCTTGCTGGGCTTGTGCTTGACTACTTCAGCTACACCTCTGACCCAGTGTTTTGCTGGTTATTTTTTAGATGAGGCTCAGTGACTTTTCTGCCTAGGTTGACTTCAAACTTCCAAAATCTAGATCTCAGCCTTCTGAGTAGCTAGGATTCCAGATGTGGGCCACTGGTCCTGGTCTTCACTTTTCTATTTTTCCAGTATTTTGGAGATATTAGTGTATCATAGCATAAAGGCTTTCTTGCCCTTTATTTTTAAATAGTTGTACACAGAAAGGGGTTTCAATTCAATAAATCAGTTTATGAGTACGACACATCTTGATCAATATCACCCCTTTCATTGTTCTCCCCATCTTTTTCAACCCCACTCATCCTTTCAAGTTAATGTTCTCATTGTCACACATGTGCATTGACTATAATGACTGTATCAGCCTGCCCTTCTTCCTTTTTCCACATAAGAGTTTTCTTATTGTTCTTGATGGTTGCATAATATTACATATATTTCACATTGAGTGAGAAAAAAATCTAAGGAATAGGACCCAGGTTCTGAGTTTAAGTCTCAGGACCAGTACCAAAAGAACCAAAAAGCAAAACAAAAAAATGCAGCAAAGTGCATGTATCATTTTGTATGATGAATCTCTACATTTATTTTCTGTTGCTGCTATAATAAACTACCATGAACACAGGGGCTTGCAACAACACAAAATTGTTATTGTATAATTATGGAGATTAGAAGTTCTAAAGTCATGAAGTCAGCAGTGCTATGGACTTCTGGAAGCTCTAGGGGTCTTTTCAGTTTCTAGGAGCTGTCTGCCTGCATTCCATGGCTTGTGGCCCCTTCTTCCCTTCAAAGCCAGCAGTGGAGCATCTGCACATCTCTCTCTCTCTGTGACCTCTGCAACTGTATGGCATCTTTTCTGACTCAGACATCTCTGTACCCCTTCTGTGAAGACCTTTGTGATTGTGTTTGGGCACACTTGGTGATGCTATCTCTCTCATTTCATGACCTTGAACTTAGATTGCATCTATAAAGTCCCCTTTGCCCTGTAAAGTAATATATTCATAGGATTTGGGATTAATATGCAGACATTTTTTTGCCAGTCCTGGAACTTGAACTCAGGGCCTGGGCACTGTCCTTGGGCTTTCTCAAGGCTAGACCTCTACCACTTGAGCTACAATATCACTTCTGGCTTTTTCTGTGTATGGCGTACTGAGGTATGGAATCCAGGGCTAAGCAAGCACTCTACCACTAAGCTATGCTCTCAGCCTCAATATAAGGACATTTTTTAAGGGGTCATTTTTTTCCCTGACTATGACACCCTTTGCAGAGTTTGTATCAATTTAGCCTCATGCCAGAACCCCTCTCACAGAATATGCATTCAAATGTTTTGACTCCTTACCAATCTGGTATGTCAAATAATGTTATCTCCATGTAAATTTGACATGGCATTTCCCTTCTTATGGTGGGGAGGGGAGAGTCAATCATATCTAGGCATTTTTCTTTCGGAACAATTTTTGAATGGCTTATATTGTTTGTCATTTCTACTGAATTGTGAACAAGACAATGATTATTGAGTTGGCAGTGTTTCTGAGAAACAGTTGCACTCCCCTACCTCTCTTCATCATTTCCTTCTAGTTGTTGTATGGAAACACTTTATTTTTATGTTTTCCTTCTTTCCTTCTCTCTCTCTCTCTCTCTCTCTCTCTCTCTCTCTCTCTCTCTCTCTCTCTCTCTCTCTCTCTCTCACTCTCTTTTTCTTTTGTGGATCATGGGGCTTGAACTCTGGGCCTGGGCACTATCCCTGAGCTCTTCAACTCAAGGCTACTGCCTTATCCCTTGAGCCACAGCCCCTCTTCCTATTTTCTAGTGATTAATTGGAGGTAAGAGTTTTAAAGTCTTTAGTGCCCGGGCTGGCTTTTAGCCGAAATCCTTAGATCTCAGCCTACTGAGTAGCTAGGATTACAGGCATCAGCCACTGTGCCTGGCATGTTTTCTTTTTATGTAATTGATTATATCAGATTTATTTTTGGGCTAGGCATAGTGGTCCACCCTGGAATCCCAGCATTCAGTAGCCTGAGATTGGAGAATCATGAGTTCAAGGCTAGCCTGGGCTACGTGGAGAGACTCTCTCTCAAACGTAAAAACAAATAATTTGTTTATAGCTTTTGGGTTTGATCTCATAGTCCTGGGGATCTTCTTTTCAAAATAATACATTATTTTAAATTTAAATAATTAAAGGAAACAGAAGAGTAGTCCTTGGGTGGCAGTCCTTCACGCAGGGTTGAAGCTGAGTTAGGCAGACTTGAAGTTGGCTCACTTGAGTTTGTCGGAGTGAGTGGTAGAGCCAGTGGAAAACTCCAAGTCCTGCCACATGTACTTGGTGGTCAATTTGACACTGTGCCTTTTGGGAACATATGCACTACAAATCAGAGCTTTTCTTCCTTGAGAATCAATTGTCAAACATTTATTAGCATACCAGTAGGCCTACAGAACTTGTGTAAAACATTTTATAAGAGAAAAGGAATGAAAAACAGTTTTTAAAAAATCCCACAGCTGTCACAGCTGGGTGTCAGAGGCTCACATCTGTCATGCTAGCTACTCAGGAGTCTGAGATCTGGCCATCATGGTAGGAAGACAGCCTGGGCAGGAAAGTTTGCGTGTGACTTTTATCTCCAGTCAACTACTAAAACACTGAGCTGGAGAGCTGTGGCTCAAGTGGTAGAGCACTAGCCTTGAGAAAGAAGCTTAGAGATAGCACCCAGACCCTGAGTTCATGCCCCAGGACTGGCACAAGAAACAAAACAAAACTTGGGACTAGACAAGTAGGGAGCTATGTAAGGCTGTATGTGAACAAGTTTAGTTCTGTGTTTGTGTCTGCATGCAAAAATATGTATTTATGGCTGAGTGTGTAGGTACACACCTGTAATCCCAGATACCTGCGCTACCCAGGGGGTTGAGAGGAAAGGTTGTGAGTTTAAGGCTGCTGTGGGCATAGGTTAGCCAATACCCTATCTGAAAAGCAAAATACTTACAGAGGGGCTGGGATTGTGGCTCAATTGGTAGAGTGCTTCACACTCTGGGGTCAATCCCAGACACCACAAACAGACACCAAACCAAAGCGAAAACATTTGCTAAGGTATCAATCTTGTGTGTGCAATCTGAAGTTGGCTCACTTGTTTCCTGGATGATATATTGCAGCCCCCTTTGGGTCATCATTACTGTTGTTGATAGGTTGGTTTGCTTGTTTCTTTCAAGAAGGTTGAGATTGTCAGGCCACATTCAAGCATTGCTTAGGTAGTCTCAAAGCTGAACTCTCTAGAAGGGTTGGCATTGCCATTCTAATAACCTTCTACCAAGCAGGGCTTTAAAAAATTATTATAAAGGTGATGTACAGAGTGGTTACATAAGTCAGGTAGAGAGTACATTTCTTTTGGGGCAATGTCACCTCTTCCCTCATTCTGTCCCAATTTTTTCATCTAAGTAGGTATTTTTGGAGGTGCCCTGGCTTCTTGTGATATACCCAGCTTAGGCACCTTTCAAACATATATGCTGGAGACATTACAGTTGGTGTGTGTGTGTGTGTGTGTGTGCGCACGCGCGCGCCCACACAAGTACACAGTGTATAAGCACCAGAGATGAGGAATCCAAGAGCCATGAAAAACTCAGGGAAAGTGATAAAACATAGATTAAAAACCTTTTAGAGAAGAAATCCCATCTGTTCTCTAGATGGCTTCAGGCCGGCAGGCATGGAGGATTCCTGGGAATGGAGAATATATTTTGGGGCTAGGAGACTTAAAGTACAGGTGACATTTTGCAGTTAGCATAGAGTTAAAATTCGCAATCCGGTGATTGCTCCTCAAATACCCAGAATAGCTTTTTAAACTCTGTGTTTTAGAAAATGTAAGAAGAATATAAGAGAAGAGGAAATGGACCCATTTTAGCTGGGAGAAAAGCTGGAATTTTCTTAAGTCCGTAAGTGTCTCTCAGTTTGCTTTTGTTATGTCCAGGATGGCTGGCTACACAGTGTGCTTTGAACAATGAAACCCAGAATTGCTGTATGCCTGTGACCTTGTTTGAATAATGTCAATTGCTCTGAGAGGGTCCCAATCTACAAAAGAGAGGCAGGTGCTCTGAACTTTTTCAACAGTGTTAAAAAAGAGAATTACTAATACATGGAATTTTAATTAATGCCTATGCTAGAGTTTCGAAAATAAAGCTTTTGGTGTTTGCTTGAGCCTCAGGGCAAACAGACCCTCCTAACATACTGACTTGAAATACTGAGTGATACCGTGTGGATCTTGATTCTTAAAACACTATTGCCACTGGAAGGCAGTGTTGCCTAGAGGCTGATGTTGGGAAGATCTGAAGATTGGGCCTGAGCTTGCAAGGACATAAGAACTACAAGAAAGGCTTTTACCTGGGCCTCCTTTCTGAATATAGCTGCAGGTTGCAGCCTGCTCCTGGATACATCGTCCATGCGGGGGGTTTCTTCTGAACTGGGGGTGTTGGCATCTGTTGCCTGAAACCAGCTGGTCTGTATCCAGGTGCTGGGGTCTCTGTGAGCTTTGTTCCTCTCCATTGTCGAATGGGATGTCTGTGCCTATCACCAGCTGGCATAGCTCAATAATAAACAAAATACAATGAAATAAAATAAAAGCTGGTGGTAGAATTTTCCTATTCTAGGATGAAAAACAAACAAGTTGCTCAATGAACTGGACAGGGATCCTTTGAGAAATCTTACTTAGAATATTAACTTTTTTATTATTCCAGATCCTTTCATTATTCCAGATCTCCCCACCCCAGCACCTATTGAAACTGGTAGAAGTCTAGATAAATTATGGGTTCACAGAAAATCAGATAGTAATGAAATACTCTTTCTGCAATTTTTCCTCAATCCATAAATACGGAGGGAGCATTTTGATGTAGAAATATTTCAAGATTTAAGTTAAGGAGAGTGCTTTGCTGTCTTTTTAGGAATAGTATGTCTTTAGGCTAGTAAGAATAACCCCTTATCTTTGTGGAGTGGTTTTTAAAAACTGTAATTATAAAGGTGATGTACAGAGGGGTTATCATTTCTTAAATCAGGTAATAACTACATTTCCTTTTGGACAATGTCATTCTCTCCCAATTTTCCCCTCCTATTTCCACCGTTGTGGAGTGTTTTAAAAATTCTAAGCCTCTATATGTGTTTTCTCAATGGATTGTCATCCAGTCTGGTACATTTGATAAAGGAAGGAATTCTACTTTGATGCTCAAAATGTAGGCTTAGGCTAATTGATGGCCCTTCACCAACTTCTGGCTCTAAATTGTGTTGTCTGTTTTCTGATTCACAAAAGCTCTATCCTCCCCCAAGCTGGTCTTTCCAGCTGGAATTGTACAATTTTGGCCCCATCTTTTCTCTTTGGGCTTATAGACCAATATAGCTCTTCTTTTCTTTTCCTTTTTGGTTCGGTCCATAATTGGCCAGCACAGCACCATTTGTCACAGACTTAACCATGAATAAGGGCTCTGTACATTAAAAGCCTTTCTACTGCTTAGACGGCTCTCTTCTAAAGAGTGTTTCTGTAGAAATGTCTTTTACCTGAAAGACAATGGATCAATTTTCAAACGGCAAATTGTCTTATCTGAAATACAGTCCTACCTGTGCTGAAAGATAGAATCAATGCCTTGATCATACAGGCAATCTCTATGAAAAGTGCCTCAGATCCCAAAGAGCCTAAGGGTACAGGGAAGAAGGCCTTTGCTGGTGTCCAAATGTGGCCAGAGCTCAGTTCTCTTGTGGACCTGTCACGAAGAAAGGTTTCAGGGAACTGCCTGGGAATCCCTCTAATCCTTTCCGGGTTTTCAGCATCAGATAATTAACATATTTCTAGGTGCAGGTCACTTTAGCTCAATTGATGTCTTTATGTCCTGCAATGTCTTGATGTTAGGGGCATTTGGGAAACTGAAAGCTTGAGTATTTCAGATAGTCAATTCATTAATGAGGATTCTTTGTAGCTACTAAACCCTTTATAAAAAAATGGAAAAGGAAATTCATTCTCCTCAATGTCTTACAGAAAGATTCATGAATGAGACTGAGCCCCTCTGAAGCTGTTTGGAAAAGGCTCCTGGGATCTTTGCATCACCCTGCCCAGCTCAATGTGAACTTCTGAACAGATACAGATCACAGTTGGTGCTCTTCTTACTATACAACTGCTGTGCCTGTGAGCCAAAGATCTCATGTTGTTCCCGTGCCATTTCATCATGTCACATGCATGTAACTTACAATACAGAGTTAAAAAAATATGATTGAAATCTACCGGTCTTGGAGATTAAACTCAAGGCCTTGTGCTCTTGCTTAGCTTTTTCACTTAAGGCTGGAGCTTTACCAGTTGAGCCACATGTCCATTTCTGGCTTTTTGCTTGTTACTTGGAGATGAATTTCATCCACTTTTCTGCCTGTGATGGCTTTGAACGAGGATCCTCAGATCTCAGCCTCCTGAGTAGTTAGCATAACCAGTGTGAACCAGCAGTGCTCAGATCTAAAGTCTTTACTGAGGTAGTTTTAGATTTATAAGCATTCTTAAGAAAGAGTGCAGAGACTCAGGTAGTCCTGGTCCATTTTCCCCTATGGTAGCATTTTCCAAAATGATAGGATAATATAACCAGATGATTGATAGTGATATACCTAAATGATTCTGCGAATTCTAAGTTTTATTTGTACTGTATGTTTGTGTGTGTGTACATGTAGTAAATTCTGTATAGTTGTGTCAGATGTGTAGGTTGGTAGATCTATCATTACTTCTAGAATCTAGTAGTTATCTGTCACAGAAAGAATCCTGGATTCCTCCTTTTGCTCTTAGTTCCTGTGCCTGGCAAGCATGGATGGATCCTCCTCCTTTTAGCTGGGGCTCCTGGCTCATGCCTATAATCCTAGTACTCAGGAAGCTGAGATGTGAGGATCGTGGTTTGAAGGTCGCCTAGGCAGGAAAGTCCATGAGGCTCTTATCTCCAGTCAATCATCAAGAAACTAGAAGTGGAGCTGTGGTTCAAGTAGCAGAGCACTAGCCTTGAGCACGCAAGTTCAGGGACAGCACCCAAGCCCTGAGTTAAAGCCCCCAGGACTGGTGTCCCCCCACACAAACAGTATGCTCCTTTTTGTTGTTGTTGTTGGTTATGAAGTTTGAACTCTAGGCCTGGGCACTTTTGCTGATCTCTTTTGGTCAAGGCTAGCACTCTACCACTTTGAGACACAGTGCCACTTCCACTTTTTTGGTGGTTAATTGGAGATAGGAGTCTCATAGGGACTTTTTTGCCTGAGTTGGCTTTGAGCCAGATCTCAGCTTCTTGAGTATCTAGTAATAGGTGTGAACCACTAGCACCAAGCCCAGTTTGCTCCTTATTATTTCTGTGTTATATTTGATGATATTGATCTATTAGTTTATTCATTTATTGAAATGTGTGGGTTGTCTCCAGTTTTTCTGCTGTTGTGGGCAAAGCTGTTAGAAGCATGTACACACAGGTGTAGTGTCAACCTAATGTTTCCTATCTGTGTAGTAACTGAGCATCACAAATGACTTTGTAAAGTGGACTAGGGGCAGGATTTTTATGCTGCCTTCCAAAATAGGCTTCTAAAAAGTCTTCTATTTCAGCTTGTGTAGAGATGCTGCAACATCCTATAGTATCATTTGTGTCTTGGCTTAGGGAAAGTCTTTTTGCTTGAAAATAACTTGAGTTTCCATCAGTTCATTGGTTGACTATGTCCTTGGAGAGATAAAGAATTAGAAAATTTAAAATAAAAGAAAAAAGTCATATAGGCAAAGTGATCTCTTCATGTTCTTCCTTCTGCTCTTGCCCAGGTATGTGAGGTCCCAGTATTGATGCCATGTTGTGTCAAAGTCATCCATTCTTACAGTAATCCCCCAATCTGTTAGTACCTCAGTTCCTTGAGAGTGAGACTTCAGGAATGTGGAATAGATAGCTAATAAATGCTTCTTAAAGAATGTCTTTCTTAAGGTAGGTGTGATGGTTCATACCTGTAATCCCAACACTTGAGAGCTGAAGCAGGAGGATTTTGAGTTCAAGAACCTGTGGATTTTAAAGGAAAAAAAAGCATTTGTGTAGGACCATGTATAAATAATTAAATATAATTATTTTAAATTAAATCGACACACTAGCAAAAATGACATTAATTTTTTCTTAATTATGCTACTATGATCTACAGAGAACGAGGTCCTGATTCAGAGCATGCTTTGGGGGGAAATTTGGAAGGTAATTTAATGTTTTGTAAGGATAAAGAAAATTTATGAAGCACAGAAGTGATATAATCCAGTTTTTATCTGAGAAAAATGAAGATGAAGAATTCAACTGTTCTCTGTATGGAACCAAAAAATGTCATAATATAGCATTATGCTGAAACTTGTATTTTTTCCTAATATTTTATTTATTTGTAACTTTTTATTTTTAATTGTTATTATAAAGATGATATACAGAAGGGTTAAAGTAATATAACTCAGGTAATGAGTGCATTTTGGGGGGACAATGGTACCTCTTCCTCTCTCTCTTTCTCTCTCTCTTTATCCCTCCTGTTCCCACCACAAATTTTATAGTTTATTTTCAACATTGTGTCTAGTGATTATCACTAGTATCACTAGTGAATATCCCTCCATTTCTGTGCCTCCCTTACCCTATCCCTAACAGATAAATGGACAAACAAGACAAAAAAAGAAAAGAAGGGCTGGGAGTTTGGCCTAGTGGTAGAGTGCTTGCCTAGCATGCAAGAAGACCGGGGTTCGATTCCTCGGTACCACATACATAGAAAAAAGCCGGAAGTGGTGCTGAGGCTCAAGTGGTAGAGCTCTAGCCTTGAGAAAGTCCAAGGACAGTGCTCAGGCCCTGAGCTCAAGCCCAGGACTGGCAAAAAAACAAAAACCCAAAGGAAAAAAGAAAAAAAAACTTCTTGTTTCCCTTTCTTGGAGTTCATCTCAGTGAATACTATTTTACGTCATCAGGCATTGAGCCTTGGTGCTCCTTCCCTAAGGGTCTCCTCCTTTGGTCTCATTGTGTGGGTAATTTGCATGGGCACATGTAATATAGAAGAAGAGTCTATACATTTTCATGTGGGAAGATAACGTCAGTCATGATACTTTGGGTTTACAACATGGATTCAGCCATGGTGAGGTTGCAGAAAGAATATCCAAGGTGTAGATTATTTTACCTTCATCATCTTCATCTTCATCTAAGACTCAAAGATAGATGTTAAATTCCTGATGTGCCTGTCATAGCTTTTGTATATGGCATAGATTTTGTTTCTACCCAGGTCAGTAAAGACTAACAGTTCTGAAGTTGACATCTGGATTTTATTTATGGCCATAAATTAAACCCTAAAATACATATTTGATAAGGAAATATTGGTACAGACCAATGAAGCATGCAAATACTTGTACAATGTACATATGTAGGTGTGTGTGTGTGTGTGTGTGTGTGTGTGTTGTACTGGGATTTGCACTCAGGGCCTCTTGCTTGTTAGGCAGGAAATGTATCTCTTTAGCTATACCTCTGCCTCTTTTTTGATGGTTATTCTTGAGATAGGCCAGCTGGACCTTGATCTTCCTATTTGTGTTTTCCAAAGCTGCTGGGAGAAGAAGTGTGTACTACCAGACTCAATCAATGGTTGAAATGGAGTCCAGAGAATTTTGGGGGGCTGGCCTCAAATCATAATTTCCTAATCTCTGCTTTGAAAGTAGCTAGAATTACGGACTTGAGCCACTGTTCCCGGCAGTTTCAAAATGATGTTTAAACTTTGTCATGTATCTTTTGTATAGGAATTTCTGAAAGCAACCGTATTTAGTAATTTCTGATCACTTCTGATCTTTCTACTAGTGTTATTGATAAGTAAAACTGTCAAATGACATTTCAAAATGTTAAAAAGTGAGATTTAGACAAATATAACAATTTAATTATTTGTATCAGTTTACCTTGTAATCTGGCAGGAGAGTTACCCTTTTTGATTTCAAAGCTGACAAATTCCCTCTCAAGGAGTTTATTGTGCATTCTCTGTATGTAAAGACCAGAGGAACATTCTGACACCTTTTCTGTTCTATTCTGGAGATTTTACACTGGAGGCTAAGGGAGGATATTGCTTAAGAAGCCGCAGCAATTTATAGTTTAGTTGAAGTGAGTTCTTGTAATAATGACAGACGAGAGGCAGCACTAATCCACAGGGATCTATGGCACACGGCAAACAATACACTTCCCAGGGCGTGTGTGAGTTATGAATGGGAGGGCGGACCGTGTGCAGAGCAGCTTTGGTGTGAGTTGATGGAGCATTTTGTACCTGGGATTCCGAACTTTTATGAAGGCCAATACCCTGAAACTCATTCAAGCAATAAATTCACTTGTCTTTGAGTTTACAAGGCAATAAACAGGGAAGGCCTTTGACCTTAACATTTACTGAATATATTTGCAGTGCTTGTGTTTATTGACAACTATTTATAGGAAAGTGTTGGGTCCTGAATTTCCTAAGGGAGAGGAAAACCAATTTTGTAGATTTGTAAAAGAAAGAGAGAAAGAATTCTAACGTTAATTTTTGACTATTTGAAAAAAAAACAGTTTTGGTTGTTGGAGTTTGTGTTTGGTTCTGGGAAGAAATTGAGCCTGGAGGATTTCTTTCCTCATGATAAAAATTTAGCGATTCAGAGAAGGTACCGAGAGAATATTGGAGTAAGTGCTTGCCCATGAAATCTATGGTTCCCTATACGGTAGATACAGGATGAAGAATGGCCAAGAAATAGCAGCTTCATTTCTTTCTAACATCTGGTTACAAGGAATAGTGACCCCATGTATACTAAAGATGATAGGTTAATCTCTTAACTTCAACTATGTGAAACTGTTTAAATTTCATAGGTTCTAAGATTCATGAAGGATCAAAAGGAATCTTTTTGCTGGGTGCCTGTGGTTCATGCTTGTAATCCTATAATCCTAGCCACTTACTAGGCCCTGTAATTCTAGCTACTCAGGAGGCTGAGATCTGAGCATTGCAGTTTGAAGCCAACTGGAATAGGAAAAATTGTGAGACTCGCTTCTAATTAACCACCCCAAAGCTTGAAGTGGACCGGTCAGTCAAGTGTTAGGGCATTAACCTTGAGTGAAAAAGTTCAGAGATGGCACCCGGGCCTCCTTTACACACACACACACACACACACACACACACACACACACACACACACACACACACACAAGGAATCTTTATGATTGTCCTTATATGACCAGCCTGCAGCTCTTCTTTTTTCCTAAAGCTTGAATGGGACTGGCATTATTCCACTTTTGCAATGGGGACAATGTCACACCAGGTCACCAGGAGTTTGGATTCAGCTAGTGGTTGAGTCAGATGATGGCTGAGTTAGAAAAGATACCCGAATCAACTGAAGTATGGGACAGGAAGCACACAAAATAGGGAGGGGCCATACTGAAGATATTCCTTGGAGTCAAGTTTCCTGGAGACTTAAACTACAGTTACTTCCTAGCCACATAGACACCCTTCTGGTGATGCTACTTGCATGAGTCTGAAGCAGGGAGGAATTCTTTGCTGGTTTTTGTGGGGCTCATGCCTTGGAGAATGTGGTTACATCTGGTGGTGGGGTAGTGGAGGGAGAACTGAACAGCACCTCCTAGATTCCACCACACTCCTGCAAGATGAATTCTGTAACGTACGTCTGGCAATCTTACAACATCTTAAAAATTCAGCTTAAAAAATTCTTTGCAAGCTTGCTTTTCACAGGAGAAGCGAATAGCTAAACAAAACAATGCTTGCAGGCTTTGCGTCTTGCTGTCACTTTTTCTTAGGCCTTATGTATCTGAGGACCAGTTGCCTACTGTATATTTTGTCCATTGAGCCAAATCCGGGTCTTTTGCTAAGTGTGTTTTTACAGAATGTGGAAGAAAAGGGAGTTTCATTTGCTTATGGAGGAGAGTAGGGCTAGGATCTTACTGGGTAGTTAGGCCTAGTAAATCTGGCTTAATGGTTCTAGATAGCTCTGCCTAGACAGAAAGATGTATTTCAGTTGTACAGGCTGCTGGCCCTCTTGTGAGGAAGACTGGTGTGTAGAGTTGAGAAATGGCACGGATGACTTCATAAAGCCCAGGAAAGTGATGCTGAGAGCAGATGTTACTGCTGGAAGTTAGTGTGTGGGATGAGGAGACACTTATCAGAACACTTGTTAACTTATAGAATTAGCATGTGCTTATGAAGTACTAAGAAGTACTAAGGAACGGTGATATTCAGTCTAACGTTTCCATAGGGTCTCATCACATTGGAATTAATTTCCCCTCAACTTATCCATTTCATTGGCACACTTCTGGTGTGGAGTTGAGCACAACATTCCATGCAAAGTCACTGTGTTGGGCAATATTTGTTGGAAAAGGCAAGTGGCTGTTTTCTGAGTTATCATGTGTAATGCCTGTTTCCAGTTCAAGAACATATCTTGTTTTAAACAACTTTTTGAAAGGCAGCCAAAGAAAAGGTTGGCCCAGATATGCCCTCTCCAGTCCTGTTTATGGGATGGAGTGTTTCACTTCTTGGAGCAAGATGATAAAGTAAACCTGGCATTGGGAGGTGCCTATAAATATGTGTTCATGTATTGCAATTCCTTGTGTAGGAGTAAACACCAAAGGGAAAGACTGAGAGAGGAAAACTCTCCAATAGAAAAACTGATTGCTATTTTATATTTAGGTATAGGTACCCAGGTTAAGAGTGAGGTTCTAGTAGTAGTTAGTGAAAGCTCATTGATTTTGCTTTTGTGGTGTGTGTGTGTGTGTGTGTGTGTGTGTGTGTGTGTGTGTGTGTGTATGTGTGTGTGTGTCTTGGGGCTTGAACTCAGGGCCTGGGTGCTATCCCTGAACTTTTGTTCTTGTTTTGTTTGGTTTTAGTGCCAATCTTTACCACTAAGCCACGTTCCCAGTTCCCAGCCTTGAGCTTTTGTTCTTAAGGATAGTGCTCTGCCACTTGAGTTGAATTGTGCCACAGCGCTCTCTCTCTCTCTCTCTCTCTCTCTCTCTCTCTCTCTCTCTCTCTCTCTCTCTCTCTCTCTCTCTCTCTCTCTCTCTCTCTCTCTCTCTCTCTCTCTCTCTCTCTCTCTCTCTCTCTCTCTCTCTCTCTCTCTCTCTCTCTCTCTCTCTGGTGTTTAATTAGAGTCTTATGGACTTTTCTGCCCAGGCTGGCTTTGAACCATGATCCTCAAATCTCAGCCTCCTGAGTTGCTAGGATTACAGGTGTGAGCCACTGGGGGCCAGCTTTACATTGCATTTGATGGTGGAAATTTGGGGAAAAAAGTAAAACAGCAGGAAAGCTATTTGGAAGACTTCTACTTTGTGTTCACTCTTACTCAAATATTTAAGATGCCATCCCTGGAGAGATCACATTAATTTAGGGGGCACTCACCTTGACAAAACAGGAAGCAGAGTACTCTGAAAAGAACTCCCTGAAATAACTAGAAACTTCCCAGAAAACATGCAGCCGGGAGTTAGAAACAAACAAACATAAAATCTCCCCTCTGCTCCCTTCCCTACAACTCTTCCCTCCCCCCCCACCCCCGTTTGCCCTCCTGAGGCTGCAGAAACCTGTTTGTTAAGCAGGGAAGGGAAATGCCCTCAGCCAGACAGTCTAAATGCAGGAATGTTGGCCAGGAGATCAGATCCACAATCGGAAGAAGAGAAGAGCCTGATAAGGCCCAGAAGAAAGCTGTGTCAGTCACTGAAACTGGTTTCGGAGGTAAAGTGAGGAGGGTCAGGATGTTTATGATACAATCGCCTTGTGCTGTTAAGTCTTGGCACACACCACAGTATCTGTGACTCAGAAGTACTATTTAAATAGCACAGTGTGCACAAATGTGGAACCTACCAAACTGAGCTTAGGTACTAGCTGGAATGCACTTGGTTCTTGGGAGGTGATCCTGGGAAACAGTGATCATGATTCTCTACACCATTGTCCAAGCAACACATTAGCTACATAACTTGCATTACAGAGAATCAATTTTATTAAATGGAGATTACAAAAATATGGCACACTTATCCTTCCATCAAATGTAGGCTGACTTCTTTTCTCCTGCTTCTCTTTCTCTTTTGTGTTTCTTGGATGTGTAACCTTACCCAGTAATAATGACAACTTTAAACATTTCCAATGCATTTAAACTTTTGGTATCTGGCCCTATTTTCTACCTGGAAACATTCAGAATCATGGGATGGTAAGCTGAAGAGATGAGAATAGCTGAGTTGAACTGCTTGCATATCTGGGGTCCTCAAGTGTGAGCTTTGCTACCTGGGGCATCCCAGCATTTTGGGGGGACCCTGGCTTTGTTCCTTCTAAGCTGAACCTGCTGAGGATTCAGATAAGGCTCAAATGAAGCCTTCCAAGGTGTTCTGAAGCTTGCTAGGGGCCTATGCAAGCTTAGTGTCCCTGAATGGGGGAGGCATTCCGGTGCCAGGCATGCCTGCTAAGTGGTGGTGGTGGTGGTGGTATCAGTAAGTAGAAGTCAGAGCATGTAAGCCTGCCTTCTTATTCAGTGTATAGCTCAGGTAGATCCCAATATACTTGACTCCTGGACTAAATTGCCAGAGATGATGGGTGTCATTAAAAAAAAAAATAAGTCAAATTGTGTCAGCCAAGGTGGGCCAGCCTGTGATTGTCCCATAAAAGTACCTGATGGATCTTTCAGCTGCCAAGTGGCCCAGAAGCTTCCTCTTGGGAGTAGGGGAGAGATGCTGTTCTCCAGGGTTGTGGTAGAGGTCACAGCTTGAAAGGGGAGTGCTACTCAGAGGACTAGAAGTGGGAGTAAGCATTTAACATGGTCTCCCCCAGATTGAGTGGGTCTTCTTGGGATCTGCTCCCAGCTGCTGGCTGCTGGGGTTGTTATCCAGCAGCCATGGTGTTTGATGAACTGTGTAGGAACACATAATGGCTTTGACCTGCCCCATTACCCCATCCTCTCATAGGAGGGGAGCATTCCAGGGATCATGTGGCCCTCTTAGACTTAGACTCTTTGAAAGGGACATTATTGTCTCTCTGTTACTTATATCACCATTATCATTATTATATTCTAAATGTAAAATGGAATATACAATCTTTATGCTTATAAAACCAGTCCTATTCAAAATAGCAATACTAGTCAAATAGTGTCTAAGACCCTAACTACTGATAAAATAGGAAAAACATTGAGATTTTGGCTAATATATACATAATGTATTATATATATATATGGGTATACACATACACATACCTATGCTAGGTGTGAGACTTGAACTCAGAGCCTGAGATATCTTGCTCAAGGTTATTCTATCACTTGAGTCACAGCTCCACTTCTGGCTTTTTGGTGGGCATAAGACTCCCATGGATGTTTCTAATTGGGATGCTTTGAACCCTGATCTTTACATTTCAGCCTCTTGAGTCTAGGATCATGCATTATCCACCACTGCCCGTGTTAATATACATACATATATATTTAATTATTATTTTTGTTGATTGTGGGGCTTGAACTAGGGCTTCTTTGTGCTCAAGGCTAGTACTTTACCACTTTGAACCACAGCACCACTTCTGGTTTTTGAGTGGCTAATTGGAGATGAGTCTCATGGGGACTTTCTGCCTGGGCTGGCTTCAAACCGTGATCCTCCTCTGTCAGCCTCCTGAGTAGCTAGGAACACAGGTGTGGGCCACCAGCACCTGGATAATTTTTATTTTAACGCCACTGGTGCACATTCAGAGAACTGCGATGTGAAAGAAAAGCATGGGGAAAAAGAACATTATTTGGAGATCCTGCTTGTTAGTTAAGAAACATCCGACCTCGTATTAGAGGTGAACTTTGGTAAGAATGAACTTTTCACATGTTGCTTTGAACAAGGCATCCATTGCTTATGGGAAGGAGCATTGAGATATGCGCCAAAATGTTGCTAGAATTGAAAGTAGAGGTATTTTTTTGGCTAGTCCTGGGCTTTACCTCAGGACCTGAGCACTGTCTTTGAACTTTCTCAAGGCTAGAGCTCTACCACTTGAGCCTCAGTACCACTTCTGGCTTTTTCTTTTTTCTATGTATGTGGTAGTGAGGAATCAAACCCAGGTCTTCGTGCATGCTAGGCAAGCACTCTACCAGTAGGCCAAACTCCTGGCCTGAGGTATTTTTTTAATTGGTTATTTGCTATTATACAGACAACAAATGGTGATGCACAAAAGCAGACCACCCAACATGAGCTCACCTGAGGACAAGGATATGGTGGCCTGTGGGCACTGTGTGGCCTTCCTACTTCATGCCTTGAAACATGAGTTATGGGAAGACAGTTACAGATAGCACATGAGAGGGCAGAAGCATCACGGCCATCCCTAAGCAGTGTGTACTGGCAAGGCAAGCCATAGCCATTCAGAATTGTTGCTGCACACTTGAGATGGTTGTCAGATAGTCTGAGGCCTTCTTTTCCAGGTCTGAAATGTGGTCTTCCTATTTATACTTTCTGAATAGTTAGGATAATATGTGTATGTCACTGTCTCCAATTTTTTTTATTGGTTTCTATGGGATCTCATAAACTTTTCCCCCTAGCTGGCCTCAAGTTTTCATCTTCCCAAACTCAGTTTCCTGAGTAGCTTGGCTAAGCAATTTTAATAGAGAATACTAGTTAAAAGATGGAAATAATTCCCATGTCAACTGATGGACTAATATATGTACTAAATGTGCTATATACATATAATGGAATATTCTTCTACTTAAAGGAGGAGGTATATATATGCTACACTACAGATGCTCTATAAAGACTTCATGCTAAGTGAAATAAGCCACAAGAAGACCAATGCTGTAAAGTTATCCTCATATAGAGAGTAGCTAAGGCAGTGAAAACGATATATAGAGACAGACAATAGAGATTGTTTCCAGGTGTCAAAGGGAGGCAGTTTTAGTGTTTAATAGATATGGTTTTAGTTGGGAAAGGCAAAAAAAAAGAGAGAGCAAGAAGAGTTTTGGAGATGGATATTCATGATGGTTGCACAATTTTAATTATTTAATGCCATTAAATTGTGCACTTAAAAATGGTTAAAATGGTGAATTTTATGTTCTTTGTAGTTGACCATAATAACAAATCTAGTCAAGTAATTGCAAATTCTCTCTAAATCCTGACATATGAGAAAGACTGCTCTGGGTGTGGGTGTCCGACATAAGTCGGAGTGTCATGGCCAGCTCACTATCCTTGGAGACTCCGGAAAAAGACAGGCAGCTGAATTAGTTTTCCACAAACTATGTTTATTAAGTAAAAAGGCTTTCCTTTATTCATGGCCTTCTATTTATGCAGGGTGGGGTGCTTAAAAGCTTTCCTTTAGTGAAATGAACACATTTTTTAAAAGTATCTAGTTGGCAAAAAACAGTTAGGAACTTCATGTTGCTACCTCCAATTAAATGACCATTTAAAACACTGATTAGTGAAACCCAAGAATCTGGGAGCTGCTGCTTTTTGAAACTGGCATGTGGTCCTGTTATTCCTTCCCAATTTGATGGCTATACTAACTCAAGGTGCACTGCACAAGAGAAAAATTATAGCTCAGCATTCTAGAGCCAGATTCCATCACCTCCCTCAGTGGCCTTTGCAAAATATGACGAACAACACAGATGTAAGCAGTTGTTAGCTCTCTTTCAATATTTATTGAACACCAATGGTAGGCTTGGGGAAACGGAGATGAAAAAGGGTTGGTCCCTGCCCTGGAGGAGCCCGAGGTCCAGCAGGGGAAACAGTCACATCAATAACCTATTATGACATAATGTGATACATTCCATCACAAAGCTGGGGCAAAGAGGGTAAAGGAGGGTAAGGGAGGGCTAATAAATGGTAACAGTATGCCGACATTTTACAGCTTTTATAGTAAGGAAATATATTGTCTAAGACTCCAAGTCAGACTCTTTGGTTGCGACAATGGTCTATTTCCCCTTATTTTGACCCCAGATCACAAAGTAGGCTTCCCTTCAGGATGTGGAGAGCCAGGGTTCATGAATTCTTGGTTGGGATTTGATGATGGAAGGCAAACTTGTGTGTGTCTGGTGGGGGGTGTAGGAGGTATTTATCCAGGCTGAAGGGTATCAGGAGAAAGTGTCAGGGGCTGGCATGGTTTGAATCTGAAATTTACTCCCAGGGCTCACGAGGTAGAGCTTTTAGAGGTGATTGGATTGTGAAGACTTTTGAATTCGTTTCCTGGATGGACTTAAAACTCATTTGAAATAGGGAAGGGGAGGGAAGGGGGAGGAGAACAAGATGATTGGAGTGGAGAACAAGATGATTGGGAGGGGGTGGGGAGAGGGAAACATGAGAAGAGGTATCAATGTGCAAGAAGTAATGCACCCACTACCTGATGAATGTAACTGTCACCCCCTTTATACATTATCCCAACAATAAAGTTAAAAAAAAGAAATTGATGGCCTGATTGGGAAGTGGTGGAAACTTTAGTAGAGAGGGCCTGGTAGAAGGAAGGAGGTCATTGGAGACATGCTCTGGAAGGGGATACAATGTCCCTAACACCTCTGTTTCTCTCCCCCTCTCCCTCCCCCCTTTCTCTTTCTCTCTCTCGTTTTCTGTTATGGTTTTTCCTCAAGTATTTTGTCACAGTAACTGCAAGCTAACATAAAAGCTCACACACTAGGTGGATCAGACAAGAGCCAGGATGGCCAAGACCCCAGAACATAGTTAAAGCAGGACAAATACATATTAAGCCCCCACACAAAAACTTCAAGTGAGAAAGGAGCTGGGAGAAAGTTATGGTACTGCTGAAGTGAAGGTTCATGGGAAAAATTACAGTTGACAATGTTTCCTGAAGGCTTAATGTATGGCAGGTTCTGAACTGATACTCTCTTCATTGTAGTGCTAGAGATATTTAGAATTGCTGTTACCCTCCATTTTACAGATGGCATAGAAGGTGGACTTAATGGGGGTTATTCATCCCAAATCAAGTAGTATGATGTGATAAAGACAAGGCCAGGGTTTGACCCAAGAATATCTCTACCCGCACTTTTTGGCTCTCTCCTCTTCTTCCTTGCCTCATGAAGAAGGTTGGCTGGCTTAGCTGGCATTCCATCCAACGTCTGCATTCTCCAGCCATGTTGGCCCCATTCTCTTCTCACCTGTAAATTTGTCCTGTGATGACTTGTCTCATGGCCTCTAATTAGACAGATCTCTGCTGCTGCTGAGAGAGCTTTGTACAAAGCAAGCCCAGCTCTGGTTATGCTCTTTTCTGTTCAAAATTTAACACAGCACTGACGATCATTTGAAAGAAGGATCAGCCTCTTTTGTTTTTCAAAGTCTTCAACCATAATCCTTGGGCCATGTTAACTTGCTCTATGTTACTTCCACGTCCTTTGCAGCCCTCCCCCCTGTATTTGTTGTAAGCAGATTGGGCTTGAGCCCATCTTGCCCCTTGTTGCCCTCTGTGCCTTAATCTGTGCAATGCTGTTGATTTGAAAGGTTCTGTTCATCCCCTCCACCTGCAGACTTGTAACTATAGTTCAAGGTCAGTTTCAGGGGCCACTTCCTCCCAGACTTCCCTGCTCCCCCTGTTGGAAGTAATCTCACTTTCCTTAGGTTATAGTGGTGTTTTGTGCAATATGAGGCCCAAACCCCCCTGGTGGCTATAATTTCCTGTAGACTTGTCCAATACCCCCATTAGACTCAGGGCTCCTGAAGACAGGGTTCGTGTTGGTTTGGATTTAAGCTGCTTCTAGAATCCTCTATGAGGAGCTCAGATGTTCAAGGAAGGCATGAATTGGGTTGGGAGAGAATGGTAGATGGCAGGATGAGGAAAGAAATAAAGTGGGTTTTAGCAGCCCTTTGGATACTTTAGATCTTCCTTGAATTTCTCCTGAAGAAATAACTCTAACTTCATCAAAATAATTTTGTTCCAGGCTGCTTCTTGCTGCTGTCATGTGACATAGCTTTTTCTTCCTCAGATCTGTTTTTCTTCATGTTCTTCACACTATTAGAAATGGTTTCCACTTTGGGGGAATTCAATTTACTCTCTTTAGTCACTCCAGAAATTCACATGCTCCCATTTCAAGGATTTAGGTTTTATGTAATTTTACTTACATCCTTCTATGATTAACGTTTTGGGACACTTGAATTTATGATGACTAGTCTTTTTCCTTCTTAATTATCTTGGCACCGACAACAGGTGTTCTCAAGGGTACTAAGTCAATTGCAGCAGTGTCGTTGGTGCTCTGTGGGGCTGCACAGTCACCAGCCTCTCAACAGTCCATGGCAGTCTTGATCATAGGCCTATGGCAGTCAAGTTCAGCTGACTTTTTTTTTTTTAATAAGTCATCATGGGCTCATTTGGATCCCGGATGTTTCCAGAAGGGTTTATGTTGAAAGTGAATTGCATGGGGTTTCTTTAATGACAGAGTTTCACTCAAGAGACAAGGCTTCTGACTGGACATCCAGCCCTCATCTGGTCAGTTTCTCCACATGCAAAGATGGCTGATGTGAGAGCTAGGAACCTGAGAAACCACATGCAGGCACTGCATTTCCCATTTGGGTTTTCAGAATGGCCCCAAGAGGAGCAAACACTTGGAATCTAACCACATATGAGAAGTTAGTTGTGGCCTTTTGTGTCAAAATTCTGTGCTTGTTTAAGCTCTGGGTGCTATGGTGATCAGACTTGTGTAAACACAGAGACAAATAATGCTTTATATTCATCTACCACCTGTGCCTGTCAGGTTACCTAATCGCCTCTTCATAAGCCTACTTCTGAATGCACAAATGTGCCAGGCAGTGTAATTAGACGTTTCCCCTCCAAGCATGAGGACTGCTTAACCCACTGAGATGGCTGGGCCTCTGAATGCCATGACAACCAGAGATGCGGTCTTTCCTGTGGTTTGCAGTGGTCTTGGAACCCAAGGGGAGTTTGAAAGGAAAAATGACCCTTTTTTGGGGGGGGAGGTAAGTGGAAAGAGACAGTCCATTAGCAGTCTGACCATATGACGGAGTAAAATGCAACTTTAGAGCTGTCAGCAAAGCAGCTGGGGGAGCCTGCCAAGAGGCCAGGTGCTGCCTCTGCGAGACTATTTTCCACAAAGTTTGGGCCTGTGATGTTCATCTCAGCCCTCTGTGTGGCCCTAGGCGGGCAGGCTTTGCTGTTGGATAAAATAACAGACAGGGAGATGGGGATTTGTATGTATGCCTGGGGATGGGGCCAGTGGGGAGGGCATGCTTATAAAGTTAAATAGACAATAAGAAGGAGAAATCCCGTCCTTTGTAACTGCCAACATTATTCAGAATTTGAACTCTTTGCAGACCTGCTCCGTAAGGGAGTTATGTGGCATCCAAGCAGTGTATTGTATATCTACAAATCTACATATTACATGGTGAAATTCCCAGTTAGATCATCCTGTAGACTGTTGAATTTCTTTTAATGGCTGTGGGGGATATTCCTACATATGAAGTCATCCGGTATTGATCTTTGTTCCAGATAAGTGGAATTCACTCTCGTTTTACACATGAGTGAATCAAGAAGAATCTTACTGACTTAAAGGAATGCTAAGTGGCTTGCTTAAAGTTATTCTACTTGACGTCTCTAGAAATACAACTTCCTGAGTGCCGATGTCTGCTTCTTCACACTTACACCAGGCAGTGTTCTCCACTGTGTGTGCCTCACTCTCAATTGCACGTGTTTGCATCGCGTGCTCTGCTTTGTCCCTAGCCACACGGCACAGGTGTTTTCTTACTTGACATTTTGGGTGAGAAAACAGTTATTTATTTGTTGTTTTCTGTTCAGGTACTGGGGCTTAAATTCAGTACCTGGATGCCAGGAGCTATTTTTGCTCAAGGCTGGAGCTTTACCACCAGAACTATAACTCCACTTCTGCCTTTCTGTTTTTTTTTTTCTAGTCTTGGGGCTTGAACTCAAGGCCTGAGCACTGTTCTTAGGCTTTTTCCTCAAAGCTAGCACTCTGCCACTTGAGCCCCAGCACCACTTCCAGCTTTTTCTATGTATGTATGTATGTATGTATGTATGTATGTATGTATGTATGTGGTACTGAGGAATCGAACCTGAGTCTTTGTGCATGCGAGGCAAGCACTCTACCATTAGCCAAACTCACAGCCCCACACTTCTGACTTTTTGGTGGATATGAGAGATAAGAGTCCCATGGATTGGCTTCTAATTGTCATCCTCGGAGCTTAGCCTCCTGAATAGCTAGGATTACAGACATGAGCCACTGTGCTCAGAATTTTTCCTTTTTTTCTGATTTGTCCTGGAAAGAATTTCTGGAATTAGGCTGGATAGATACTTTTCAAAATCTTGGGGGCTGAGGAGGTGTTTCTTTCTTTCTGGATCAAGGAGATGGAGCAGTCATTGAGGGATGAGAGTACTTTGCCCTCATCCTGTGGTGGATAAGAGAAGTTATTTCTAGTATGTGTTGTCTTATTTTGTGTGTCACCTGAGGAGAGCAGATAAGAAAGAAATGGATGTATTGAGTCATATAAAATCAGCTATACCAGATAGCTGGTATGGAGTCTGGCTCTGTCTCTCCATTGGAGTCAGTGAACAAAGCAAAGGCTTGGGTGCAAAAGTGGGTTTTGTTCTGGGCACACAACCACCTACTGCCTGCAGTGTGGGGACCAAACCCAGAAAGCTGTCACTTGGGGATGTGTTCTCTGATCCCCACTTTTCTCATTTTCTGCTGATGCCTCTTGCTGGCTCAACCCAGGTACAAGCTAGAAGACAGGAAGACTAAGACAATGTGTAAGGTGGCACAGAACAAGGAAGAAGCGATCTGGAGGGGGCAATGGAAGAATCCAGTATAGCTGGAACGCAGTTTATGTGGGTAGCTTGTGGTCCAGCTCTTTCATACTCTGTGCTCCAGTACTAGTCATGTATTTAAATGTGGTTTGCTTTCATGATGCCTGATGATATGGAATCATTAGGCTTTAAAATCAACCGCTTCAATGTTGACCTGAGAGATGGGGTTCCATGCGGCTTGCAGAATCACTGTGGGATTCCAAGTCTCTAGGAAAATACCTTTTAACAACAAGACTAGAAAGACAAGATTATGTACATAAAAATTAGAGTCACCCATAGACAGGGACCAGAGGAAAGAGATGAGCTAAAAAGCAAGTTCATGGCTTGTGGTAGGGGTAAACAAACTTTTATTTTCCTGTGTTGCCACTTTAATACAGTTATTATAATACATTGTAAAAGAAGAGGGCAGAATGGCTTAATGGTAGAGTGCTTGACTAGCATGCATGAAGCCCTGGGTTCGATTCCTCAGTGCCACATACACAGCAAAAGCCAGAAGTGGAGCTGTGGCTCAAGTGCTAGAATACTAACCTTGAGCAAAAGAACTCAGGGACAGTGCCCAGGTCTTGAGTTCAAGCTCTAGAACTGGCAAGAAATAAAAAAAGACTTAGCTGTGTATGCTTCTTATTCTAATCTTGGAAACTAAAACTAGCATTCATGCAAGGCTCATTTTAATAGAGCCCTCTAGGTTTTTAAGCATTTTTTTTCCATAATTACTTTTGTTGGCTTTGTAAGCAGTGTTATGGGGGAGTGAAAAAGAGGTATTTTTCTTTACCCCTTTAAATGGCTTTGTGCCCTGTTCTCAGAGCTCTGTGGATGCATAGCATGGGGCCGGTCTCTTGCATGGCTTTCTTGGGATGTTCTCTGTTTTGAGACCTGCAGTTTGTTTCAGAAGGCACAGGGAGGAAGAAGTACTGTGGTTACTGGGCGTGGGAAGGGGAGCCAGGGCAGTGCTAGAACATTGTGTGGAGAAAGATCTGCCCCACCCCAGCACTCCTTCCCTGGTAAGGAGGCAGCTGTGTGTCACTAATATTTATCAGTGGCATGGACCAAATGCCAGACAGGATTTCTAGCACATAATTCTGAGCAGTAGAGACGGATGGCTGGCCTGCTCCTCTCTCTACCCACAGTTGCAAACCTGACTGCAGTGTCTGTGAACTGTCATAAGGATTTATCTCGAGAAAAATGTTTTGGTTGAAAGGTATTGTTTCTGAGCTCATAGACTGTGACCAGTTGACAAGTTATCTGAGTTGAACTAGTTCAGGGCCTGGCTTCCAGATGTGAACAAGGAGTTTGCCTTTCTATTCTCTTCCTATCCCCATCCACCCAACAAGAGCAAAACAAATTTCTCCTTCCTTCCTTCCTTCCTTCCTTCCTTCCTTCCTTCCTTCCTTCCTTCCTTCCCTCCCTCCTTCCCTCCATCCTTCCTTCTTTCCTTCTTCCTACCTTCCTTCACTTCTCCCTTCTTTCTCTCTCTCTCTCTCTCTCTCTCTCTCTCTCTCTCTCTCTCTCTCTCTCTCTCTCTCTCTCTCTCCCTCTCTTTATCCCTCTCCCCTTATTCCCTTCTTTCTTTCTTTCTTTCTTTCTTTCTTTCTTTCTTTCTTTCTTTCTTTCTTCCTTCCTTCCTTCCTTCCTTCCTTCCTTCCTTCCTTCCTTCCTTCCTTCCTTCCTTCCTTTCTCTTTTTCTTTCTTTCCCTCTCTTTCTTTCTGTCCCTATCTCTCCCTCTTCTTGTCTTATTCTCTTCCTCTCCTCTTTCTTTTTCTTTCATCTTTCTTTCTTCCATCTTGGCTCAGTGCAAGGGGTGAGTACAGGATTTTTGCAGAACTTACCAGTGGTTGATTGCTGGCTTCTAGAGTTGCACCCAAATGAAAAGTAACAAAGAGTAACAGGTGAAGTTTCTTTGCCTAATTTTGTCGGTGAGATATTTAGCATGGCTGCAATACCATTGAATGTCACTTGTGCTGGTAGGGTGGAGTCTAAGGGGACAAAGGCCTGCTGGTCTGAGCTGTGTTGGTGAGGGTGGTAGGTCAAAGAATTGAGAGGCAGCGTTGAGCTTCTCATAGATTCTGCAAACTTGTTCACAAACTGTGGAAAAGGCCCTTCTGTTTCAGTGCCAGTTTGCCTGCTCTGCAGAAAACCAGATTTAAAAAAATCTGTATATATATATATATATATATATATATATATATATATATATATATATATATAATATGGCTGGCCATGGGATCTCTAGCTTTGGAGTTGGACAGCTGAAGTTCAAAGTTTACCTCTAAACAGTCCAGTGAGTGAAAAGTAAGGGACACTTTCTTCTGCTTCCTTTTTCTAATTTGCCAAAGAGAATACTAATTGCTTACCCGGGGTGGGTGCTGTGATGCTTAAATGAAAAAGCATATCTGATTACTTTCTATTACCAGGGGCTTTTCTTTAAAACGAGATCTTTTATTCTCCTGTTTCAAATGAGAACTTTTCATATTCCTATTGTCTCACTTCCTGAACCTTCAAGTACAGAACAAAAACGACTATTGGAAAAGAAGAGACTGAGCCTCAAAGAGTGTGAATGGTGAATGGTCAGGGTTAGTCTACAGGGGAAGTCTTACAGAGCTCAGCTCCATAAGAGGCACAGCACTAGGAATGCCCATACGAAGTCCCTTTTCCACAGCAGACAGCTTCAAGTTGTTTTCTGAGAGTGGAGAGGTGGAAGTCCAATTTCTCTGAGAGGTTAACATAATTGAGTTATTTTTTTTATTGTACAAAATTTGAAACATTCTGCCTTATGCCTGTTAGGCAAGCGTTCTACCACTTAAACCACAACCTCCCACTTTTTTACTTTCTTTTTTTCCTATAGAGTCTTGTGCTTTTGCACATTTGCTCACCTAAGACCTTCCTACTTCTGCTTCCTGGCTAGCTGAGATTACAGACCTAGGCCTATGTCACCATGTCTTCTCTTTCCTAAGGGTTTTAATTATCTCTGGCCAGTCTACTCCAGTGGTGTCCAGACTGGACTTACTTGTTCTCAGGCCTGAAGCTTCTGATTGAGAATTCCCTTTAGTTCTGCTTTGTTATGAAGGCCCTGCTGAGAGGGACCAAATTAAAATATAAGGACAAGACAAAGACAAGATGAATCATTTCAAAATTGGAGACAAATGTAAACTAATATAAAAATAATACCACACCCCTAACCCTGTATCTTTGAGGTTTTGGAACTGTGTAATGTATTGTTTCATAGTTTAATTTGCTTTTATTTCTCTGCATTTAGCAGTTCTGGGAGAGCCGGGTACAGGACAAAGAGAAGAGAAACAAGGGATGCTTGGCAACATTCAAATTTTAAAATATTTTTTGTTCTCATCTCAGAAAGTATCGCATCCTACTCCTGCAAAAAAAAAATCAGAGAGAGACTTCAAAGAAATCAATGTGTGCGTGTTTATGTGTGTAAATGTATGTATGAGTGTGTGATATTTAGATGTATCTCTCATTATATATGTGTCACTCTTTTAAATTTTTTGACCACATTAGCATAATGAAAATACTAGAAAAACACAGTGAAGGGATTTGTGTGCTCTTACCCTCCTTCCCCACTTCTTTCTGTCTTTATTGAAGGTTCTGAAAATAAATCTTCACGACAAGATCTCATGGAAGGGCAAAGACTATTTGGGGGCTTCAATTTGGAAATCAAATACATGTTTAGTGGCCGGGAGTTTGGCCTAGTGATAGAGTGCTTGCCTAGCATTCATGAAGACCTGAGTTTGATTCCTCAGTACCACGTACATAGGAAAAAGCCAGAAGTGGTGCTGAGGCTCAAGTGGTAGAGTGCTAGCCTTGAGAAAGTCCAAGGAGAGTGCTCAGGCCAAAAAACAAAAACAAAAACAAAAACAAAAACCCCAAACCATGTTCATTGTGTTTTTAAAAATCAACTCATGCTTATCAAGCACCTACTAGTTGCCTAGAAAAGATCATCGCACAATTCTGTGTTTGATCCTAAGTGGCTTGCTTATCTAGTCAGCGGGACTGGAAACAGGGTAGGATGGAGGGCTGACTCTTATTAACGAGAGACAAAGAGCAGGGAGGGATATCTGCTGCAAAGCAATAAGATACCATGACACAATATGTGTGTGTGTGGCGGGGGGGGGGCGGAATTTTTGAATTACATTTCATTCTGATGCTACATTTCACACTGAGGTCTTTCATTCCCTCTGACCACATTTTGTCTCATCCCATCACAGCTCACCTGAGCTACTCAAAGTGGAAGGCTGAGAAAGAAACAGTTCCTGGTTCTCCCACTTACTGGTAACAAACAAGCTCTCTTCTGGGCTATTAGGGTAAAGAGTGAAGGTATACAAAATCCTCCTGAAGAAAGCCCCCAACATACCGTCTAGGTTTTCCATTCAGCCTAGTCCTTTTTTTTTGTTTTGATCCAACCCCTCCTCTCCTCTCCAGTCTCTGTATGTGGGCCATTCCTGTTCTTGGATGCTGGGATTGCTCTTTATCTCCTCGCCATCTGTGTAAGGGGATCCTGCCAAGATGATCAGATGTGAACTCCATGCCAGAAACATTTTAATTAATTTATGGTGATAAAATGCGAAAAGAAAACCATTGAGGAAAACCTGGGCCAAAGAAAATTAAACCTAAGAGGAAACAAAGAAACTAGAGCCTTGTGGTCTTGGAAGGAAGGGCCTGGTTGGCAAAAGAGCCAGCAGGCTCTTTCTTTTTCTTGCTGTCTTCACTATTTTAACAATACCCTAGTGGCATAGCTACAGAAAGCCCCGAGGCTGGGACTGGAAGGAACCAGGGAGATAACTGAATAGCCAGCTTCCACTCGCACTTTTTGGTTAGGGCACTTGAGCATGAGTATGGACAGAACATAAAGCAAAGCTGAAGATTGAAAAGTCCCTCTCCTAGGTGCTGTGTTTCTCAAGAGGAAAGTTTCTTAAGCTGCTCATCTGGGGAAGGGTATGTAGGGGAATCAGAAAGATAAAAAGGCCAGAATTTAAAGTAAGTATGCACTCTGCCCAGCAAACAGTACTTGGGGAAAGTCATATTTATGTTGGGAAAATAGGAAAGAAACTAGTACTAGCTAGCTTTAGTCCTTGAAGACAAAACCAGGCTAAGGATATTTATTTGTAGGCTAATTGGGTTATTAGACATACTTGAAGTGTTGATTTGGTATTGTTTTTATTTCTTTCCTACTTCCTTTTGGTATTAGTAATGGGGCTTGAATTTAGGGCTTCATGCTGTTACTTAGCTTTTTCACTCAAGACTGAAGGACTTGCACTTTAATTTGGCTGGTACTCTTACCACTTGAGCCACAGTTTCATTTCTGACTTTCTTGCTAGTTAATTGATGAAAAGGGTTTCTTGGATTTGTCTGACTGGGCTGGCTTTGAATCTTGACTTTCAGATTTTAGCCTCCTGAATAGCTAGGATCATAGGTATGACCCACTGGTTACTGCTGCTGTTCCTCCTCCTCCTCCTCCTCCTCTTCCTCCTCTTCCTCCTCATCTTTCTCCTCCTCCTCTTCCTCCTTCCTCCTCCTCTTCTTCCTCCTCCTTCTTCCTTCTCCTTTTTATTCCTCCTCCTTTTTCTCCTCTATTTCCTCTTCCTCCTCCTCCATCTCCTCTTCCTCCTCCTCCTTTTGTGGTAGTATGCAGGGGGCTTGGACACTGTTCTTAATTTTTTCATTCAAGGCCACTACTTGAGCTACACCTTAGCTTCTAGCTTTTTGGTGATTAACCAGAGATTAGAATCTCATGGACTTTCCTGCTCAGGCTGGCTTCAAACCTTCAATTAATCAGCAAAAAGCTGGAAGTGGAGGTGTGGCTCACGTGGTAGAGTACCAGCCAAATGAAAGTGCAAGTCCCCATGCTGGTGTATAAATGCACAAAAATGCAGGGAATTTTTCAAGAGACCCTACAGGGAGATGTCTGTTTCTTTCTCTCCACCGTTGTGTCAGATATTTGGAAGGGTTCTTCTCACCTCTACCGTACCATGTGGCTGAAATCTACACAGGAAAGCACCAGGCACTCCTCACTGACAGAAGAGAGTGGCTCAGCCCTAGGGTGGCTGGGGACTTCGCTTTGCTCTGCTCTACAGCCCATGGAGCCCTCCTTTGGTCTAGTTCAGCTGGATCTTTGATATCTTCCCTGTGTATATGCAGCACAATTATTTGCTCTTGGTCTTTCATGAGCCAAGTGTGAGGGGAGATGTTTGACCCGGGGGCATGGCTTGTGGGAAGGTAGGATATACTTCATCTTGTTGGGGTTCACAAAAGGGAAATTAAAAACAAACCCACAGCGTCCTCTTCAGCGTCAAAGGTCTGTATTCCTTAGGCTCTTCTAAGCAGCCGCTCAGGCAGCAGCTGCTTGATGGACCTTTATGCTTAGGTTGGCTCCAAATTTGAATTCTCAGATCTCAGTCTCCTGAGGAGCTAGGATTTACAGGTGCAAGCCACGAGCATCCAGCTCAGAGGCAGGATTTTTTTTTTATCCTACTACTGGGTCAGTTCAATCTCTCAGGAAGTGGAGTAAGAAACAGGAGGTATTCAGCCATGAAGATGGGCCCCAAAGTTGCCTACATCCTGGAATTCACACCCTATGAAATCCCTTTCTCTGTCTCCCCCAGCCCCCATCTTCTCGTATTGAATTCACAGGAGGAGCAGGAGGAGGGTTTGTAACATGCTTTTCATTACAGGTTTGTCACATTTACTGGTTATTTTTAATTCATTGGTAAGAATCTGTAGTTCATGACTTTAGTCACGTTTTTTTTTTAAATTTAAGACTTCATTTAGCAAAATAGTTTACTTACACAATGAGAAATGCTGGTTTGATTGGTCAGTGAAGTAGACACAAGTTGAACTGAGATAATACTGACTGTTCACATGTATTAACCAGATAGGTCTAGCTGTTTCCTTACCTGCATCAGGAATGTCAAGAGCTTCAGCATCACAAGACACTGGCTTAATAAGACACTGTGTAGGTCCTGAGGATTAGGCCATGATTTTTGTTTAAAGGAAACCAATGTCCCCTTCTGACACCGAGTATCTTAACTTGCAAGCCTTGAGGTTGAGATGTGTTAGAAGTATTCACAGTCACTGCCTCCTGAGTGTAGGATTTTTTTTTTTGAGAAGTCCAGCTAATCATTCACTGTGAGGCTGTACACTTCTGGCCCTTTAGAACTTGGGCAACCCAACTCCAAACTTATTGTATAAACCCATTTATACACACACACACTGCCAATCTGCATCTGCTACAGTGTTTCCCATGCAGGCTAGAATTTTTAAACGAGCTCTGAATTGGTTGGGGACTTTGACTTCTCGTATGCATTTGGGCCAGGGTAGCACAGGTATAGTGCATCTTGAGGTTCTAAAGACTTCGAACCCCATTAACTATGGTTCATCATAAGCAGCAATGGCTTTGCCCTCTGAGTCTCTACACTGGCAGGGACTCTTGGATGGCACCCATGGACAAATGTGTTCCTTACCAGCTCTTCTCTGGCCAAGTTGATGTTGAGCCCATCTGGTTGTATGATGCTTTTCTTGCTTGCCTGGGTGAGTGAGCAAGGAGCTGATTTCTTTGGGTGGAGAGAAGCATTCCTTTCTTCCTGTAGGGAAGGTGGTATTTATGTTTCTCAGAAAAGAACTTTCCAAAGAATAACATATTGCTAAATGCTTTGGACATTTGGAGTGGAAAGGGAATAATGTACACAATTTATTGCTGTTCTGAAGTGCCGTCAGAGCATCAGGAAGGCGTCTCACCTAGGGAACCCCTGTCCTCTGTGCAGCTAACAGCAGAATGGAACTCTGCTTATTGCTACCTTGGAGCTTTATAAAAAAATATACCAAGGCCAAATTCTACTCTGGTCCAATGAAGTAGAACTCTCTGGGCAGTGAGGCTTGAGACTTGGTGATCTTTTCTTTTCTTTTCCTTTCTTTCTTCTTTCCTTCCTCCCTCCCTCCCTCCCTCCCTCCCTCCCTCCCTCCCCCCCCCTCTCTTTCTTTCTTTCTCTCCCAGGGGATTTAAAAATGTTCCCAAGATGAACAATCATTGCAGTGCAGTATTGGACAGATTACAAGGAGAATGTAAGGGCGATGAAATCTTGATTCCAGGAAGTTCAATGGGAAAAAATAATAATTTATTGAGCACCTTATTTTTTGTGTCGGACCGTGTACTGAGCACTTACTTTGTATTAACTGATAGCATCACCACAACACTGCAATGTAAGCCATGCTTTGCTCTGTCCACTTTACAGAAGAGAAACTGAGGCGATTTGGATAAGGCCTTTCAAAGAGGAGGTGGTGGGACTTGAATGTGAGTCTATCTGATTCCAGTGGAGAGGAAGGACCATGGGCTTTGGCAGGCAGATGGTGTATTTGTGGCTATGGTCCTGGGCCAGTTCATAAAGACAAGTAATTTCAAGAGAGTTTGAAGGAAAAATTCCAAGTGTTCATCTGCCATGCAGCTTTCCTTGGCCCTTCCCATATATCCTGCTGCTATTATTTTCTCTTCCCATTTAGTCTTGCTTCTTCTGGCTTTTGAGAAGATAAGCTGGGCCAGGATACAGTCCATGTCAAAACCAGAATTCATTGTCTGTCTATTCAAACAGCTTGTACCCCTGGGAAATCTGTCCCACAGAGGCACACATCCAGACTGTTGACCAGGCTGGCAGGACCCGGGGCTCACCTCAACGCTTTACATGTCCTGCTTGCCCACAACGTGGAGGACAGAGATTTTTCTAGAACCAACCTCTAATTACATAAAGTTCTCTTCCTCTCTGTTCTCTGACTACTTACCACCTTTCCCTTCCTTCTTTTAATCCCTAATCATTTCACTAGAAGAAACATAATAATTAAAGATGCTTATTTAAAGGCAGAATAAAACCCAGGACTTTGGGAGGCATGTTAGTATTCTTCCTATGTATTTAAAAAGTAAGAACAAATCAGTGGGGCTGATGAATGGAGAGGCAAGGGGCAGGTGACTGTATTCATAATATTCAGGGTACACACGTGGAAATAGAAATCATAACTTGAAGGAATGGAAGGGGTTGGGATTGATGAGGGAGACTTATGGGCAGGGTGACATTGATCATGACGTACTATACTTATAAACTGATATGTTGAATTAAAACTTCTTTGTACAATGCTTAAAGTTAATTGAAATAAAATCAGCGAGAACAAGAAGATTAAGCACTTTAAAAGCTGTGTGCCAGCGGCTCATGCCTGAAATCCTAGCTACTCAAATCCTAGCTGCCATCTGAGGGTCATGGTTAGAAGCCAGCCCCAGTAAGAAGAGTCCATGAGACTCTTATCTCCAATAAACTACTCAAAAAGTCCAGAAGTATCCCCGTGGTTCAAGTGGTAGAACACTAGCCTTGAGCACAAAAGAGGTTAGGGACAGCACCTAGGCTCTGTGAGTTCAAACCCTAGGGTGGGGTGGGGTGGGGGAAGCACTATAAACTGAAAGAAAAAGATGCCATGGAAGTCAGCTGCATCAAATAGAAAAACAGTGAAAGGCAAGAGAGCCTGCTGGACATAATTGTTGGATGTGGCCTTTGACTGCACACTTGTAGTCTTTGGCTGGGTGGGGAAGGGGAAGAATTGTAGTAAGGTTTGAACTCCCTACAGTAGGCTTCCTTTTGGGAGAAGCTTTTCTGGAATTAGCCAAGCCATAGTATAAAAATGGAGTAATGAGAAAATTGGTTTATTGTTGTTGGGATCAAGAGTTGTATAGATTACAGACATGAAAATATTACTGGAGGAATCTAGAGGGAACCCTGTGCGAACCATTAGAATTAGAAGGTTGATGTGAACTCTGAACTCTGTGTGTGTGTGTGTGTGTGTGTGTGTGTGTGTACATGCGAAGGAGAGAGTGGGTGTGTATTTGTATCTGAGTGAGAGAGAGACAGAGACATAGAGAGAGAATTGTGTTTCGATGCAAATAAATATTTATTTCCTGGTTTTGTTCACCTAAAAAGCTAAGAAACAGCAATACCCCAAAGACAATCAGTACACCTTGAATCCAGATCATAATCTCTTATACTCTAAGAAGAGACAAATCCCTTGGCTAAGGCAGGTACAAGATGAACTTGGAGTATTTTTTTATGCCAGAAAGAAAAGATAATGAGGATTAGACTTTTGTATCAGTGGATATGCTGTTGCTGTACCAAGATGCCAGAGGCAAGGAACATTACAAAGAAAAGAGATATCTATGCAGCCCCTAGCTATAGATTCAAGAGCATATTGTCACCATCTGTGTGGCTCTGGCCAGGCCCTCAGGGCTGATGAGATCGTCATGAAAGGGGTATGAAAGTGATTATGTAGCAAGACGGGAAGTTAGAGAGATTTGGGGGATCAGGCTTACTGTTATTATTATTTATAACAACTTCTCCTGAAGACGACATTAATCTATTTTGAGGTAAAGACCCACAAGGATCTAACCTATTGCTTATTGGGTTCCACCTGTGAAAGGTTCTACTGCTTTGACAGAGCCATTCTGGGGACAAAGCTTCCAGCATACAACCCTATGGGGGAGACACACAAGCCATGATGTACTCATGAGGACAAAGAACTCAGCACGAGTCAAACCAATGATAATTTGAGCCCCTAACAAGGTATTTCTTTATTGGAACAAATAATTCAGGGATTGCTTCACATATTTTTATATGATTTATGTATTTTGATATAATTCATATATGTTTATTTAAATTAACAGCTTGTATCATGTGATTGTTGTTCTTAATGGACTAGGTTATTTCTATTCTGTATTGTTGCCCTTTGGTTAATCTCATATTGTTACTGGCATATTGTATATATGTTTATTTGTTTATTTGAAATAGGAAAAGGAAGGGAGAAAAGAAAATGAGGGGGGGGAGGGAAATGGGGACAAATGCATGAGAAGGGGTATCAGTGTGTGAGAAGTAATGCACCTTCTATCTGGCAAACATAACTGTAACCGCTCTATTAATTACAATAAAATACTTTTGAACAATGGAAAAAATAAAATAATACCTTTATTCTAAGAAGCTTTTGGAGAATTCCACACCACCTTTGAGATGAATACTTCTGTATTATCCTCAAAACAGGGCTAGAAGTCTCTAAACACCCCATATACAGGTGATGCCTTGAAGTCAGATGTCATTACCCCCTCAAAATCCATGCTGCAAAAAACTGCAGTTGAATTCCAAGTTCTATTTTCAATTTGGTTTCTCAATGACTTGAAACCTTAAAATAGAAGTGTACCCAGCAGACACCTCATTTTTCAGTATAGAATTAAGTTCTGCTGATAACAGATGGATACTTTCCACATTAATGCAAAATGTGAGCACAAATCCTGAGATAGCGTAATGCACTCCAGGAATGGACGGTGATATATTTAGATACTGATTAGAAGTAAAACTGATACATCATTCCTTACAGTGCACATGAATAGTACCAGCGCTTACTGGTGCCTCTGGGGACTGAGGTCATTTATTTTTCCTCCTGGATATACTGTTTATATCATGTTCTCTCCCTCATGTTATATATTAAATTGTTTAATGTAAGCCATAAGAGAGCAAATGTCACTTACAGGTCTTTTCTCCCCCCACTTCTTAAAATCTGAAGAATCAAATCTTCTAAAGCAGGTGATCTGTCAGTTTTCATTCCTGAATGTCATTGGTACGTACAGCTTTTCTTATCAGCTCATTTCACATTTCCAAGCCGAATGTCTATTAATCTACAACATCTGAGCACAAAGACTGGGGCTTCCTGACTTTTGTGCAGGCTACTTTCTAGGTCACCAAAATGTGTCTGTAGAAATAAAGGATGCCTTGAAGTTGGCAGAAAAATCACCTCATTGCTAGAAAGTTTGGTAAGCAGAGAAGATAGTTATAAAGTAAAGTTGATGATTAATAACCATACCCGTTTGGAAAACCTCTCTTTCCCTCTCTCCCCCCGTCCCCTCTTTCTCTCTCTTTTTGAAGTGGGGGGGGAGAATTGTGATATAAGGGTAAATCAGCAACTATATGTCTTAGAAAACAGAATGATCCAAATAAAACTTCATACAAATCTCTCCCATCTATAATGGCAATATTTACCAGCACTTGCTCAGGTTTATGGTGTGTCTTTCACTGTGTCAAACTGTCCATTTGACCCACGACCCGTCCACAGTGGGATGAGAACCTCTATCGGCATCCAGTGCATCAGGAAAGCTTGTCTCTGCCTTCCAGATATCTTCTTGTTTTCTTCCCCCCTCCCATCCCCTGGGCTCATCTGCCCCTGATGGTCTCATTCTTGTTTGTTCAGAGGTATCTTTGCTTTCTGGTAGTCTCTGGTGTTCATGAGCAGTGTTCTCTCATAGGCACATGGCAGGATTGCCTTTGAAGCGATGCAGTCAGGTGTTATGCTTTGGCCAGGGAAATGTGCGTGTTAAGTGTCTGGTGCAGTGCTACGTTGGTGTTTTGCAGCCTGTGCACGAGTTATTGTGCTGTTTCACTGTCACAGTATTTTGCAGTGATTTAAATGAAAGGCTCATTTCCAGATCCCAGAATAAGAAGGGTCCAAACCCCAACCTCTTTATGCAGAGACAGTCACTAAGATTTGGGGCTTGTGATAGCAGCACGAGCTAGTCTGTGCTAATTGATTTATTCCTTTAGAGTCTTAGGCATGAAACTGCAGCTGGAGTGGTTCTGTCAGTTACGCAGTAGTCTCAAGATTCTTTTTTCAGGGGAAGTACAATCATATCTCACCAGTCTAGGCTGCTTCAAACACTCGATCCTCCTGCCTTTCACCTCCCAGTGCTGAGGACTTCTAACTTTTTAATGACATAAAATGAGTCCTTTGCTCTCAAGCTCTTTGTAGTCTGGCTACATCTTTAATATTTATTTATTATTTTTTTTGCCAGTCCTGGGCTCAGGGCCTGGGCTCTATCCCTGAGCTTCTCTGTGCTCAAGGCTAGCGCTCTACCACTTGAGCCACAGTGCCACTTCTGGCTTTTCCTGTTTATGTGGAACTGAAGAATCCAATTTAGGGCTTCATGCATGTAGGCAAGCACAATACAACTAAGCCACATTCTCAGCCTGCCTTGATCTTTTCCATACTATTCTTTCCTCCTTTCCTTAAGGGATTTTTCTCTGTGCTCTCCTTTGGTCATGCCTAGGTATTTCTGATTCAGGGCCTTTGTGCCTACACAAAGGCGCCTTCCTCACTTTGTTATGGCCTGGGCTTAGAAGTCTCCTCTTCTGAGATGCCTTTCTTGACTATTCTCTGAGAAACAGCATCCATCATTTTATCTCCTTGCCCTTCTTTGTTTTTTTTTTCCTACCTCTCCTGACACTAGTTCTTCAGTTCTCTGTATCTTGTCTGACTTTCTCTTGAGGACAGGGTTTTCGCCTACTCGGTCCTTTGCTCGAAAGTGCCCTGTATTTACTGTGTACTTTCAGCATGCAGTCAGTGGGGCCTGAAGCTTAGGTTCAAACCGAGAAGAGAAGCGATTTGGTCAAGGTCACATGAACACTGAGTAAGGGAGCTGTGATGAAGCACAGGTCTCTGGCTTCCACTGGTCACAGGCTGTTCTATTTTCCCCATGGCATCCTGTAATTTCTATCTGTACATGTGACCACTGGGTCTCTGGGTCAGCCTGGCCTGAGGTCTTGATGAGTGGTTTGAAAAGTTCCACACTCCTTTGTGGTTCACTGATCACGTGGGTTTAATCTGTTTTCTCATTTCACCTCCATGATGTTGTCTTTTTTCATATATTTTTATTGTAATTAAAAGAAGGGTTATATTATATTTGCCAGATAGGAGGTGCATTAATTCACATACATTGATACTCTTTCTCATGTCTTGGTCCCCATTTCCCTTCCCCCACCCCCACCCGATGTTGTCTTATATACAAATGGAGTCCAAGTCAGAAAAGAGCTACATAATTCATGGTGAGCTGGAAGTTACATGTTCCAATTAAAATTTAGTCTTGGAAATGCAGATGACTGCTGTTTGGGGAATTTGCCTTGAACACAAAGGTAATGTAGTTTTAGAGAGAGGACCTTATCGGAGAGACTGGGGCAGGAGCCCTCAGCGAGGCTGGGTTGTTTGGTGTCCAGGGAAGTACTGTCATTTCCCAGCTCCCACCCCACACAGCCTCAAAACTTTGCCCTGTATCCAAAATGGACAGGGAGTACAGATACAGACATAGCAGGGCTTGATGAGAGATCAGTCCCTAAACTTAAGATTTGCCAGGATAGTTGAAGTTCTTATAAGAGCACAGACTAGGGAGGGTAATGGGTACCAAGACATGTGAAAGGGTATCAATGTATGTGAATTAATGCACCTTCTATCTGGCAAATATCATGTAACCCTTTTATTAATTACAATAAAAAATTAAAAAAAATAAGAGCACAGACTACTGGAAGAAACATTTGAAAGTTCATCAGCCTGCTGTTCTCAGAGCCTGACCTGTAGATGGCCTGACCTATGTAGTATGTAGACCAGTGCAATACTGGAAGTGTAGCTTTCCTGGGTCTCACGGTTGCTGTCTACAGATCTACTTATGACAGAGAAAATGCAGAAAAATGTTTAAAGCTGACAGAACAAGTTTATTTGAAAATAAAAATAAAGCAGCAAAAGACTCTGAAGAGAGAGGCCCCTCAGAGGGCAGTTTTTATGGTAGAGAGTGCTCCTTCTCTTTCTCTTCCTCTGGGCTTTGTGCTGATTTCTTGATGGCTTATGCATGGATTTCCTCCGCTCTTCTCATTGGTTGAGCATGCAGGGCATTATGGGAAGAAGTATTTGAGTAGGGACCTGAGGCACTGTGGAAACAGGAAGCATGATGCTGGGCCCCATGTTATCTGCCCTGTGTTCTGTCTGTCTACCATCTTCCCCTTTCTTCCCCTCATCACTCCAAAAGGTCAGCATTGCACTGATTGCAAATGGGGCTCAGGCATCTGCATATTTAGCTACCCAGGTGTTTCTCATGAGCACTCAACTTTGGGTCTCAGTCAACCTCATTTTATTGGTTTAGAGAAACTGAGGCCTAGGGATTTGATTGCTGTGGAAATGATTATGTCAGATTGCAAGGAGGAAAGGTAAAAGTAATTTTCAGGGTAAAAGAATATCTTAAGCGTCATCATTTACTTCTGTTTCTTGGTCTCCTTCGCAAGGAAATATAAACATAAAAACACAGGTCCATAGATAGACCATGTGGCTGGTGGAAGATTTTTCTTACTATGCGTTGAAGTTTGTTTGCTGATTCTCTGCACATCCCCACACTCATCTGAAATAAGATCCCCATATTCTGAAGTTTGTTCCTCTGTTTTCCAGCAGAATTATGGCTACTAGGAGTCAGGCAGGGGCTAGAGGAAGAAAGGGCAAGAATGAGAGATTGGGGAAGGAAAAGAAAAATGAGGCAAATACCAATAGACGATTCATTAAAATAAATCTTAGTCCTTTAGATGATGGCATCCATGTAGATTGTGTTAGAAAACCCCCATGGATGGGAAATCATACAGAAAGTCTATCATTCCAGCAGTGAATAATTATTGGAGAACAGAAAAATCCCTGTAGTTTATCCTTGGATCAACGTATGAAAAAAATTCTCTAGAATTTTGTGGTCAAGTATGGTTAGAAGAGAACAGATAAGAACCCAAGTAAATGGAAGTCCTCTGGTAGTCTTGAGGGAAATTGGTGAGTTAGCTACAGAATTTACTGATAAAGACCCATCTGTTCAAACAAAGTAAGTGGGCACTGGTAATACATTCCAGCCAGAGACCATAAGTACTTATTTTTTCTTGACAGCTTTTTAAAAAAAATATAAGTCCAGAAAACTATTTGAGAATGAAATATAGATGATGATATTGGCTTTAGGTTAGTGTTACACTTTCTGCTTGGAGAGAAGAAAAAAAAACTATGTCTGCCAGGCTTCCATGGTAAACACTGTTTTGTGATAAATTGTTATGGGAATCAAGTCACCAGGAAAACTTGGTTTCACAAATGACACACGTAGAAAAACAGCAGATGTCTGATGAAGTAAAAAACCGACTTATTGCCAAGTCCTTGAGAAACAAAATTAATTTCCTTTCGTCTTTGATAATGGTGATGTAATGTGGTTAATAGGAAGAGCCTGCCACGCTTAAGTAGTTATAAAAGGAGAAATGTTCACCAGGCCTGTCAGAGTAGTTGGTTTTCATTGCTGTGACTTTCCCTGGGTCAGTCACTTAGCTAAGCGAATGAAAGCAACAAGAAACTTGCTCCATGTCAGTGGACTTCATTATTACCTTTTAACCACTATTTCATAAGCGGAGGAAGAAAATGCAGTTAAATTAGTTTGGCTCTGACAATGACTTCAGCTCTTGGGAGCCTTTTAAGGTCATAATTAAGCTGGGCATGGTGGCTCACGCCTGTACTCCTATCTACTCAGGAGGCTGAGATCTGAAAACCACAGTTTGAAGGCAGCCTAGGTGGGAAAGTCCATGAGACTCTTACCTCCAACCAGCCACCAAAAATCTGGAAGAGGAGCTATGGCTCAATGGTAGAGTGCCAGCTTTGAGTATAAAAGTCAAGTAAGATTGTGAAGACCTGAATTCAAGCCATGGCATTAAAAAACCCAAATAATAAAGTCATGGTCAGCAGAAACATACTCCATAAGAATAATAGTCATCAGGGGCCAGGAGTTCGGCCTAGTGGTAGAGTGCTTGCCTAGCATGCAGGAAGACCCAGGTTCAATTCCTTGGTACCACATATATAGAAAAAAAAGCTGGGAATGGTGCTATGGATCCAGTGGTACAGCTCTCCCCTTGAGAAAGCCCAAGGGCAGTGCTCAGGCCTTGAGTTCATGGCCCAGGACTGGCAAAAAAATAGTCATCAATATTTTACAGAATAGTTACAATTCCATAGAAGGATAATGCTTGAATTTGAGGTCAAAGAGTCTCATGGTAGGAGCCCTTTTCCATAGAAGAGAACATTTGAATCACACATGTTGGACTTACCTAAAAATGACTTAAGTTCATAAGGTTTTCATTGGTGGGTCCAACTGTCTCTTTTCAGACTCAGATAAACATTATTCTGAAGGACAGCTAACAAATGTTGATATCTTGTATGTTAGAATGTGGGAGCTGCTGAGTTTTCTGACCCCCAAAAATCTAGGCTTAAAATCAATAGTGACACACAATCTAACTCCAGTCTTAGTATCAGAATTGGCCCCATTTTTACCAAAACTCTGAATTTGTTTTTTTTTTCGTGCTGGGAATTGTAGGCCATTTTAACCACACTTCTGTGGGTTTACGCTCTGTCTGCGAAAGGAGGACATCCTTTTGGGATGGCTATTGGCCAGCAATCATCATGGGTACCAGTTTGGTAGCATAGATAGAGTTGGATCATTCCCCCCATCCCAATGTAGTGAATTTAGTGTGTGAATTTAGGCTCAAAACTGTGCCCATGTTTACCTCAGTTTCCCTCTTTTAATGACTCCACCAGTGAGAAATTAGCAGACAGATTAATGTCACTGGTGAGTGGGAGACTTCTGCCTCAGGGCCCAGGCCAGGTTTTTGAACTTGGCTTTTTGCGAGCAATCCTTGTTCATTTTCTGCAGGGAGATGGTTCTCTCTGAAGAAAAGAACTCTGCAGAATGGATAGATCTTTTCAAAACTCCTCATGGGTATGCTAGAATCTGGGAGAGTTGCAAGCTTTATCTATTTTCCTAGTCCATTTCTTTCTGGTTTCTCTTTTCTACTTTTAGACCATTGATGTTGGAAATACATTTAGGAAAAAAAGTCCATTGTTGACATCTTTTTTTCCCTCCTACTTACTTGTCTGGTATAAGATTTGGGTTATCAAGGAAGAAAACCTGACAATAGACCTATTGAATAAACTCCATTTTGCTATCACAAGAAGTTTCCTGGTTCAATGATGCCATAGCAAGGACCAATACTAACACTGGAAGCCATTACTAAGCATGGAACTGTAGGTGTGCCCATGAAGTAAGTGTGTTCTGTATCACCTCATCAAACCTTTATAGCAAATGAGGCACTAGGAACTCAGTATCAGAGAAGGACACCTAGACCTAGAAAGGGTAACTTGCATAAGAATACATAGATTCTTCTTTGCTGCAAGTGGGAACTCCAATGCCAGCACTTGATGTCTAGGCCTCAGAATTCCTCATTGCCCTCTAAGATTGTGAGTTCTCTGTCCTTTGGTTATTTTACTCATGATTCCTCATAACTCAAGAAAGGGACATGTCCTGTGACACTGATACTTACTAAACTGGCCTGACAGAGTTTGTCTTGGTACACAGGCACTCCTACTATTGGAAATTAAGTCTTATTTTTTGGTTATGTCATTCTAGGTGTTGCTAAATGTGCTCTTTGTGTATGTGTAGGAGTGTGTGTGTGTGTGTGTGTGTGTGTGTGTGTGTATGTGTGTGTGTTTGTTTTGGGCTTGAACTCTGGGCCTGAGCGCTGTCCCTGAGATCTTCAGCTCAAGGCTACCACTTTGAGCCACAGCACCACTTACAGTTTTCTGGTGGTTAATTGGAGATAAGAGTCTTATGGACTTCTGTGCTCAGACTGGCTTTGAACTATGATGCTCAGATCTCAGCCTCCTATGTAGCTTGGATTACAGGTGTGAGCCACTGGCACCTGGCTCTGAATGTATTCTTGAAAATATGGGTCAGGTTGCAGAAACTCAGTTCCACCTCTGTGAAACAAAGTTCTGTAACGATTGCTCTTCTGATTTAACAGAGAGATCTGGGTGTGTCTTCAAACCATTTTTTTCTGAGTCTCTTTCAGCTGGGGGAGTTTTGCTCAGAATATATGACAAGAGAGCATGTTAAGGGGAGTTGTAAATCTCAAACCCTGACATTTTTATACAAAGCCAATCAGAAAGACATAAGAATGTGGAAACTCATCCCAGATAAGGAAAAATAATTGAGGGATTTGCTGGTTAAACAGATGTAGATGTGTGTGTGTGTGGGGGGGGTGTTGTTTAACTGGCAAGCAAGAGAGCCAAAGAACTCAATAGGCAATACAATTGTAATGAGCTAGCAGAGACACCACAGTATTACTTCTATGGTAGGCAGAGTAAGAAAGGGTTGGGATCAGGATAAAAGAAACAGAATCGTTTGAGTGTTGGAAGATAATAAAATTACACCCTTTCTTGTTTTCCTCTAAAATACCCTAATTTTTAAAATAGTTTTCTTTAAGACTTAGAAAAAATCATATTAAGTGAAGTAAGCCAGATGCAAAGGAACATAGGCTCATTGGTTTCCCTCATTTGTAATAATTAGTACACATCTAGGACTCTCCTAGCAGAGGATTACAATAGCTCAAAACCTAGGTACATAAGGTCATAGGATGAGACTAAATGAAAGGACCTCTAGGATATGGAAACAAGAGCTTTATCTTGTGTGATTGTTGTTCTTAATGTACTAGGTTATTTCTCTTCTCTTCTTTTGCCCTTATGGTTAATCTCATGTTGTTACTGTATCTGACTCTGTTACCTGGTATATTGTATATATGTTTATTTGAAAAAGGAAAGGGAATGGGAAAACAAGATGATTGGGAGGGATGAGAGGGAGGGAAATGGGGACAAAACCATGAGAAGGAGTATCAATGTATGAGAAATAATGCACCTACCACCTGGCAAATGTAACTGTAACCCCTCTGTAAAATAAAAGAAACAAAAAATAGCTTTCTTTAAAAGATGCTACTGATGTAGAAAAAATTAGAAGCTATAAACTCCTGCATAAAGCTTACTCACAGGAACATAAAGTTTTTTCCTCCTAGCCCTATACTTAGGACAGGAGGAGCTCAGCTGATATCTTCTATAAATGTAAGATGGTTGTCACTCAGAACCAAGAGCAGAGGTTTCAACAGGCACTGAGTTCTCAGTGTGTGTGTGTGTGTGTGTGTGTGTGTGTGTGTGTGTGTGTGCTGGTACTGGAGCATGAACTCAGGGCCTGCCACTCTTTTTTCATTATTTATTATTATTTTTTAAAATTTTGTTGTCAGGATAATGTATAGAGGGGTTACAATTATATTCATCAGGTAGTATATGGACTACTTCTCACATATTAATACCCCCTCTCGTGTTTTTGTTCCTGTTTCCCTTCCCTCACCCTCTCTTAACCATCTTATTTTCCCCACTTATAGACAATTGGGTAAATGCCAGGGAGTGAATTGCTGGGTCATAGGGGAGCTCTATGTTTAGTCTTTTGAGGAACTGCCACACTGCCTTCCATAGTGGTTGAACGAGTTTATGCTCCCACCAACAGTGCAGTAGCGATCCCTCCTGGGGGCCACCCACCCTTGCTTGGCTTTTTTTTGCGCAAGGGTGGCACTTTACCACTCAAACCACTGGAGATTAGAGTCTTACAGATTTTCCTTCCTAGAATGGCTTCAAACTACGATCCCCCAATCTCATCATTTTGAGTAGCTAGGATTACAGACATGAGCTATTGGTGCCTGGCTACATAAGTGTAATTCTATAATTCTATTTTTATTACCTACTCCATGGAGTAGGAGGGTGCTGTATTTGAACCTCTTCCCCCCCAAAAAAAAACTTACAGAAAGGCTTGACATGGCTATGAATACACTGGCCAATAAGTATTTGTTGACAAGGAACATGAGGAAGTAGGCAAAATCCACTACAAATCTTACTACCCAAATGTGTCCAGACCTTGCCATATATCCTACGTGCATGTAAGCGGGAGCTGGTAATGGTTACTATAGTGATGCTTTGGTTCTCAAAACAAAGAGGTATTTAAGGGTCTGATTGTGAAAGACTGATGAAAGTGACAAGGTCAGGTTCTAACTCTAATAATCATTACATTCTATGCATTTTGGCAAATCAAATGAGTCATCTAGGAAATGAAAACAATCTCCCCACCAAATGGGGGGGATGTCTATGATACTAATTAAAGGATGCACTATATAATTCCCAGTAAAAGAAGGTACTCAGAAATGGTAACTACTATCATTGTCTAGATGCTAAAGTTATTTAACATATACTATAAGGCAATTTGATATTTGGAAACTGGACTGTTCTTTCCCTCCCCCATCCTAAATCTGACAAATTATCACACCACCTGGACAGTAACACTGATCAGGATGTTTGAGTTCATTCATGCTCTGCAAACTCTCCAAAGGAGATTCTCTGGAGAAGCTGTATCTTCCTCCCTCCCACTGAGAGACACTGGACAATTAACTCATTGATTCATCTGTTTATTTAGCTTCTATTGTATGCCAGGAACTGTCTAGGGTTGAGAATTTGAGCATAAAAAAAAGATAAAAAAAGAAGTTCTTTTTTGTAGAACTTATATTACGAAGGGAGTGGGAGCTAAAGATAAATGAATTTTTCTTGATTATGGTAAGTAAAGAAAAAAATCTCAAGGTGAATGGTGAAGAATGGAGGGGTTGGTTAGTGGTTGAGAAGGGAAAGTTAGAAGCTTGTCTTTGAGATTCTTATCTCAGAGCCAAGAGACAAAATGTGAAAAGACAAGAGTGTTGCAGGCAGAGTATATAGCCAATGCAAACTCTTATTGCAGGAAGGAGGGCCATTGTATCTTGAGCAGGTGAAGAAAAAGGAGGGAGAGTTCCATGAAAGAATAGCAGGAAAGAGCTGCAGGATAGACTCTGCTTAAGTCCCCATGTGAGTCATCTTCCTGTCACCATAACAAAATACACAAAGGATTCAACTAAAAGGAAGGACATTTATCTTGCTCAGCACTTCAGAAGTCCATGCTCTCTTGGCTTCATTGTTTCTGAGCCTGTGGTGAGGCAGAGCATCATGGTGGAAGTATGCGAATAAATTCTGTCATCTGGTGGTGAGAGGGAGGGAGGAGGAGGAAAAGGAGGAGGAGGAGGAGAAGGAGGAGGAGAGGAAGATGAAGAGGAAAAGAAGAGGAACTGGAAGTGGAAGAGAAAGTGGAGGAGGTGGGGACAAAATATATCCTTGGTAGACACAGCCTACTTATTCTAACTCTGGAGTTTCCACAGCTTCCCGATAGCCCATTAAGTTATGAATCTATAAATGAATGAATCCGCTCATGAGATCAGAGCCCACATGATCCAATCATCTCTCAAGGGTCTACCCCTGAACCTTGCTGCACTGGGCACCAAGACTGTACCACCCGAGCATTCGGGAGACACTCACTGACATGTGTGTGAACAGCCTGCTATGGCTGGAATGTCTATTGTAGGCTGATTCTTTTTAGGCACCAAATCAGAACCTTTGTTCAGACAGTTCTGAAAAGGAACATGGAAATTCTGGTGGCAATTTTTCTTTAGAAAACAAAATTTTGCATTTCTCCAGTTTTCCTGGTGGATGTGGGTAAAATGGACCATTGGAAAACTTTTGAGACACCTTATTTTAGGTTGTCTTTAAGGAAATCCTACAGTAACACAAATATAGTATATGTGTTATAATTAATAGTCTTACATTTCTTGTGTCAGTCCTAGGAATTGAATTCAGGTCCTGGGCGCTTTCTCTGAGCTTCTTTTTGCTCAAGTCTAGCACTCTGCCACTTGAGTCACACCACTACTTCCAGCCTTTTCTAAATAGTTTGTTGGAGATAAGTTTCATGGCCTTTCCTGTCACAGCGGGCTTTGAACCGTGATCCTCAAATCTCGGTCTTCTTCTAAGTAGCTAGGATTACAGGCATGAGCTACCAGCATTAGGCTATAGTATTATATTTCTATTAAAGGCCCCAAGATCAACCATTTTGAATCAGTTTGGATATTTTTGAAATAAAAAGGAAGCTGTTATGAGAAGCATGATACTTCCTAGAAGTGGGTCATAAACAGTATGCCTTAGTTTCCTGAAACTTTTTTCAAGTCCCCATGTTGGGTGATTTCATGATACAGAATAGCTCCTTAATTCCATCAGTGATGTCACACACCCCCAGCGTGGGGTCTAACACCACTCATTTGTTTTCCTTTTATTACAAGACCAACAATTTGTTTAGCACAAGCCTTTGGTCATGAAGAACCCAAATGACAGTGTACCTGTAGCCAGCGTAGATAGATTGTGGTTTACAGTTTTCCTGTCCTTGTTTGCAAAGGCTGAATGGTGAGAGAAACATGATCATTTTTAATGTGCTTCCTGAATGATGAAGTTGATTATTAGGATGAGATTTACTTGCTCAGGTAGCTTTCTAGAATGGAAAGATATTGTGTTTGGAAAATATGCTGCAAACTGTTCACGTACAATTTAACACAAATCTCTGTTTCTCTCCTTCTGTCTCTCTGTCTCTCTCTCTCTCCATATATATATAAAACATATAAAGAGGGCCTGGAGTTTGGTAGAGTGCTTGCCTAGCATGCACAAAGACCCAAGTTCGATTCCTCGGTACCACAAACATAGAAAAAAAAGCTGGAAGTGGTGCTGAAGCTCAAGTGGTAGAGCTCTAGCCTTGAGAAAGTCCAAGGACAGTGCTCAGGCCCTGAGCTCAAGCCCAGGACTGGCAAAAAAACCCCCCAAACAAACATATAAAGATATATACATATATATTTCAGAGATTATACTATTTTTGAATTCCACACCATATCTTCTGAAAGGAAAGATGCAGCTATAGGCCAAATAAATCCTGATGGAAACTATTGGATCATTTTGTTTATTCCTGTGTCAAGGGTTTATTGATCCAAGGAGCTCTCCTGTAGTTTCAACAGCCTTTGATCTGCCAGAGAGAAATTGGGTTTGGGATTTTGGCGGAAGGGAGGGGAGGAGGTTGGGGAAGAATTTGGAATGTAATGGTCCTTGTTATCTGTAGTGCCCAGAGACACTCCTGGGGGGGGGGCAGGGCACAGCAGCTGCCAGGGAGGGGGGGCTGAGGGCTGGGCTGTGACATTTTCAGTAGGAGCAGCACTTAGTTAAAGCCGCTGGAGTGATTTCTTACTGCTAATAGATTTGTTTCTTTAGAGGCAGATAAGTAAAGGAAATGATGACTTTTAAGTGAATAGTTCCCCTGTGTGGGGACTGGTTAGTGTCAGCTAGTTCAGTGGCAGGAAATACCAATGGAGCTTTTTTTTTTTTTTGCCCAGTGACAAAAGACTTTGAGGGCTCCCCTGCCCCCCACACTAGCCTTTCCACTCTGGGTCCTTCTAGCCTACAAAACCCAGACACCGGCCCCTCTGCTTGCTGGTGGAGGGCCAAGGCTTGTCTGAAAGCCGTTTAAGTAATTGCTTGTAATTGCACAGGTTTCCCTGACTGGGCTTTTACCTCTCCACCCCCGAAATTAAAAGGGGCCAAAGATATGTGACCTTTTTCTAATGGGATGGGTACTGGAACAAAGGAATTCAAGGAGGAGGCCTCAGGCCTTTATCAGAACTCATCTATGACAGCTGGAGGCCCGGGGGAGAGTTGGGATTGTCCTTTTCCAAGTTGGAAAGGGCGGAGGTGGGGGGGAATTCCTACTGGACAGACCTCAGTGCTGTGTGCTGTGTTTTCAACTTCTCACTTCTTTACCACCTCCCCACCCCACGTTCTGAAAGAACATAAATCTTTTGTCTCTAATTCTGAAAAATGGAGTTCAGTGCTGACAGTTCCCCTGGGTAACTGAGAAAGGTCTCCCGTTCCCCTTCCTTAGCTAATTCACCTAAATCTCCGAGCCCTATGTTTGTCCTGATGCCACCTGTGAGGAGAACTGCAGATAATAGATGCCACACCCAGTGTTTGGCACCAAGAAATCCTGGAAATGGTCATTGTCGCCTGAACAAAATTTCCCAATGCTATTTCACTTATCTCCTTAGTACTTGATTGAGCTGGGGAGAGACACATTCTAGACTCTAAGTCTCATGACCCAAATGAGTTAAACACTATCAAATTTTTAACGTAGATCATTTCACTTGAGTTACTAATTCATCGCATTGTAGATCTGCCCCTATGATGGCACAGTCTGAGAAGCTTTGCTTACAATAAAAAATAATGAATTCCTAGGTTTCATATGACATAGTTGGCCCAGAAAAGAATCTGGGTAAAAATAGTTTTCAAAAGAAATTACAATGTTTGCTGGGCACAGTGGCTCACGCCTGTAAACCTAGCTACTCAGGTGACTGAAATCTGAGCATCGCAGTTCAAAGCCAGCCTGGGCACTAAAGACCATGAGGCTCTTATCTCTGATTAACCATTAAGAAACCCAGAAGTGGCACTGTGGCTCAAAGCATAGGGTGGTACCGTTGAACTGAACAGCTCAGGGACAGTGCCCACGCCCAGAGTTCAAGCCCCATGACCAACAACAACAAAAAAAAAAAAAAGAAAGAAAAGAAAAAGAAATTACAATGTAATCAGTGTTGAGAGCCGCTGATCTTGCTCGATATCTTCCTTCATGGTTAAGAAAACTGAGGCAGAGATTTGCTTACTAATTCCTGTTGTTTCTTAACTGGCAGATCCACTTATCTAGGCATGAGATGTCAAATATATTGAGCATTTATGGTGTTAGACAATGTTTAAGACACTGATGATAGAATTAGGAGAGCATAAAAACCATAATGAGAGCCCTGGCAAGGGTTCATTATACCATACCAACTGCTGGTCTTTTGAAACATGTGGCATGCAGGAATTGAGGCTCCTGGACCCCTGCTCCTCTCTCCCTGGGTTCCCCTCCCCCATGGTGTTGTCTATGATTGTTAATTGAACGTAAACGTCCCAGAATATCCTGCACCTTACGCTCTGCATATCCCCGCTCATTTTCCATGGGGGATCTTGTCTTCAAAATTGCCACACTTAGTGGGACACAGCTCAGGAGCTACAAGCAGATTCTGGAACTTCTGCTGCTGACACTAACAAAATGGAGACCATGTGAAAACTCCATGACCAGCCTGGGCTATTGTGGTTAATGATCTGTCAGTGTTTGCATTCCCTGTTTGGGGGATGTGTAATCCAGTCATAAACATCCTCTTCAGGCTGAGGCTTGGCACTTGTGATCTCAGCCTGAGAGCACACGTGTGTGTTGGTGGTATGCATGTGCTTTTACAAGGAGATGATGGTCGCCTACCCCCCTCCCCAAGAAATAAGTTAGCCATTTTTAAACAGAGTGGTGAGAAACAGGGAGAAAGGCGATGACTGATTGCAGAGGCTTTTTGATGCTGTCACATATTGGAAATTGCTGCGTTACTTTGTGCCCATTCGAAGGGGTTGTAGGTAATGGAGTACTATTCTGGGCCTTAATTCTACAAGGGTGAAATATGGCCTTGGGTAGCTTCTTCAACAGCACCTGATCTAAAACTAATAGTTATAAGGGCTAGAGCCAAAGGGTCAAAACAATAGTCTACAAAAGCAAGTTCCTTTCACCTGACCTCAACATTTTCCTTCATCCATTCTTGCTCTATTATGACCAATAGAGCAGAAGAAACTGGAATAGGGGTTTCTGAAGACTTGCTCCTTCTTTGGGAGGGGAGAGGCGGTGGGGTTCAAGCCCAGGGCCTCACACTTACTAGGCAAGTAGTTTACTTAAGTTGTTTTTTTTTCTTCTGTTATTTTTTTTTTTTTTGCCAGTCCTGGGCTTGAGCACAGGGCCTGAGCACTGTCCTTGGACTTTCTCAAGGCTAGAGCTCTACCACTTGAGCCTCAGCACCACTTCCGGCTTTTTCTATGTATGTGGTACCGAGGAATCGAACCCGGGTCTTCATGCATGCTAGGCAAGCACTTTAACCACTAGGCCAAACTCCCAGCCCCTCTTCTGTTATTTTTAAATCAGGATCTCACTTTTTTTTTGGTCCATAGCCAGCTTCAATCTTGATCCTTTGAGTTAAGCCTCCTGACTAGCTGGGGTTATAGTTTATAACTGGTGTTTGATGGTGGTTACAGTTGTCCTGGTATGTGGTTGGTTGAGGAAACTATTTCCTTTTGTTTAGAGAATACCAGAAAACTTTTGCTAATTTGGATTTCATGAGATTAGGTCATAACACTAATGTTCAAGCACCAGCTGATCAATATGTGTTAGAATCTAGACATTAAGAAACTCCAGAATACTTAAAAAGTTGTAAGGGCAGGTGTGGTGCTACATCCTTTTTAATCCCAATATTTGGGAGGTTGAGATCATACATTTCAGGCTAGCATTACCTACCTATTGAGACCTGTCTCAACTGACTAAAACAAAAATAAGGAAAAAGTTGTAAACCCTAAAGTGCATTAGAAATAAACTTCAACTCATATCATGAGCTGATTCAGCCAATTATTGCTTAAAAATGAAGCATGAGGGGCCAGGAATTTGGCCTAATAGTAAGATTGCTTGCCTAGCCTGCATAAAGACCTGGGTTCAATTCCTTGGTACCACATACCGGAGTTGGTGCTGTGGCTCAAGTGGTAGAGCTGTAGCCTTGAGGAAAAAAAAACCCAAGGACAGTGCTCAGGCCCTGAATTCTAGGCCCAGATTGGCAAAAACAAAAACAAAAACAAAACAAAACAAAACATGACTAACCTTAAGCACAAACACTATCTGCAGAAGAAAAACCAGGCCTACAAAATCAGACTCAGTTTTATCGAAAGATATTGCCCATAAATTAAAGTCACAGCAAGTACCTCTCACATAAGAAGTGTTGAACAAAGACACTGGGAGTTGTCTTCATATTTACATCTTCAAACCATGGTCAAGCCAGGACATAGAAGGTTCTAGATTCATTTTCCCTGTGACTATTCAACAATGGGCTACTGTGGATACCAGTGAGAAATATAGTTTATATAGAATATAAGAATCCATGCATGAATATACACAGTAATGCTAGATTTTGAGACCATCTAGCTCAGGATACAACACCCTCTTACTCTGTCTCAGCCACTGCTCATCTTTGTGCTCCTTAAACATCACCAGCTCATTCTTTCTTTAAGACTTTTATCTGAGTCTTCTCTGTACCTGCCATGTTCTATCCTTATTTCTTTGCATGGCTGGTTCTTTATCCTCATCCTAATCTCAACCCATACGTCATCTCCCTAGAAGAGCCTCCATTTATTTACTTATATATTTGTGCGGATACATAGGCTTGAATTCAAAACCTGGTGCTCTTGCTCAGCTTTTTCTGCTGTGCTGGTGTTCTACTACTTAAATCCTATCTACAGATCAGGTTGTTTTGCTGGTTCTTTACAGATAAGATTCTTACAGATATATCTGCTTATGATGCTTCCAACTGACCTTCTCAGATCTCAGTCTCCTGAGTAGCTAGGAGCCACTGGTGTAGAATAGAGACTCTTCTTGTCCTGTCACTCTATTCAAAGGTCAGCAAATTATGGCCTGTGACCATATCTGAAGGTCTACAGGAAGACAGCCTGGAATACATCATTCTATTACACACTGTCTACAGCTGGCTTCAGAGCTGAATAGAGGTAATAGAGTTTGGCCTACAATACCTAAACTGGTTTCCTTTTTCATCCCTACAGAAAATGTTTGCACAGCTCTGATCCAATCCACTCTACCACTACATTTTAGTTTTTCTAAAGCACTTGCTTTTGAATATAAATTTTCTCATCGACTGTATTTATTTGCTGCATGTCCCCCACTTAGAAAAGTCCAAAAGGCAAAACTTTCTTATTCACTGATGCATAGTACAAGACATAAGGTGGGCCTTCAACGTTTACAAACACCATCCATGAATGAATGAATGAATGAATACAGTTCTGGGCCCAAATGATTGACTCTGAAGCCTGGATGGGCACATCCCACTCATTCATTCGAGAGCTGTTTGCTGAGAGCCTCCTAATGGCAGGCAGTAGGTGTCCTTGCTCACCTGTCATTTACTCCCAGGATGGTTGACCCATGAAGTCTGCTTCAGTGGGCGGAATTAGCTGGGCTTAGCTGACTTCCCAAGCCTTGAGATAGTTGACATTCCCTGTCTGTTTAGTCTCCTGTCCTGTTCTATCCTCCCCCAAATGACAGCATTAGGGTTGTGCTGTGCAGGGCTCTAAATCTCTTGGCGGGATGAGATGACCTATGCGTCCTGCCTCAGGAAGAGGCATTTGTCCCATTTTTGTTCACTCGAGCACAACCTTTGCTCCTGTTTCTGTCCTAGAGATGCATAGCTTCCCTTGTTCCCGTTCATCCCACTCAGCAGCCTCCCACTCACACCTGCAAATCTCGTTCACACAACATTGGCCTGCAAGCTTGAGCGAAGAAGAAGACAGGAGTCTGGAGGCGCACAAACTTCCTCCTCCTCCTCCTTCCTGTCTTTTCTGCAGATGGGTTTGTGGACTGGAGTCTCTGTGCACTTCCCCGGGGCCGAAGCTCATGCTTCTGATAGTGCTGATAGAGTAGGAGGTGTGACAGTCTACTTCATACAGTAAGACAGCCCAGGTCCTGGTGAGGACTGGGTGCTAATTCCCTACCTTGAGTTTACTCAACAACAGCTCCACTGAAAGAGACTGTGAAAGATCTCAGGTTTGGATCCCAAAAGAACATAATGCATCTTTCAAATTCATCTCGTTTGCTTCCGTGCTAGGATGAAGGGCCCATTTTACACTTTAGTCTCCGGTTTGCAATTATTGGGTTCATTCATTCTGGATTCTCCAGTTCAGATCTTTCCTATTATAAAATTTATTATGAACCCTAGATATTGAGTTGGTGAGATTGGTCCTTTCATCTGTAACTTTGAATCAGGCACATTTCACCTCTTCTGCCTTCCGTTGATACTCTCAACCGGTTGTCGAAGTTTCCTTTGGATAGTAAAAAACAGACAGGGGGCCGGGAATTTGGCCTAGTGGTTAAAGTGCTTGCCTAGCATGCATGAAGACCCAAGTTCGATTCCTCGGTACCACGTACATACAAAAAAGCCGGAAGTGGTGCTGAGGCTCAAGTGGTAGAGCTCTAGCTTTGAGAAAGTCCAAGGACAGTGCTCAGGCCCTGAGCTCAAGCCCAGGACTGGCAAACAAACAAACAAACAAACAAACAAAACAGATAGGGTTCAGTCTGGATAAAACTGGCTTCATCTAGAGGCCAGAGACAGCTGTTGGACTGGACTGATGGGGGAAATAAGGTACGAAGAAATGGACTTGTGACCCACTTACTTGATGAAGAATCAGGACTTTTTCTGGTATCTGTCCTCTTTGTTGCTTCTTACTTTAAATAGGGGCCCATTTATGCTTGTTCAGAACCTCCAGAAACATCAGAGTAGAGTTCATATGAAGGGTAATGCCATTTGTGTTGGCCACCTGGCAACCCCAAACCAGAGAAAAGCTCCAGGCCCATGTGGGTATTCATAAACATCATTTAACATTTAATGGAGGAAAGAGACTAGTAAATGTGCTCTTGGTTGGCAAGAGGGTAGGGAATCTGATCCCTTCCTTCTGACATTTAAAACTCTGCTCCCCCCCCCCCCTTCTCTCTTACAAGAACATACACAGCCAGGGAGAATAGTTCAGACACAAACAGTGAAGCAATTCATGAGGACAAACACGATTCCTACTTTGTTCAATGGGCATTCAAAGGATCAACAGAGCACAGAGGGGAAGCCCTCCTGAAGGAAGTCAACAACCAGCACTTGAACAATAGACAGGCCCATAAAACAAGGAAGGTCTCACCCCTCTTTCCCACTCCTCCTCCTCTGGTCTAAAGACTCCCAGAACACTTCAGAGCATGTTAGACACGTGTTACCCGTGGGTCTTGTAAAATCCAGATGTGGATTCACTAAGGGTAGGATCCTTAATTTCTTTCAAGCATCCAGGTATTGGGGATGCCGCTGGTCCACACACCAAGTAGTGAGGCCTTAGAGAACCAGGTCTTGAATCTCCATTGCTGGCTTCCTCATGGCCCAAGGTCTAATTCAATCCATGTGTCAGAGCTCTGCGGCAGGTGGGGGAGGGTGGGAATTGTGCTGCAAGTTGCTTAACCTTCTTTTACCACTTTGTGAGTTCCAGCCACACATCCCCCACAGCTGCCTCGGTTGATACTTTTCCATGCTCTGTCTCCTTCAAGATAGAGTGTCTGAGTCTAGGCTGAGAGTGGGAACTTCTCATTGTCAGGCAAGGCTCTGCCACTCTCTTGGCTGTAAGCACCCTGGACCCACCTCTTCATTCTGCCACAGCATCCTACTACCTTCCTTCCCTCATGCCCTCTGTTTGTTCTCTGTTCATCTCCTGCTTCTACCGCCCTTTCAATTTATTGCCTGGTTTCTTTCCTACATCTTGAGCTCAAATACTTGGAGATGGAATGATTGGTTCAATGAATCCTTGAAGAGAGCACCTCAATTGAGTCTCTTGTGGGCTATTGACCAACCTGTGATCAAATCTGCTGTGTCCAGGACTCCATAAATACAAGGCGTAACCATAGCTCTCTACTCTGACTGGCAAAAGGCAGCTCTCCCTACATGCAGATCCTGTGTCATATACTTTTTGGCAGAAAATAGGATACAAGTAGTTTCCAAAATGAATGAATTATCTAACAGGAAGTCCACCTGGGTGGGTCGCTGTTAGTTGCTTGACAAAAGCTTTTTTTCTTCTCTTTCCTTGTTAAAGAGCCTGGACTTTGTCTCTTGATGAAGCTTATGGAAAGGGGAGAATGTTGTATTCCCTGGAGCCATGAAACTAGATTTTGATGAGTTTCTTCCTGTTCCTTCTACCACGGACTCATTTCTGAAAGGAAATGTGACTCAAGGCTCTCCAATAGGACACAGAAATTTCTAGAGAACGTTTTCTTGCTCTTAAAAAACAATGTATGTTAACAACTTAGCCATCCCACTCCTAGGACTTTACTCCAGGGAAATGAAAACATGTCTACACAAAGACCAGTTTGTGAATGTTTATAGCATCTTTATTCATAATGGTTCAAATTGGAAATGGCCCAAATGTCCATTAACAGGTGCATGAATAAACAAATTATGGTATATCTATACAACAAAATACCACTCAGCAATAAAACAGAATAAACTATTTATATATGCAACAATGTGTATGAATCTCAAATGAAGGGTGCTTAATGAAAGAAGCCAGACACAAACGGCTACCCTGATGTATAATTTCACCTAGAGGACATCCTTGCACAGGCAAAATTTTAGGGACCAAATTTTTCCAGATGCTGACTGACTACAAATGGATATGAGAAAATTTTTTGGCATGATGGGAATATTCTATACCTCTCTTGTTACATGACTGTGTACATTTGCCAAACTCATCAATCTACTGTCTGCAACTTGTCCATATATCTGACTAAAAAAAAAAAAAAAGCCACCTATGAGAGGAGTAGGCCCTTAAACAAATGCCTTCCATGTCTATTATCTGATGCTGCAGTAGCATTTTAGATCCAGGAGAGGGAGCCAACTTGGAAGGTCACACAACACATGGAGGATGGTGGAGTAGATTGAGCTGCTGGAAGACCTGTAATCCACCAATTTCTGACATGTGGGAGATAAGAGTTCTTAATTTGCCAGCCAAGTGAACTAAGCATTCTGGCCAAAGCATTCCATTCTCTGTGACACACGACCTATTTGTAAAGATCTGTCCATCAGAAATAAGACTGTAGACCACAGAGAGGCTTCCAGCATCATCACCCACCTTGTAGCAGTCATCCACACCACTGTAGCGAGTGTATGCTGCAAATGTTTTGGGTCTCTCTAGTGCTTTCAGCTTTTTAATCACTGACGTTCTCCCTTGCACTCTGAAGCATAGACAGAAGAACTGCATGAAGAACATCTTCTCACTCTAAGCCAGCAATGATTGGCTGCTAATGTTCTGGAAGCATGAAGCATTTGGAGTACAAATGGACAAAGCTTCTCAAAGTAGCCTGGAAGCTTGGAATTGCCATTTGGTATTCCCAGTTTGTCTTCTGATAGAGAGAGAGCAGAGGACTATGGAGCCAGAACAGGAACAGGCAGTATAACTGTAGACACACCTTTAGAATCTTGGTTTAAAAAGTAAGCTGTAGGGCAATAGGATGTGTAGTTCACTCGGTGGTACAGGGCTTCACTAGTCAACTAGCACCAGAAAAGCAATAAATGAGCAGTGGCATTCACACAACACTTACCCTATCCAGCACAACAATCTACTCTTCCTTCTCCTGCCTCCAGAGTGGAAGAAGTAAGCACGTGAAAGATTTGCACATGAAAGTGATTTAAGGCTACAGATACAAAGAATGACCAAGATAGGTAGGAAAAGTAGAAAAGGTTACTTACATGCATGTGGCTACAATCCCAGACCCAGCAGTAAATTCTTTTGGGTGGGAAATATTTTCTATCTCACCTCCTCTACCTTTCTCCACTTTAGTTCTTCCCTTTTCTTTTCTCTTTGAAGGTCCACATTGCCCCTGGCTTAGCTCTTGCAATGATGGGTTTGATATAGCTGATCAGAGGCTCTTCTTTTCCAGGCACATCCAGACAGTGCAAACCACCGATCCTGGCTGCGGTGTGGCCAGTTCACAAAGTCATCATGGAGTAGGTTTTGTGGTTTCCATTTTATACATTCCTACAAATGAGACAAGGAAATCCATGTTTACTTACAATGAGAAATCACAAGAGATCTCATATTGGTAATAGCTGACAAATGCCATGACTATTGGAATAATGCAAGAATAGAATCCTTTTATTGATTAGATTGTCACGCTTCTTTAATGCTCCCTTCCTACCGTTCCTCTTCTTTGAATTTTCTATTTCTGATGACTGGGGGAAGTTGTCCATATATGAGTTTCTTGCTCCTTATGTTTCCAACCTGTTGTTCCCTGTCACACACTTGAATCCCATTGTATGGGGCAGAAGGACACATTCAGATCATCATATGGCCTGTCTTGATTCTGGGTCAAACAGTGCTGAGGGTGGAGAAGCACTGTTGGAAGTAGTTCCTACACTGAGATGATAAGAAATAATGCAATACCCATGGAGAGTGTCTGTGGCTCACACACTTACATGCTGTGGAAGGCCTCTCCTAGGGTCTTGGAAGTTTCTGGAGAGGGATCCCCAAGGTTTTAGGAATTTGGGGAAAACCCAGCTCTGATTTAATTAGGTCAAAATTTGTCACACACCACCACCTGCCTGAGAGTGAATGTTTGTCTGAAACACAGGAACTACTGGGATTGCTGGGAGGATAAATAAGAGACTCAATCAGTCCATTCATAATTTAAGCTTGTTTTAAGAACCAAGAAGAACATAGTTTATAACTTCTTTTCCTTTTTTTTCCCTTAAGCCTTCCCACCTTCCCTCTAGCTATAGGTTAGGATAGAGGTTAGATCATATAGTTTCTCATGATCCTGCCAATAGATATATATATATATATATTTTAAAAAGGCCATGCTTACTCTGTTATCATAAATAGATAGCCTAAGCAACTTGGCTTGAAAGGTGCTAAGAACAGTATGAGTGGAGCCAAAGGTCCCTTTTGTGCAAGCAAAACTGAGATCTGAGTTTGCCCCAAACCCATTAGTAATGAGGATGGCAAGATGTTTAATACTGCCCAACAATGCCCAAGGTCATCCATCAGCGGCTGGAGGGGAGTGAGCTGAAACCCATTCCTTCGAATATACTTCGGTCAGTGGCAGAAGGAGGTGAGATGACCTGGGCTTTAGAAGCCTCCCCCCATTATTTCGCTGCACCTCCCTAGCTTCTCGTTCCCACAATCATGTCTGATATTCATCACTTTCTGCAAGTGGAGCTGTAATCTAAAGCCTGCATCACCACCAAGTTAGCAGAACTTCCCTTGGTGCTGCTGCCCAAGGAACCTGGATGAAGTCCAAACTCCAGTTTGAGTAGACTGTCTCCCCACCAGACCACCTTCGTCTTCCTCCTCATCTGCCACGGACCCATCCAGCATGTTTGCAAGTGATTGCACTGTTTTTTTTCCTGCAGGGGCCATGGTCTTTCACTCTTCAGTCCCTTTGCTCACATCATCCCTCTCTCCTAAACCCTTCCCTTGGTCAGCTATCAAGTCTTACCTCAGGTACCAGCTCTTCCAGGGGTCCTGTACCATGGGTGACTCCCTCCCCAAGCTTGTTTTCTTCTAATTGCAGAGCTTGGAACTTGGCTCTGAACTATACTTAAAATACCATGGAAGTGTATTTTGTGTATGTGTGAATTCATTTGTATAAATGTATTTCCTTTATTTTATAGCATGTGTAAACATACAAAACTTGTGTGCACGACTGTGTATGTATAGTGTAGAACATGTGGTTTGCCTATTCCAAAAAAAAAGTAGAGCTTGCTAAATAAATATTTGTTTCCTGAGTAGATTCAGAATATACATGAGTGTCTAACTGAAAATGAACTATTTCTAATGTGTATTCTGCTATGTTGCTTGGGGATAATTACTTCTGCAATAGAAGAAAACACAAAGATGAAATCTGAGATGTGTTCAGAGAGCAAGTAACCTGTTGGCTAAAGTAGAGTATGTATGAACATAGAAAGGGATGGAAGGACCAAGTAATAACTAAATAGTCTAAACACACTGAATAGAAAAGCGGTAATGAAGATTTATAAGGACTTCATTTGAATAGCCATTGGTACATCCATTTGTCTGCATGTGTCTGTTTTCTACCCGAGAAGTGAAGCGATCACCCATGGCTGCTCACCAAGTTAGTTGACAAGTTATAGCTGTGCTCAGGTGGACATACCCTAGTTCTGACTGTTAGAGGCAGTGCATATGGTCGGCCCTAGACATCTTTGTTGAGGTTTCTTGTTTGTCAGCTCTGGCCTTGATGGTCATCACATTAACAGAAGCAGGTTAGAGCCAGGTTTTAGGTTTTGTGGTTCCCCTACCTGACTGCTCCCCACCCTGGATGACAACTTCTCTGTGTTTTAAATTGACTTAATAATCCTTAGGATTCGAACATACTGATGTGTCGGAGAACCTGATGTGTCAGAGAACCTTTTTGCATTCAATCTCTAGGAGAGCGTATCACCATTGTGTCAGGGTAATTTCTCACCCAATACCATTCCATGAATGCAGATGTATGAGTGATTCCATGAAAGAATTCACTGTGGAATTCACAATGCTCTGTCAGGCTTCATTGAATCTTTCCTATTTGTATCTCTCACAGGCAAAGAGTCATGTACATCTGTCTTTACCTTTCCTAACCAGGTAGAGGAGCCTCTTGTAAGACTAAAAGAAGCCCTAAGCAAGTTAGTGAGGTTCAAGGGGACAGGCGAGGACAGAGCCAGCATGGGAGAAAGGCATGGAAGGTAGAAAGTCGCTTCCCAGAAATTGGTGGTGATGGGGAAGGTAAGAGCAGTGTCTAGTGGTGTCAATACAGGGAGGACACAGGGAAAGGTGAAATACAGGAATATGTGTGTAAGTAAGTGTGCTAGGAGGGAGGGGGTGACAGAAAGTGCAGTTAACAACATCTTGGGACATTGGCAATTCTCTGGGTTAGGAGGGAAGTGAGTTTTCACTTGGTACAAACTTAGGAGATCTTGAAAATTCCAAATTCTGTTTTCTATGTGAGTAGACAGTTTATCCTTCTTTGCTGTTCATGATGAGTTCTTTTTTTGTTTTAATGTACCACATTTTTATTTCCTTAATCTTTAAGCAAATAAAACCCACCACAACAAACCAATTCACATCTATCTGTATGGCTAAGTGAAAACATGAACATGTTTAAACAAAGACGGTCAAATTAGAACCCTCATATATTGCTGCAGGGAAAATCGATAGTTGTCATTGTAGAAAATAAGTTGAAAAGTCCATTGGGAGTAAAAAAGCAACTAAACATACAACTACCAGATAGCCCAGGTTCCTGCTCCTAGATACACCCAAGGATCTGAATAATAGGGCCTACACAGATACTTATGTATCAGTTCTGCATCACTATTTATAATAATTGCAAACTAGAAACACCCATGTCCCTATCAACAGAGAAATGTATAAATGAAAGGTAATATACCCAGTGAATTTTTATTCAGCCTCAAAACTTGATAAAATTCATGATGAGTTCTTTAGGCATGTTTTTCCCTCTTCTTCGAAAAATCATAGATACCCTATTCATTGATATGCATTTAAAATAAATACAAAGCTCCACAGTCTCTCTTAAATCAGATCCTTGAAGTCTATATAAATAAGAAAATAAATATCCAAACAATTAAATGAAATTTCCTTCTATTGATGGTCTGTGACCATTCTGAAAAATAACATCTGCCCTCTGCTTGGCTCTGGGGGATTTTATGAGCATTAATGACATGTCTGAAAAGCGTTTCATTTCCTTGGAAACGAGCTTAACAATGTGTTTTTCTCTCCACAACGCTATAACAAGCCAATCATGCTGTGCTACTGATTTATAATAATTGAAACTTCAGTTAGTTAGAAAAAGTTTTCAGCAGTTTGATGGCAGCTTGAAATAAAATCTTTAATATTTTTATCACGCTTACATGTTATAGGCGATAGATAGGTGAATGGCCCTTTCATGACTTTTTAAAAAAGCATTCCATGATATTTATTCTCCCATCATATTTTAACTAGTCTTTACATCAGTTCACAAGGTCATGGACTTGGCCTGTTTTTCATTTCACAAACATCTGGATTTATAGTAAATGATTCATGCAGCCGGTATAGTACTGCCCTCTTTTTGCTCTTTCTTATTATCACTTGTGGAATTCGATTTACCTCCTACTCTGTGAGCTGTTCTTTCACTTGGGACAATTTCCTTAGCTCAGCTATATAGGTCACTAGCTTATGGATTAATCATGATTAATTATTCCACTGTCATAGAAAATGCCATATAGGATGAATTTCTCATTTCTGGGTAGAAAACTTCATGTTATCCTTTCCAAAAGAATACAACAAAGGTCTGAGATGAAAACAACTGCAACTGTAATAACAATGTCCAAAAGCAGGTTTCATACAATGCGGAAACAAATTCAGAATAGGCTTGTTTTTCTTTTCTTCTTGTACCCATCATCATCTGAGAATTTACATGGTTATTCACTTATTTGTCTCTTTCCTTCCTTAACTCATAAACTTCTGCCTGGTACAGAGTGCAAATTAAATGACTAAGGAATTAATGAAGGGAAGCTAGTTAAAATGAAAAGTCTATAATAAGAATCCTCACTTACTGAATGCCCCTCTACTAGGTTGAATATGGTTTTCTTGAGATTCGTGGACTACCAGAACCTCAGGATGTGACCTTATTTAGAAATAGTGTCTTTGCACATCTAATTAGATTAAGATGAGGTCATTTAGGATTAGGGTGGTCTTGAAATCCAATATGGCTGCTGTCTTTGTAAGAGGAGGAGAGGACGTTGTGAGAGAGAGCATGTAATAGAAGGTCACGTGGCAATATAGGCTGCAAGGGATGGAATGCCAGTGTTGTCAGTTGCCACCAGGAGAGAGGAGAAGCATGGCATGGCTATCCTTCTGAACCTCTAGAAGGATGCCAACTCTGCATGCACCTTGACTTTGACATCTGGTCACCAGAAGTGCAAAAGAATCAAGTTGGGTTGCTTTTTTTTTTTTTGCCAGTCCTGGGCTTGAGCTCAGGGCCTGAGCACTGTCCCTGGATTTTCTCAAGGCTAGAGCTCTACCACTTGAGCCTCAGCACCACTTCTAGCTTTTTCTATATATGTGGTACCAAGGAATTGAACCCAGGTCTTCATGCATGCTAGGCAAGCACTTTAACCACTAGGCCAAACTCCCGGCTTAGCCATGTTTCTTGATGAGCACACATATGCATGTATTCATTCCATTGAATATACATGTCTGGGGGTGAAATTGCAAGATCATGGCATACACATATAGCTATTCAGCGAACATGACTACACAATTTGCAGAGCCTTCACAATTTTAGGGAATGGCACCGTTGATCTTGGAATCACAGGTTTTAGAAGGAAGTCTGAGAATCCCATGTGCACAGTCTCTGGATTCTGGCTGACTGGGGTGAAGGTTGCCTACATTCTTACTAAAGAAGCTACCCACTCCCTTTACTGGCCATAATTTGGTAAAAAGAGTCATGGGATAACACCAGTAGGGACACTGGCTTTACACGTAGAAGGTTTCTCTACTCCTGGCCCCAAGCCTGTGATGTAGTAAACAATGATGTGGAAACACTAGAAAGTGCAGGTACCAAATTGAATGAACTCCTAGCAAGATCTGTAGTTTCTGTTTGCCTCTGCTTCCTTCTCTGTAAATTGGTACTCACCCAAGACTTGGCACAAGGGGCATTATATTCATTTTCTAGGGCAGCTGTAGCAAAGTATGACAATCCATGCTCCTGGATTGGAAGAATTAACATCGTGAAAATGGCAATTTTGCCAAGGGCTATCTACAAATTCAGTGCAACACCCATCAATATCCCAATGTCATTCTTTAAAGAAATAGAAGAGGCAATCCAAAATTTCATATGGAATGATAAAAGACCCCATATAGCAAAAACAATTCTTAGCAGAAAGAACAGTGCAGGAAGAATTTCAATACAAAACTTTAGACTCTATTACAGAGCTATAGTGACCAAAACAGCTTGGTACTGGCTCAAGAACAGGCCTGAAGACCAATAGAATAGAACTAAGGACCAGATATGAACCGACAGATCTATGGACACCTAATCTTTGATAAGAGAGCAAAAAAAAAATAGCCTCTTCAATAAGTGGTGCTGGCAGAACTGGTTAAGCACCTGCAGAAAACTAAACTTGGATCCTTCTTTGTCACCCTGCACCAGGATTAACTCCAAGTGGATCAAAGACCTCAAGGTAAAAGCAGATACACTGAAAACTTTACAAGAAGGAATAGGAGATACACTAGGTCTCCTTGGCACAGGTCGAAACTTTCTTAATGAGGACCAAGAAACACAACAAATCAGAGAAAGTCTGGATAAGTGGGACTGCATTAAACTGTAGAGTTTCTGTATGGCAAAAGACATAGCTAGCAAATTAACTAGAAAGCCTACAGAGTGGGAGAAGCTCTTCACTAACCATACAACAGACAAAGGCCTCATATCTAAAATATATCAACAGCTCAAAAAATTGAATCACTCCAATACTAATCTCCAAAGAAACAACCATCCCATTAAAAGATGGACCAAAGACTTAGAGAGTCTTCTCTGAAGAAGAAATAAGAATGGCAAATAGACTCATGAAGAAATGCTCTGGCCATAAAAGAAATGCAAATCAAAACAACTCTAAGATTCCACCTCATCCCAGTTAGAATGGCCAGGATCAAGAAATCTAATAACAACAGATGCTGGAGGGGATGTGGCCAGGAGGGATCACTACTACACTGTTGGTGGAAGTGCAAACTCATTCAACCACTATGGAAACCAGTATAGCAGTTCCTCAAAAGACTAAACATAGAGCTCCCCTATGACCCAGCAATTCCACTACTTGACATTTACCCAGATGTTCAGAGACAAGGACATACTAAATCCACTAGCAAAATGATGTTCATTTCAGCACTATTTACCATAGCAAAGATATGGAACCAACCCAGATGCCCCTCACTAGATGACTGGATCAACAAGATGTGGTATTTGTACACAATGGAATTCTATGCTGCTGTCAGAAAGAATGACATTGCCCCATTTGTTAGGAAATGGAAAGACTTAGAAAAAATCATATTAAGTGAAGTAAGCCAGACTCAAAGGAACATAGGCTCAATGGTTTCCCTCATTTGTCATAATCAGTAGAAACCTTGGACTCTCCTAGCAGAGATTTGCAATAGAGCAAAACCTAGATACATAAGGTCATATAGAATGATGCTAAATGTAAGAACCTCCAGGATATAGAAAAAAAGCCATATAATGAGTGATTGTGGTCCTTAATATACTATGTTGTCATCATTTTTGCTGTCCCTTGGTTATCTCATATTTTTACAGTATTTCACCTTGTTATCTGATATATTTTATATATGCTTAATTGGTTATTTGAAATAGGAGAGGGAAGGGGAAAAACAAGATGAGCAGGGGTGGGGGGAAGGAAATGGGGACCAAGACATGACAAAGGATATCAATGTATGTGAAGTAATGCACCTTCTATCTGGTGAATTTAATGTAACCCTTCTATTAATTACAATAAAAATACATGAAAAATCATTTTTAAACTTGCAGTATGAAAAGGATCACTAAAAACAATTATATTACATTATTTGCTTCCACACTTTTTTATTTTGTTGGAAAAATGTTGATCAAAGATTTTTAAAGAAAATTCTGGATCTTCCCACTATTCCAGACTGAATAGAAATATGAAGACATGATTAATTGATTAAGCATTATTGCTTAAGTAATAACTTGGCTTTGAAATGTACCCTATGAATTCATAAATAGCAGCTGCTTGAGTTGATAAGCTGAAATGTACCATAGACATGGCTAGATGTGCAAGTAAACAATCTGTGTGGATTTCTCAACTTTTGTTTATTCTTTATGATTTCCCAGACAATTAAAAATGAGGGAAAGCATCACTGACAAAAAAGAATCCAGGTAGAAATGAATAAATATTTGATAGTTTCAAACAAGCTCTATTGAGCTAGGTATAACAGTCCACATCACTCAAGAGCTGAGGCAGGAAGACTGAGAGTTCAGGTCAGCCCTGAAGCCCAACCCTGTCTCAAGAAATAAAACTTCCAACCAGGTACTAGTGATTCACACCTGTAATCCTAGTTACTCAGGAGGCTGTGACTTAGAGGATCATAGTTCAAAGCCAGTAGTGCAGAAATATCTGTGAGACTCCATCTACAATGAACCTGAAACTGCCGGACTAAAGGCATGGTTCAAGCAGGAGAGCACCAGCTTTGAGCAAGAAAGCCAAGAGAGGTTATGAGACTCTGCATCAAGCTTCAATACCAGCACAAAACAACAATGAACACACAAGCAAAAAGTGACCACTGCCATCACCAACCAAGAACAAGCAAAAGCTGGCGGCATTACTACAGTTTTAGAAGTGAAGGTTACTTTGGACTTGTCTAGAATCAAGATCATCTTTGGTCATCTTTGTGAAGTTAGAGAAGTTTTACTTTTTGGGTGTTGGCCTAAGGGAAAGGAAAATCCCAACTCCACTAAGATTCCAGCTCATCCCAGTGAGAAAGGTAATCATCAAGAAAATAAACAGCAAGTGCATGTGGGGCAGGGGAGTGGAATGATGAGAATGTACAACCACCACATCAATCAGTATGAGGTTCTCAAAAACACTAGAAGCAGATCTATCTGCATATCTGTTCACTGCAGCTCTGTTCACAATAGCTGAATATACGTTGAATCAGCCATGCTACCCAACAACTAGTGAATGGAGGAAGAAAATATAATAAAGATATCAGGGAATATTAGCTATAAATCAAAATATAGACAACGGAGAGATTAAGATAGATAGGTATTCTGCCTACTGCTCATTTTTACTGTATCAATAGTTCCCTGTGAACTGAGATTCATATCGCATCTCATTCTCTTTGCCTTTTCACTTGTTTCATTACAAAAGAAATGGGATCTACAGGCCTTCAGATAGTCATATATTAAGTAGTCATAGACTAGGATCTAGAATGAACTACACTGGAAACAGTACAGATTAGAAAGTAGAGGGAATGTAGTGAATTTTTCATGCCGTTCCCCTCCCATATTAATTTGGACCATCTTTTCAATCTAAGTAAGAGATCAATACAAGATATCAGCCTATTTTATTGGTATTATTGACTAGTGTACAAAAGTGTAATAATTTCATAAGTAAGGTATGAGCACCATGCTTCTTGCTCCATGCTAGCCCTTTCTTCTTTTCCCTTCCTCCCACACCTACCTTGAACTTACACAGTTCAATTTTTGTATAATGTACATTGAATATAATGACTATATTTACTCAGCCTTCCTCCCTCCATTCCTGTGTGTATCAATTGCCTATTAGCATTTGTCCTCTCTCCAGAACTTTGTGTAGCTCATGGAAATCTATGGAAAATATAAGCATCTGAGAATGTAGTTTAAGCTGACTGCTGACCCTGAAACTATTGTGTGAGGTTTTGTTTTTTTTTTTCCTTTTGTTGGTCATGGAGCTTGAACTCAGATCTGAGTGCTGTCCTTAAGCGTTTGTGTTCAAAGCTAGTGCTTTACCACTTTGAGCCACAGGACTACTTCCAGTTGTCTAAGTGGTTAATTGGAGACAAGAGTCTCAGCCCTACCAGGGCTGGCTTTGAACTGAGATCCTCAGATTTCAGCCTCCCGAGTAGCTAGAATTATAGGAGTGTGAAGTTTTAATGATACTCTAGTCCTCTGCTCTCAAATAGATCACTCAGATGTGCCAAGCATTACATAAAGACAAAGGTGGCTCGTGCCTTTGAAGTACTGTAGCTTCATTGAAGAGGAAAGCAGAGTGCAGAAGTAGTTGGTTAAGCACTGAGTTGACAAGTGCGCTCTCCACATCATCTCCAGTGACCCCCAAGGCCTTCTGTAGAGCTCATGTTCCCCCTCTAGTAGACAAAAGAAGTCAAGTAGTTTATGACTTGAGGTTGGTCTCTGTCTCTGTCTCTGTCTGTCTATGTCTCTCTGTCTCTCTGTCTCTGTCTCTCTGTCTCTCTCTCTGTCTCTCTCTCTGTCTCTCTCTCTGTCTCTGTCTCTCTGTCTCTCTCTCTCTCTCTCTCTCTCTCTCTCTCTCTCTCTCTCTCTCTCTCTTTCTCTCTCTCTCTCTCTCACACACACACATACACACACACACATGCATCAAGTATAACAGAAAAAGAAACCCAGGGAAGGAGAGCAGAGCTAATTTAGGATGAAATGGCATACAAGGATGTCTCCCATATGAGGTGGACTGCAAAAACCATGAGTTTCCTAAAGACCAAAGTAAAACACAAAAGAAAAAAAATTAGTCAGGATGGTTTGTTTTGGTAGTGTTCTCAAGATAAAAATGAATCCATTTAGAAGCAGCACAGCTTTTCTGTAGAGACTTGAAAGTAACACCTCCTCTAAGTCTGAAGTGAGGGCACTGTAGTGTAGAGGATATTATCTTACACTGTGTTCTTTCTGCAGACTTGGGAAGCTGTGCTTGTCCAGCTGTTTCTTACAGTGTCCCTTGATGTATTTCTTTCTTTTTTTTTGCCAGTCCTGTGGCTTGAGCTCAGGGCCTGAGTGTTGTCCTTGGGCTTTCTCAAGGCTAGCACTCTACCACTTGAACCACAGAACCACTTCTGGCTTTTTCTATGTATGTGGAGTGCTGAGGAATCGAACCCTGGTCTTCGTGCATGCTAGGCAAGCACTCTTACCACTAGGCCAAACTCCCAGCCCCCCCTTGATGGATTTCTAAGGCAATCAAGATTGGTATCTTTCAAACCATCTGTTACCATGTTTCTTAACAACATCTAAAGTTTGGTTTATTTGAATCGAGATCTTTGCATTGCATTTGGCGAAGGCCTTTCCCATCTCTTTTAATCTATGCATTTCCACTCTGGCCAGTGAGTTGTTGGAGAAACAAATCATTTGCCTTGGAGAATTTCCCACCTTCAGGACTTTGCTGACTGGATGCTAGGTTTTTGCTGAGTTATAAATAATAATTACTTTATTTCTATGACAAGTTTTATTTAGTTCTTTTTCAAACTTGCATGGTCATTTTGGGGGGGGGGGTTGGATTCTTTCTTCTTCCTTATTCCCAGCTTTGATTTCTTCTTTTTAAAAAAAGTGTGTTGAACACACATATCTTTCATTTAGTACCTAGCGATCCATTGTTTAAAATGTTCATCTTTCTATTGTTTGTTGTTTCTTATGACTCTTGCTTATGGCCACTTGTCCCCTGCTAGGCTCTGTGGTTTTCAACTGTGAGTCCATGAGAATTCACACTTGTTGGACTTGTCTCTGGGCGAGATCTATAAAACTGGGGTTGTGGGCTTGTTTCTCTGGGTTGATTTCCAATTGTGTTTGCCAATTACCTGGGGTGCCATTGATGTGGGTCTAAGCTAAATGGCATTCTCTTTGAGGTTTTCTAGGCCACACAACTAGTATAATTTCCAGCCACAGAAGCCTTTGTGTAGCCAGTTTGGGTTTTTGAAATGTGAGAAAACATATATATGTATTTTTTTTGTGTGGCTGTGTTGTTCTTTAAATGGCCCAGAGCCAAGGTTTTCTTTGTGCTTGCCATTGCTGGAGAGACTCTCTTTTAGTTTCCCATTTTCCTAAGAGAAAAAGCCCTTGTGAATCATGTATGGATGGAATGCCAATGACTTTCTGTTCTGCACCATGACTGGATTAATGCTTCGATCAGACTGTGCCTAGGTTGTTTGTGGGCTATTTCACTATTTCCTATCACATATAAAATAATATTTTAGACATTGTATGTGTGATATGTGTGTGTGTGTGTGTGTGTGTGTGTGTGTGTACATACACACAAATACCTGAAGGATTTCAGGATCACTTGTTTATCATTTTGCCAAAAATGGAAGTCTTGATTCCCCAAGTCTTTAGTCAGATTTATACGTAGTAGGTCTATATAAGGCCTGAACCCAGTAAAACTTTTCTTTTCTTTTTCTTTCTTTCTTTTTTTTTTTTTTTGGTGCAAGTCCTGGGCCTTGAACTCAGGGCCTGGGCACTGTTTCTGAACTTTGTCTTCTTTTTTTCCTCAAGGCTAGCACACTGTCACTTGAACCACAACTCCATTTCTGGCTTTTTGTAGTTTATTGGAGATAAGAGTCTTATGAACTTTCCTTCCTGGGCAGGCTTTAAACCTCCGTCCTTAGATCTCAGTCTCCTGAGTAGTGAGGATTGATTACAAGCCACTGGCCTGAGACTTGGCCGCCTCCCATATAGAAATGCAGCATCTTGTTCTCTTTACCTCTCTCATCTTCTTGAGGAGATGCCTTGGTGTTTCTCAAAGTTGTTGCTATGCTCATCCTCATATTTCCTGCACCAAATATGCTTTCTAGCAATAGTAAATACTCATTAAAATTCTTTGCTAAATTCGGAGATTGTGTCTTTATTATGAGCAATGTAGGATTGTAGTTTAATTGAATGGCAGGTTTCTCAATAATGAAGAATAATGTGTGGCAGATACTGGTGGTTGTAATCTCAGTTACTCAGGAGGCTAAAATCTAGAGGATTGAGGTTTGAAAGTAACCCAGAATGAAAATCTGTGAGACTCCATCCTCATTAAATTAGCATTAGGTGTGCTGAAGGCATGGCTCAAATGTAGAGTACCAGCAAAACAGCTGAGTGAGAACACGAGACCGAGTTCAAGCACGTCTCACACATGCAAGGAAAGATGAATATATAGTTATCCTATAGCATTCTTGTGAGGTATAAACTAGAAATGACTAGTTCAGTGGCACATAGGAGGCATGATTTAAAAATTTTATTCCTGCTTGGTACTTGTGGCTTTCTCTTAACAATCCAGGCTACTAAGGATCAGAGGCTCTCAATTTGAAACCAGTCCAGGCAGACAAATCCAAGAGCCTCTTACGTCCGAGTAATCAGCAAACAGTCAAAAGTGGAGGCCTGGCTCAAATAGTAGAGTGCCAGTCTTTATTTTTTTATTGTCAAGGTAATGTATAGAGTGGCTACAGTTACATTCACCAGGTAGTAGTAGGTGCATTACTTCTCACATAGAGTGCCAGTCTTCTAAGAAAAAGCTAAACAAGAGTTTAAAGCCCTGAATTAAAGCCCTAGTACTGGAACAAAACAAAACAAAACAAAACCCAAATTTGTTCCCAATTTTCATTTTCTGTTGATTTTATTTTCTGTTGATAGCACTAACAAATGAATATATCAGTAATAACAAAATTCTAATTGTATGAATACAATAATATTGACAATTATAATTGCTTTTGTTTACCATTTGTCATACATTGTTCTAAGTGCTTTCATGAACACTTGAAATCATCATAGCCTTATTACAATGGGTCAGGGAATGCACTTATAAGTGGCAGAGCTAACATTTAAATCAAGAATATCTGGCTCTCATAACAACTAGCTCTTGAAATGCCTAACTTACAAAAACAACTTATGTTCTTTGCCCTTCTTTTAAAGAGGAAGAACTTGAGGTTCTGAGAGGTTAGTACATTCCCCCAAGAGCACAGAGCTAGAGAGTGGGTAGAATCAGGGTTTCATTGTATTCTCTTCAGCAGAAAAGCTTTTGTTGTAGGATGTGAACTGTCACAGAAACTTTGCTTGAATGAAAATGGGCTCTCTGTGGGGTACAGTGGGTCACATCTGTACTCCCAGCTACTCTTGGTTGGAGTAGGATGGTAGTTTGAAACCTTCTTTGGAAAAAAGATAACAATATTTCCATCTCAACAACAAAAAGTCTGGGCGTGGTGATGTGTACCTGTTACCCCAGCCATTCCAGAGACTTAGGTAGGATGACAAAGGTCCATACTTGCCTGGACAGGAGCAGTAGACCCTTTCTGGAAAACAGATAAAGCAAAAATGCCTGGAGGTAGAGTACCTTCCTACCATGAAGAAGACCCGAGTGTAAACTCCAGTGCTGTCAGGAAACCAAACCAAACCAACCAACCAACCATGAACCAAACCAAACCACCCCAAATTCCAAATTATTCCTGATATAAAAATAGTACAGAACAGAGAATCCAGAAACAAATCCACACATTTACAGTCCATTTTTTCTCATAAGCATTAAAAAAAAAACCCCAAAATGGTAGGAATGCTCAAGGAAGAAAAGACAATCTCTTTAAAATATTCTTGGGGAAAATTTTACATTCTGCATGCAGAAGAATAGAATTATATTTATATTCACACTATATACAAAGGGGATAATAGACTTAAGTGCAGTACCTGAAATCATACAATTGCTAGAAGAAAACTTAGGGGAAAAGCTCCAGACTATTCCTAGCCAATCAATGACCTTTCACATTTGAACCTAAAAACACAGACCAAAAAAAAAAAAAACCAACCAAACAAACAAACCAAAAAACAAAAAACAAATAAGGTTGCATCAGAAACCATCCACAGAGAGAAGAGACAATGTAACGAGTGGGAGAAACTGTATTGCAAACTGTATTTCAGGTATAGTTGTCTATATCTCAGATGTTTCAATAGTAGAAAACAAAGAACTTGATTTTTAAAATTGGTGAGGGACCTGAAAAGACATTTCTCAAAAGAGAATAGTACCGAAGTTGAGCAGGTGTGTGAAGAGCAGCTCGCCGCTAATTCTCAAGAGAACTGCAAATGGAGCCCACAATGAGAATATCACCTGTTAGAATGGCTGTTGTAGAAAAGATGAGCGGTCAGAAGTGTAGGTGAGAATGTGAGGAAAGGAGAACTCTTGCTCATTGTGGGTGGGAATGTAAACTAGTACAGCTGCCATGGAAACCAGCATGAAGGCTCCTCATATGGCCATACTATGTGGAAATCACTACGAGGAAGATTAAATATCTGCACTCAACTCACTGCAATATTAGGTGTTGGGGGCCGAGTAACGAGCCTTGTCTAATAACTTTCTGCTGAGGCTTGTAGTAGGGATAAAACACGTGGATCTCTTTGTCCTGTCCATCTTGTATATGATAGGCTCCCTCACCCAATATAAGGAGGAGGGATTTGGGGAATAAAGAGAGAGAGAGATCTTCCTGCCTTGATGAAGCTGCGTGGTGTCTCTGTTCCTGCTCCGGGGTAAGAAGGCTGGGTGCGGGAGGACATTGGGCCCCTTCCTCTCGCGGCCTGGCCTGGTCGGGGTGTGTTTTCCCCATCCCCCTACTAGTAGAGAGGGATGGGGGACGAAGGACCCCGACAATTAGGCATAGTAGGAACAATAAGGAAACAACCTAAGTGTCCTCCGATGGAGGAACAGATAAAGAAGATGTGGCACATACAAACAACAAAATACTATACAGCCTTTATCACATGAGACATTCCTGTCATTTACATTAATATGGACCTGAAAGACATGTTAACTGACAATAAGGCAGGTGCAGAGAGACCCCTACCACAACATCTCACTTGTATATGGAGACTAAAAGAAGTGGGGAGTAGAATGGTGATTATCAGGGAGTGTTACCGGGTGGGGGGGAGAGAAATGGGGAGGAATCAGCCAGTAGGACAGCTTTCAGTTCAACCAAAAGGGTAATTTCAAGAAGTTTATCTTACTATGGTTACTAACAATCCATGCCTAGTTAAAATGCTGCATTGGATCACACACACACCTCTTATATCATTAAAAATCTTTAAAACAACCAGATGTCTGTGGCTCAAGCCTGTAGTCCGAGATACTCAAGAGGCTGAGATCTGAAAAATCATGGTTCAAGCCAGTCTGGGCACATAAATTCTTGATTCTTTTTTCCAGTAAATCAGCACAAAGCTGAAAGTAGAGGTATGACTGAAGTGGTAGAGCATCAGCCTTGAGCAAGCAATCTAAGCAAGAAGAGCATAAGGCCCCGAGTTCAAGCCCCGCCCCCCAAGTTCAATACAAAAATAGTTCAGACTACAGGCACTGTATTAAAATGTGTCCCATTTTTTCCTTCTTTCCTTCCTTCCTTCCTTCCTTCCTTCCTTCCTTCCTTCCTTCCTTCCTTCTTTCCTTCCTTCCTTTTTTCCTTCCTCCCTCCCCCTTGTCTCCCTCCTTCTCTTATTAGGAAACAAGAAGTCTATCTTTCACAGAGCAGGAAAATGTGTGGAAAGTGTAAAGTGCAAGTTGACTATTTTGCATTGTCATTTTGGTTTTCAGCAACATCTCTAGCTTTGGATTAGCTTGAAAGTCAAGTCTGGAGGCCCCTGGCAGGAGAATCCTAGGACAGGGGGGTTTCCTGAAGGAGGGAGAGGACCAGGCAAGGAGCTCCACTGAGCCACAGATGGGTTTTCCAGCCACCGTCTGGGACACATTCTGGTGGTTAGTTTCTGACGTTTATGTGAAAAGAGGTACGGCTGGCTTGCTCCTTCTTCTCACTGAGTTTTGCCAGAGGTCGCCCTCACAAAAGTTGAACGAAATGGTGTGTGTAGGAATTTGGAAGCTGGTAAGTTCTTTACTTATTGGAGCTATCATAAAGGCTGGAAAGCCATTCATGAAGTCTGTGGAATTCATTGTCGAGGGAGGTCAGGCAGGCAGGCTCTGTGGCTGTGTTCTCAAAAGGGCTGGATAAACTGGTGAGTTTTGTGACCAATAATATTTGCAGTTCTTTTGTAGATATTTGGGCAGGCAGGAAAGAAGCCACTACTTCCTTGCCTTTTCAGTTCCAACCTCTAAAGCCAAGTTATACCACCATCCTCGTGTATACTTCATGGGTGGAGGTTGGTATAGGGCAGGAAGCCACCACAGAAGAGAAACATCTGGATGTTTTGAGATTGTTCTACTACTCAATAAGAGATCTAACAAGTAGTGAAAAGATGGACAGAAATGGACAGAGAGATGATAGTAAATAGTGTGTATATATATGTGTATATATCTATATCTAGATCTAGATCCATATCTAATATCTATAGTATGTGTATATGAGAGAGAACTGGACATGTTTCTCAAATTTATAAACACTTTCTCTTCCTCTAAGAATCACTTATGCACTATTTGGATATAGGTTACCTTTGAGTTTGCAACTAGTTAATGAGGACGGGCCTGCCATTATCTGTATTTTCTAGTCAGGGGTCGGAGGCTCTCGGGAATCTAAACATTCAAAGCAAGATAGTTCCAAACCTATTGCTTCTAATCAAATTATTTGGCTTCCAAGGGTGTTACTTAACACCCTGGCTTTGTTGTTCTGCATATCGTGTTTTATAGTTAAGTGTGTAAAGATTTACGTTGTTTAAAAAAAGTCAGATCCTGGTGGCTCACACCTGTAATCCTAGCTACTTCTGAGGTCAGAAGATCACAGTTCTAAGCCAACCTGGGGAAGGAAAGACTCTGACACTCTTCAATTAACCATCAAAAAGCCAGCTATGGCGCTGTGGCCTAAGTAGTAAAGTGCTGGTCTTGAATTAAAATGTTCAGGGACAGTACCCAGGTCCTGTGTTTAAACCCCAGGCCTGGCACCATAAAAAAGAAGGAGGAGAAGGGGAAGGGGGAGGGGAGGAGGAAGGGGAAGAGGAAAAGGAGGAGGAGAAAAGGTTATATTAATCTTCTCCAGGAGTAGTACTTGATGAGTCTACTTTTTCCCTCTGCCTCTTAGGCCTGGCACCTGGTGGAATTATACCAGCATTGGCTGAGCTACAAGTCCAACATTTTCCCTGCCCTTCTCTATGTCTGTGATGGGAATTGGTTTTCCTTTGATCAGTGGGAATAGAAAAGTGTCATAATCTTGTCCCCTCAGGGAGCTTGACCTTTAATGACACTCTCAAGGCTGTAATGCTGGGGTATCAGACCTGAGTGCTCTCCTTGTCTCTTCTTCTCTAGCCCTAGGAGGTAGGTTCTGACACCTGTCTGGAAGCTCTTAGAGCAACCGGAAGGGGGTGGAATTGGGGCACCTGCTGAAAAGGGGTTGCTGGCTGGTAAGAGCAGGCAGTGCACGTGCCAGTGTGGTGGCTATGGCCATGGACACCCTCCATTGCAAAGAGTCCTGGGTGCAATATGTCTCAGTGCAGTGAGCCTTGCACCATTACACTATCGCAGTAGCCTTCTCAAGGGAATGAACACCAACCCAAAACAAAACTCAGGGCGCCAAAATGTGGTTGTTTGGAATACCCTGGAAGGGAAGATTAGAAGTGATCCTCTGGTTTCTAGAGAAAACCGTTCCCTGGGGTGGTGTTTGATGGAGGAAGACCCATTTCCCAGAGTGAAGAGGATGGGAAAAAAATGCCCTCAAATAAATCCCCCTCCCCAGAGCTGGGAGTTCACATGCAAGCCCACTTCAAGGGAACGCAGCCCTGAGGATTTCAATGCAACTAATTACATAAATAGCCAGCAAGATCTGTTGTTCCCCCCCCTCAACCACACACCAGACTCAAAGGTCTCTGAGACAATGAAGAGACATGGCCCCTTGCCCTCTTGTCATGCACATTCACGTCACAGCTCTTGGCAGAGGACTTGGGCTACTTTGATGGCCAATGGGCTCCATTTGGTTTCAGAGATTTCCAATTCCTTGCACCTTAAGCAGTCTCTTCAACGAATAAATAGAACTGGGCACCATTCTCCAGCAGGCTGTGATCCTTAATTACCTTCCCTCAGTGGTCTTCCCACTGTGGGGAGCATGGCATTAACATTCCTGGAATTGTATCAGGTTAGCCTTTGTAAAGGAGCTGAATCAGGCTCATTAGGTCAGGCTCATGTGAGGCCCTGACATTAGTTTAATTATGGACATTGTTTACGAATCAGTGTTACAAGAACAGACTAGAGGGCTAATCGGGAGATTAGCACAAACAATACCTTGTTTTGGGTTTATTCTTTTAGCCAGAGAATGTCACAGTTAAACAAACCTGTTTGTATAGCTCTTGTTTTCCATAATAAAATTGGAGGCTACATTTGAGGATGGATACATTTCAACCTTTCTAAGAATCTCTCTCCCTGCAGGTTAACTTTGATTTAGCTTGGTAAAATCCAATGGGAGTAATGGCCAAGTTATTATTGTTTTTTTTGTTTGTTTGTTTGTTTTTTTGCCAGTCCTGGGGCTTGGATTCAGGGCCTGAGCATTGTCCTTGGGCTTTTCTCAAGGCTAGCACTCTAAAACTTGAGCCACAGCACCACTTTTGGCTTTTTCTGTGTACATGGTACTAAGGAATTAAACCCGCTGGTCTTGGTGCATGCTAGGCAAGCACTCTACCCCTAGGCCACACTCTCTGCCCCAGTGGCCAAGTTTTGAAACTACTGGGGTTAGACATTGAAAAGATCTGGGGTACTAGCTAGTTAAGGACATCAAACTTAGGAAACTTTGTCTTGAGCCTTTGTCAGTTCCAGTAAAAACCTCTGCGAAGTCAGTAGTTGTGATTCTTAGGAATGAATTTTCCTGAAATTCGCGGAACTTAAATAAAATTCCCAAGTACGCACACACATAGACAGCTCTTCCCCTCTACTCTTCCCTCCTCTCCTGTCTGTCTCCTTTTCTCTGTCTTTCTTTTTTCCTTGTGTGGTGATCAAAGCCAGGACCTCCTGCATGCCAGGCAAGGTGTCTATCCCTAGCTCCATCCTGTTCCAGCACTGCATTTCCTTTCCTCAATAATAGAAGATTCAGTTGGCTTCCACTTTAGCATTGTAAAGAGCTGTTTTGAGTCACTCCAGAAAAACTGGCTCATTTCAGATAGATTCTGGAACTTTAGGACTTGTTCAGGAATGTTTGCATAAGAATTCTTTCATGACTAGGAGTTTAAAAAATATGTTGTTTGAAAATCTTTTAAACCAGTTGTATTGGGGCTGGGAGTTTGGTCTAGTGGTAGAGTGCTTGCCTAGCATGCACGAAGACTAGGGTTTGATTCCTTGGTACATAGAAAAAAAAGCAGGAAGTGGTGCTAAAGTTCAAGTGGTAGAGCTCTAACCTTGAGAAAGTTCATGGACAGGCTCAAGTCCAGGACTGGTTAAAAAAATAGTTGTATTATTGTTGTTGTTGTTAGGTTCTGGAGATTGAACCCAGGGTTTCTCATAAGCCCTTGAGCTAGGCTCCCAGCCTTTCTGAGTGTTGTGTGTGTGTTTGATGCCCATACTGGGGCTTGAACTCAGGGTCGGGGTATGAGCTTTTTGTTTGTCAAGGCATTTTAAGAAGGGGGAGACTTACAGGATGGTTTTAATTCCTTTATTTTTTATTATCTTTATGTAACTGCACAAAGGGGCTTCAATTCAGTATGTCATTTTGTATGTACAATGCATCTTTCCATTATTCGCCCCAGCTCCCTGCCTCCCCCCATCCATCTATCCCCTCAGTTTTCCTGCTTCTATGTTCACATTTGCACATTGAATATTATGACTATTTTCTAGTCCTCAAACTATCCTCTTCCCAGTAGCCACTATCTCCTTTCATGACCTCACTCCCACATAAAGGAAGTAATTCTGCAGGTATCATGGAACCATCCCACTATCATGTCATCAGCTCTAGTTTTTTTTGTTGTTGTTGTTGTTTTGTTTTTCTGCTATCCCTGGGCACTGTCTTTGAGCTTTTGTGCTCAAGGTTAATACTCTATCACTTGAGCCACAGCTCCACTCCCAGCTTTTTTGGTGGCTAATTGAAGATAAGAGTCTCACAGACTTTTTTGCCCAGACTGGCTTTGAACTACTATCCTCACACCTCAGCCTTCTGAGTCACCAATATCCAACTGTTTAGATCTCCCTCTCCCTCTCCCTCTCCCTCTCCCTCTCTCTCTCTCTCTCTCTCTATCATGGGACTTGAACTCTGGACCTAGACATTGTCCCTGAGCTCTTCAGCTCAAGGCTACCATCATACCCCTTGAGCCACAGGGCCACTTTCAGTTTTCTGGTGATTAATTGGAGATAAGAGTCTCACAGACATTTTAGTGCCCAGCCTGTCGTTCAACCACGATCCTCAGATCTCAGCCTCCTGAGTAGCTAGGATTACAGGCATGAGCCAAAGAGGACTTGCTTTAACTTCACCTTGTCCTAGCTCTCCACCCAGGAGAGGTGTGAAAGGTATAGGTAGAGAGGCTAAAAGGCAGAGGAGTGGGAGTAAGGAGGGGAAGGAGCATTCCCCCTGCCTTTTAGTCCTGGAGGCCTAGCCTTCTATAGAGTCCTCCACAGGCCTTTGCCGAAGGGTCCCATCCCTTACACCTCTACAATGGTTTATCCCATTTATTTAGTTATTTAGTTATTTAGTTAGCCAGTCCTAGGCTTGAGCTCTGGGTCTGAGCACTTGAGCACTGTCCTTGGACTTTCTCAAGGCCAAGCTCTACCACTTGAGCCTCAGCACCACTTCTGGTTTTTTCCTACATATGTGGTACTGAGGAATCGAAGCCGGGTCTCTGTGTATGCTAGGCAAGCACTCCACCATTACGCCAAATTCCCGGCCCCAAGGTTTATCCCATTTTAAATGACAAGTCTCAGCACCTTATTGGAGTCAGCCATTCCTCACGGTGTGGTTGAACTTGCAGGGATAAGTCCCCATTTTAAGACCTACCTAGATTTATTGCAGTCTCTCCTAAGTCTGGCCTGCAGTATGATTTGGCTAGGTTGGTGGCTCCTGTTTGGAGACACATTTGCATTTAGTACCACAAGGAAAAGGCACGTCGTCATTGGCTGAGTGTGTGTTTTTTTAGGAACTTGAAAGGACTTCAGAGCCACTTTAATGGTTCCACAGAGTCATTTCTGGCATTGAGAAGGGTGGAACAAACGGAAAGGCCTGGGACCTACAGTCTTAGAATTCTGACCACCTCCCCTCCTGCTGCCACCCTTGACATTTTTCCTAAAGGAAAAGCTACAGCTTTAAAGAAACCCCAGAAAGGTAGCCTTTCCTTCTGCCAAGAGACTTTTCCAGCATTGGCAGGCCTAATGCTTTCTCACAGCTAGCCCCTGTGGGTGCGCCCTTTACCTGCACTATGGCATTCCTGGCTGCTGGTGCAGGGGACTGTCTGAATCCTTTCATCCATCTGTAAGGACTGTGTGGATTGTAGCCTCTTGGTCTTGGTGGATCTTGTACCCCATGCCTCTTTCCTCTGTCTGCTGTGATCCTATGGTGCTCACAGCTCTTGTTGGACTCTGTCTCAGTGGTCTCATTGCTGCTCAGACATACCTCAAAGTTTTATCTATTTTGTTAGGTTATTTTTTGTTGTTCTTGTTTGTTTGTTTTGCCAGTCTGGGGCTTGAACTTGGGCCTCATGCTATCCTTGAGCTTTTCTATTCAAGGCTAGTGCTTTAGCATGTGAACCACAGCACTTCAGCCTCTTTCGAGTCCTTTTATTTTTTGTCGGTCATAGGGCTTGAACTTTGGGCTTGGGCACTGTCCCTGCGCTCTTCAGCTCAAGGCTTCAGATCACTTGAGCCACAACACCACTTCCAGTTTTCTGGTGGTAAATTGAAGGTAAGAATCTCACAGACTTTCCTGCCCCGCCTGGCTTTGAATGACAATCCTTAGATCTCAGCCACCTGAGTACCTAGAATTACAGATATGAGCCATCAGTGCCCAGCTATTTATTTCACCTTTCTGGACCTAGTTTCTCCAGCCATACAGCGGAGGAGGCAACAATGATAACTTAACAGGGCTGTTGTAACATACTCTCTGTTGTGACACAATCTCCGTAAGCATGCGTGTGGGTAGTTAGTACCCATCAAGTCTATAGTAAATAGTTTCATTTTCATAATCAAGAGGCCAAGAAGGAGTCCTTTTCATGACTCACCGCAAACATTCAGAGCTGTCTCTAGTGGCTGGGTCTTCAGACCTGGCAGTGGGCTGGCAGCCTCTGCAGTCAGCGAGTGCCTTAGACCTAGGATCTGAAGTGCTCTGACCTCCTCAACTATTTGAATAGCTGCTTCCCTCGACATTTCTGGACAAATTAAAAGCAGTGTATACAGAGAACTTTTTGGCCCACATTCAGAAGCCGAGCCAAACTCCAGGTGAAAGGTTAGACATGAAATAGCAAACAGAAGCAAGGCTGACAGGCGCTCACACCTGGCTGCTAGGAATGACTAAACCAGATGCTGGGACTCCGGGAAGCATTTGTATTTGAACAAGGAGACTTATGGGTTTACCATTCCGACTCCGGCAGCCCCTAGAAGACTTTCAAAGTGAGGGAGTGCCCCCTTTGGATTGCTGAAGGCCGGGCACCTGTGCAGGGCGCCACACCCGCAGCTCCCCAGAGGACTTTAATTTATGGAGGGAGGAATTCAGAGCTCAGCTGCGTTCTTATGGCTGGGATCAAAAGGACTTTCCCTCTGACCAGAGATCGCGTCTCAGGAGTCCTCCCCAGACAGAACATTCCCGGGATTGAATTTGACCTTGGCCCACATGGTGGAATAAGACTGGAAGAATGCAGACCAAGCAGGATGCCTTCTCTTGAAAACAACAGTGTCTACATGGCCAAACATAGGATAGTGTTGATATGGGGGCAGGTTACAGTTTACCCATCCTGCCCCCGGGTGACTTGTGTAATGGAGAATGAGATCAATTAGACTTTCTTTGCTATTTGTTGTGGTTGTCGTCCACTGAGTTAAGGATGTGGGATTAGAATTACAGGGGCATTTACCAGTAGTTTGCCATAGTCCTCATCACTGCACATCACCTCCCACACAACATGGCTTGCTTCATTCTTTTATAGTGGCTCACTGAGACTTAGCAGTTGAATTAGTGACTCTGGGACTAGCCCAACCTAAGCCCTGGGATTGCATCCACACTCCAGCTGAAACATTCTTGACAAAAATCCCACGTAGTAGACTAGAATAAATACACAGGCAGGATGCCTCTGTCTCTAGCTCTGAGATGCCTGGAGCCGGAGCAGGAGGGGAGTAATGGGGGGGGGATAAGAGTGGGGTGCCTGCAGGTGGAGTGAAGCCTGACAATTCCAAAGCGGAGAAGTGGGAAAACCTGCCCACAAGGTTGACACAATCAACATACCCCACGGCTTGCTTTTCTGAATGCCCTCAGGGATTGGCTTGCTCACAGAGCAACTTGTCCCTGAAGGGCTCAGCACACTTGTGTTCCTTCCTCAACCCTGAGTGTGAGCCTACCAGACAGGGGTGTGTGTAGGAATGCTACCCTTCCTTCTGCTCCCCAAGGCTGTGCATCGATGTCTGTAATGAGAAAGAAATCCATGCTTAATAGAAGTGGAGAACTGGCTAGTATAGTATGGAAAGAGGGTGTGGGGTGTGTGCGTGCGTGTGTGTGTGTGTGTGTGTGTGTGTGTGTTGCTGAGGATGAAGCCCAGAACCTCCATCACACCACGCAAGCTGTCCTGCTGAGCTCCATCCTAGTCCTGGGTTTTTGCAGGACAGAATCTTGCCATAGAGCCTAGATTGCCTTGTCCTTGAGATCTTCCTGCTTTCTCTTTCTGACGATTGAGATTACAGGTGTGTACCACTATATGCGACTTTGTTATTATTCTTTTTCCTTTTTTATTTCTTATTTTTCATCTTATGTTCTTTCTTTGTTCCCTCTCTTTCTGTCCTCCTTCCCTCCCTCCCTCTCTCCCTCTCTCCCTCTCTCCCTCTCTCCCTCTCTCCCTCTCTCCCTCCCTCCCTCCCTCCCTCCCTCCCTCCCTCCCTCCCTTCCTTCCTTCCTTCCTTCCTTCCTTCCTTCCTTCCTTCCTTCCTTCCTTCCTTCCTTCCTTCCTCTTTCTTTTCTTTTCTTTTTTCCAGTTCTAGGGTCCTCACATTCATTTAGCTTCTTTACTCCCTCTGGTGTTTTACCACCTGAGCTATGCTTCCAACTTGATCCATTCTTGATGGGGCCACAGTTGAGAATTTTGTTAAGAAGTTGAAGAAACAAACTGTACTGTACTTGTATACCTCTGGAGACAATGTGGGTCATATTACAAAGATTATTATTTTCATGTGGTTTGGACATTCTTGTTCTGACACTTGATGCTGTAGTTGGATATGAACCCTGTAGATATTTGGCCAGTGAGAAAGGTCTTCCAGCTTCTTCGCAAGGGATTGAGCATTTGGCAGTTGTGTTGGTATCTTGTCTTTCCTGCTTTCCCCTGTGTGGGGCTAGGAGAGGAGGTCTGTGAGAGGAGAGGATGGGTGAGGAAGTGTATTATGCAGTAAATGGATCCCAGGTCACAGTATGGCATCAAATCCCCCAAGAAAACCAATATTCCAAACACAGAGCATCTCACTTGCAGCTGAGGTCGTTGGAAAATACAGTAATCTGTGTCTCTACATTCACCACTTTGGGGTTTTTTTTTGGATATTTTATATGGAAATATTTTGGTGACAGGACAGAATTAAGAGTTGCACACAGAGATAAAACAATGACAAGACAATCACAAGACCCGGAGTGTCAACAGCAGCAGCTAGTACTCCTCACCCTCGTCCTCCCCATCCGTGCTATCAGCCTACTCCTAATCCTTCTCTAGGACAGCCATGTCCTCACGGGCCTCAGAAAGCTCTCCTTCCTCCATGCTCTCATCCATGCACCAGTGCACTAAAGCATGCTTGCATGCATCAGGTCCCACTTGTGGTCCAGGTGAGCCTAGGCCTCGACCACGGCTGTGGTGTCGCTCAGCATGCACACATCCCTCTGCAACTTGGCCAGGTCTCCACCAGGAACCACACTGGGAAGCTGATAATTGACACCAACCTTGAAACCAGGGAGGCACCAGTCCGCAAACTGGATGGCATGCTTGGTCTTAATGGTGGTGCTTTTTTTCTGTCGGGATAATGTGTAGCAGGGTTACAGTTACAGTTGTCAGGCAGTAGGCGCATTACTTCTCACACATTGATACCCCTTTCCCATTTCCCTCCTCCCACCCCCTCCCAATCATCTAGTTTCCCCACCTTCCCTTTCCTATTTTAAATAAACAAATAAACATATGGACAGTATACCAGGTGACAAAGTCAAATACATTAACAACATGAGATTAACCATTAAGTCAAAAAAAGAGAAGAAAAGTAACATAATACATTAAGAACAACAATCACACAAGATACAGCTCTTGTTTCCATATCCTAGAGATCCTTTCCTTTAGTCTCATCCTATATGACCTTATGTACCTAGGTTTTGAGCTATTGTAATCCTCTGCTAGGAGAGTCCTAAATGTGTACTAATTATTATAAATGAGGGAAACCATGGAGCCTGTGTTCCTTTGGGTCTGGATTACTTCACTTACTATGATTTTTCCAAGTCTTTCTATTTCCTTATGAATGGGGCAATGCCATTCTTGCTGATGGCAGCATAGAATTCCATTGTATATAAGTACCACATCCTCTTGATCCAATCATCTACTGAGGGGCATCTGGGTTGGTTCCATATCTTTGCTATGGTAAATAGTGCTGCAGTAACCCCCTTTGTACAGAAAAAAACAAAACAAAATGATACATAATATATGCAAAAATCAGGTGGCAGTTTTCTGTATATATATGTATAGTAGGGCATTTAAACATATTGTGTATAATTTTTCTTTCTTTTTTTGATGGAACAACTATTTATTTCAGTGAAAGCCTTAGCTCATCTACACTTTATTTGTCAAAGGGTTGCATAACATTGTTTTTTTCCTTAATATATCTCTTATTATAATAAACAGAGGGTTACATTATATTCACCAGATAGAAGGTGAATTACTTCACAAACATTATTACCCCTTCTCATGTTTTTGTCCCCATTTCCCTCCCCCTTCTTCTTTTCTTTTAGACAATATTGGAGTTTGAACTCAGGGTCTCCTGCTTGCTAGGTAGACTTAAGCTACATCTCCAACAAGATAAAAACTTGTGTTTTTTGCTCAGGCCAGCCTCAGCTGTATCCTCCTACTTGTGCTTCTTGTAGAGTTGGGATGTCAGGTACAGGCAATTATACCCTTTCTGTTGCGATGAGGGTCTCACTAACTTTTTGCCTGGGCTGGCCTAGAACTTCTACCTTCCAAGTAGCTGGGATTATAGGTATAGGCGATTATGTCAGGAAAAAACAAATCTAATAAAACAGCTCTTAGTTACAGTTGAGGTAAAAATCACAGGATTAATTCTGTGCTAAGATCCAAATATAGAAAATTAGTCAGGTGCTGGTAACTCACACTTGTAATCCTAGCTACTCAGGAGCTTGAGATCTGAGGTTCGTTGTTTGAAGCCAGCTGGGGCAGAACAGTCGGTGAGACTCTTACCTGCTCAGAAATAGCTGGAACTGGTGCTACAGTTCAAGTGGTAGAGCACTATGTAGAGCAAAGGAATCCCAGGGATGGCATGCAAACCCCATGTTCAAGTCCCAGGACCAGCAAGAAAAGAGAGGAAGCTATATATAAATGTACATTGGGAAGAGTTTTAAGTTCTATATGGGTCAAAATAAGTGAGAATGACCTAGCTTTGAAAAGTCATGGTTTTGGTTAACAAGTGGCTGTTTTGACTTTAGACAACATTCATGTCTCTATTCAAAGTGATTTTTTTTTTTTTTTTTGCCAGTCCTGGGCTTGGGCTCAGGGCTTGAATACTGTCCTTGGACTTTCTCAAGGCTAGCACTCCACCACTTGAGCCTCAGCACCACTTTCGGCTTTTTTTTTTTTTTTTTTGCTATGTATGTGGGGTACCAAGGAATCAAACCCGGGTCTTCGTGCATGCTAGGCAAGCACTCTACCACTAGGCCAAACTCCCGGCCCTCAAAGTGAATTTTGTGGAACATTTTTCTCTCGAGGTGTTTTGCGGGGGGAAACAATTTTAACGGGTTTTATTGTTCTGTTTTCATACCTGTAAAGGAACAGTTTTGACCTGCTTCAGCCTCATTCTTACAGTCAAGATGCTGTGCCTCAGCTCATCTACTTCTAAACTGGAGGCAATCGTGGGAGGTTACAACATATAAACTGTTTTGCAGAGAAGTTTCTAGAGCAAGGATGGCTTGAGGAAACACATTCATCATTTAGAATGGAAGCTTGCAAAGAGTGATTAGGTAAGAACTGCATTTTTAATGGGGGGGTTGGTGATCACAGCTCATAAAATAGTCCAGCAGCTCTGGTCCATCTTCTATAGTTTGTACATGGAAGGATCGGATGCTCTCTGCAGTGCGAATTCTGCATCTGCTATTCCTTCCAACTGTGCTCCCAGGGGCGTGAGTGACTGAAGCAGTGGAGTTAGTAGAGAAAACAGGCATGTTTGCTCATGGGAAGAAAGTGAGTCTACTTAGGAAAGTCATCTCCCCAGTTACCCTGATCTTTCTGCAAGAGAGATTCGTCCTGTGGGCAGTGCCAACTGGCCAGGCAGGCCCTGATTACTTTTGTGGACTTGCTATCTTGTGGCCTGGCTAGTTCAGAATGGGAGATCTAGATTTGCCTGCAGGATGAGGAACTCAGGCCTCAGCCCCATGGTGGGCTTGACTTCCCTGAGTTTCTGCAGATTGAGTTGGACTGAGAGGACTGGGGCTAGCCTGTGCGAATACTTCACAAAGTTAACCCTTGTGGGGCTAGTTGCTGAGCCAGGTTTGTGAGGAAAACAGTTTCTATTGTATTTTGAGGCTTTTCTGTAAGCCTCTAGATGGCAAATCAGAACTAAAACACTAAAAGGCATGCTGCTTAGGCCGATCCCCAAGGTCACATGACCTTGAAAACACTATAGCCTCTGGTTCTATGTGATCTCTCTCTCTCTCTCTCTCTCTCTCTCTCTCTCTCTCTCTCTCTCTCTCTCTCTCTCTCTCTCTCTCTCTCTCTCTCTCTCTCTCTCTGTAGGCTTTCTAGTTAATTTGCTAGCTACATCCTTTGCCATACAGAAACTCTGCAGTTTAATGCAGTCCCACTCATCCAGCTATTCTCTGATTTGTTGTGATTCTTGGTCCTTATTAAGAAAGTTTTGACCTGTGCCAAGGAGGCCTAGTGTATCTCCTATTCCTTCTTGTAAAGTTTTCAGAGTGTTGGCTTTTACCTGAAGGTCTTTGATCCATTTGGAGTTAATTCTAGTACAAGGTCTAGTACAGGGTTAATTCTAGTACAAAGAAGGATCCAACTTTAGTTTTCTGCATTTGCTTAACCAGTTCTGCCAGCACCACTTGTTGAAGAGGCTGTCTTTCTTCCATTCTATTTTTTTTTGGCTCCCTTGTCAAAGATTAGGTGGCCATAGGTCTGTGGTTTCATGTCTGGGTCCTCAGTTCTATTCCATTGGTCTTCAGGCCTGTTCTTGTGCCAGTACCAAGCTGTTTTGATAATTATAGCTCTGTAATAGAGTCTAAAGTTTGGAATTGAAATTCCTCCTGCGTTGTTCTTTCTGCTAATAAATGTTTTTGCTATACGGGGTCTTTTATTATTCCATATGAAATTTTGGATTGCCTCTTCTATTTCTGTAAAGAATGACATTGGGATATTGATGGGTATTGCATTGAATTTGTAGATAGCCCTTGGCAAGATTGTCATTTTCACGAGGTTGATTCTTCCAATCCAGGAGCATGGGAGGTTTTTTTCCATTTCTTCAGTTCTGCTTTAATTTCCTTTTTCAAGGTTTTAAAGTTTTCATCAAAAAGGTCCTTTACATTCTTAGTTAAGCTAATTCCTAGGTACTTTATTTTCTTTGAGGCTATTGCGAAAGGAGTTGCTTTCCTGATTATTGCCTCGTTCCTCTCACTGTTGGTGTAGAGGAAGGCAGTTGATTTTTGAGGGTTAATTTCATACCCTGCTACCCTTCCAAAGTTTTGAATCAGCTCAAGGAGCTTGGGAGTATAGTCTATAGGATTCTTTAAATACAGGATCATGTCATCTGCAAAGAGGAAAAGTTTTACTTCCTCTTTCCCTATTTGGATCCCCTTTATGCTTGCTTCTTGCCTTATTGCACTGGCTAGGAATTCTAATACTAGGTTAAAGAGGAATGGAAAGAGTGGGCATCCTTGTCTCGTTCCTGATTTTAGGGGGAATGGCTTTAGCTTTTCGTCGTTAAGTATAATACTAGCTGTGGGTTTGTCATACACAGCCTTTATTATATTGAGGAATGTTCCATGGATTCCTAGTTTCTCCAGAGCTTTTAACATAAAGGGGTGTTGGATCTTGTCAAATGCCTTCTCTCCATCTATTGAGATAATCATGTGATTTTTGTCCTTGCTCCTGTTGATGTGTTGAATTATATTAATTGATTTGCATATGTTGAACCAGCTTTGCCTCCCTGTGATGAATCCAGTTGATCATAGTGTGTAATTTTTTTGATGAGTTGTTGTAGACGGTTGGCCAGTATTTTGTTGAGAAGTTTTGCATCGATGTTCATCAAAGAAATAGGTCTATAGTTCTCTTTCTTTGATGAATCTCGAGTCCAATGCATCTTCCATTTTACCGCTTCCATTTTTTCTTCCCCGTCTTCCCCCTCCCATCCCTACCCTCAAGTCATGTAGTTCAAATTTTACATAGTGTATATCATAGCTATATTTGCCCCGTCTTCCTCTCTCCATTTGTATCCCTCTTCTTTCCTCCTCTCTCCCAGCAGCATGTTTCACCTTCCTGGTGTTCATTTTTTAAATAGTCTGTCTGTTGGTTGTTCAGAGGAGTTATACCCCTGTACTCCTCCCTAGGTGTACTGTACAAGTACACTGTATTTCATACCTTATATAAAATACATTGTTGCATAATAGAGACAGGGTAGAGTTTCCAAAGAGCGTTGGTAGTCACGATGAGTTCCTGTTCATAGCACAGGCCTTTTGGAGTACACGATCCTAGAAGGCTGCCCTGGAGAAGCACACAGCATTCAGGATGAAGAGTGCAGTTCTCCAGTGTGGCTCAGATTACCTGAACTGTGCATACTGAACAGCCATAATTCGAAACTACATGGAGTCAGTTACACGATTGTCACAAAAATTACCGCTGTTCCTATTAATACAGCTCACCAGAGACTAGATCTTCTTCCATGCTCTTTATCTCAAATTCTTTGGAGGCTTGATTTGCCTCTCCCACAATGCTGCCCAACTCCTGCTAAGATATGCGGCCTCTCCACAAATCTTATACTTTCCCTTTATCACTTCAATATGGCACATGCACTATGACTTCCTTTTCAGGAGACATAGTTTCATAAAAAAATAGTAAGGATGGGGAATAGCTCTGCAGGTCCACAGCGATTTAAACACAAGTGACGCTAATGCGGGATGGTTGAGAGTGTCTCTCCATCATAAGGCACGCGCAGAACTTCAACTTTTGGTTTGTCCTATTGGTTTTTGAAAGTTCTTCTGAATATCTTCCCAGTTAGAGTCCTGATGGTTTAACTTTACTATTTTTGACTGCACTTTGTCAAAGTCACATATAACAACTCCACAAATAAGGTGGGCTTCCTGGAGTAGACAGAATGGGAACAGGCCAGACTTGATGTTACAAACCTGGTTTCAAATTCCAGCACTGCCCTAGTGTTGCCTAAGGCAGATGATTTCAGTTTCTGAATTTTAGCTCCTTCTCTACTGCTTCATGAAAGATGAAAAAAAAAAACCGATCTCATTAGCAACCAACCATGCTGAGCACTGTGATAAGTATTGTATGTGTCTGGTTCTTGCTATCCTTTCCAAACCAATCTATTAGTAGAAGCAGACACTAAGGCTTAGTGAACCACAGAGGTTGCCCATGTCACACAGTGAGTAAAGGAAAGGGTTGGCATTGGAATCTAGTTCTTTTGGACCCCAAAGTCCATTTTTGTTGCTATGATGCTATGTGTAAAAGTCTAGAGCTGAATTCAGAAATATGAATATATATATATATATATATTTGCCAGTACTGGGGCTTGAACTCAGAGCCTGAGCACTGTCCTTGGACTGTCTCAAGGTTAGAACTCTACCACTTGAGCCACAGCACCACTTCCAACTTTCTATGCATGTGGTACCGAGGTATCAATCACAGGTCTTCATGCATGCCAAGCAAGCACTCTACCACTAGGCCATACTCCAGGCCCCTCAATAATATATTTTTAAAATTATATTTCTATCGTCTTTACATAGTTATACAGAGGAGTTACCATCCAGCAATCAGTTAATTAGTACAATGTCTTGATTGATGTCACTTCTTTCATCATTCCCCCTCATCCCTTCTAACCCCTCCCCTCAAGTCTCTTAATTTCATTGAAAATCATGGCTGCATTCTCTCCTTTCTTCCTCTCTTTTCATCTACCCTCTTCTACTTGACTCTCTCCCCTCTTTCAAGTGCCAGATTCCTGGTCTTCATTTTGTTCGACTGTGAGTCATTTTTTTCTAAAGAATGACACCAGTTGAATTCTTCCCTGTAAATACCACACTTTATTTAATACATTTGTGTACACTTGCATATATCCCATAGATATTTACTTGTACACTCACACATCAGTTCTAGCTTTTACATATGAGAAAGAGCATGTATCTTTTGTTTCTCTGGGGCTGACTTAGTGAACTCGGGAATATTTAATACATGTTTTCAAATAGAATTGATTACATCTTGATTTTGTATCATTAGCCTACAGCCAAATGTTTGTGCTGACTCCTGTCAAGGTTTAACCTGTGGAACTGGGTAGAGAAGATGTCCGGCCCTCTTGGCGGGGGGTGGGGGATCTTAAACCAGATAAACCTTATATGTGGTTTAACATTTATATTAGATCACTATTTCAGAAGGTTCACATGACCACATGAAGTTGTTTGGGTTTTGTTTTTATGCAGGTACTATGAGATTGAACACATTTTGGCAGAATTTGTTATGTCTTAGAGCAGACATTTGTGGTGTCAATCTTTTAGTGATTTCCCACATTAGCCTTGTTGTTTGAGGTAGAAGCTGTAAAACCATGTATGTCAGAGTCCCTTGTGGCAGTGGCTGGCTATGCCTGTGACTCTGTGCCCATGTGACCAGGCAAAGAGGGTTCAGAAATGAGCCCATGAAGAGATGAGCAGAACAAGAGAGTCTGTGATCTGCTAAAAGTGGCACAGAGGCCAGGGCAAGTGACAGGATGGATCATGCTCTTGGCCTCGTTAGGCAGTGTCATCTTCTCGAGAAAAGTCTGGGTGCTGTAGTTTCAGCGTGGTTACTGGCTGTGTAGCTTCAGGGTTTGATTTGCTGCTTTTGCTGAAGAGTCTTGAGCACTGTAAATTCATAAATTCCTTCTTCCTCCTGCCAGAATAGATTATGTTGTTTGTCACCCCAAATCTTTACTCATATACTATTTAATTGTGATGCTTGGCACACACTCAAGAGATGCATAAATGAGACAGTTGTGGAAACTCACGTGTATGTGGTGTCTCACAAGGGGTGCTTTCCTTCTCATCTGCATGTAGGGGTTGCAATAGGAGGCATTTTTATTTCTGCTATGACTTTTTTTTTTCTATATTGGATTGAACTCAGGGCCTTGTGCATTCCAGGCAAGCACACTACCACTGGAGCGAGATTCCTGTTTTGCTTTGAATTTTTTTTTTCTAGAAGGTTCTGGTGCTAACTTGGTTGAGGCCAGGCCTCAGGCAGCAGTTCTGTACAGAAGCTTCTTAGGAGCTGGGATTACAGGTATGAGCCACCATACACAGTCCTTGCTATGTCCTGCTGCGAGTTTTGAATGATGATGGTATTGTAAACGTTAATCTTGCTCCTTGCCCTGTTGGAGGGCAACTTATGAGTGAAGATATACAGATAAATGTATGTAGGTTTTTACTCCTCTGTAATGAAGTGGACAGGTTTTTCTCACTTCTGCTTATCAGAAAGAAGTTTGAAATATATGAGACTCTAGGCAAACTTTTGGCAAAACCTAAAAGAGTGTACTTGAAAATTTTAGCATCCTTTGTGAGACGTGGAGCGGTCAAACACATCTTTCCTTGTTTTACTCAGAAATTAGTCCAATGTAAGCTGGGTACGAGTGGCTCACACCTGTACTCCTAGCTACTCAGGAGGCTGAGATCTGAGGATCACGGTTCAAAGCCAACCTGGGAAAGGAAAGTCTATGAGATGCTCTAGATGCTCTATCTATCTATCTATCTATCTATCTATCTATCTATCTATCTATCTATCATCTATCTTTGCCAGTCCTGGGCACTGTCCTTAGATTTTCTCAAAGCTATTGCTCTACCACCTGAGCCACAGCACCATTGTTTTCTGTGTTTGGGTATCAGGAACTAACCCAGGGCGTGCTAGGCAAGCACTCTACCAGTAGGCTATGCTTCCAGCCTGTGCGATTCAACTCCAACAAACTACTCAGAAAAAAACAGAAGTGGAGCTGTGGTGCAAGTGGTAAAATGTTAGCCTGGAGTAAAAATGAAGCTCGGGGACAGTGCCCAGGTTCTGAGTTCAATCCCAAAGACAGGCAAGAAAAAAGAAAGGGAGAAAGAAGAAAGAAAGAAAGAAAGAAAGAAGTCCAATTTAGTATTCTTTGTGGTAGATGATTTAGATTAATCGAGAGACACAAATTATTGTTTGCTGTGAATTCTGCAGGCCTTTAGAAAACTTTGAAACTATATAAGATGGGCGATTTCCATTTGGGGTCAAATTTCCCCTGGATTTCCTTTATGATTATGTACTTGTCTTTGAGTGAACATTAGTTTCCTGAAGAAGAGATTCAGAATAGAAATGCCATTCTCAATGCTGGGTTTAAAGCTCTACTTGTACAGATGCAGGCATTACTAGGCCACTAAGTGGCAAGAAAAGTAGCTCAAGGTCATATCCTCCCTTCTCCTCCTGCTCAAGCCCAATGGGAGATTGATTCTCTGGAGAATTCATCTTTTTGCCTGTCCTAAAGGAGAAACTTTGGTATCCTGGATTTTCAGATTCTGTTTTTTACTTGGGAGGGGGTTTCAATTAATGTTAACTACAACAATTTCACTAATAGAACTTACACACATGAGAGAGAGAGAGAGAGAGAGAGAGAGAGAGAGAGAGAGAGAGAGAGAGAGAGAGAGAGAGAGAGAGAGGGAATTATTTCCTCTATAATCACACATTAGGACACTGTTAAGGGTCTGGCTTATCTGGAAACAGGAAGTTCGAAAAATAACACAGACGCTCCATTTTAATCCTACCTCCAACAGAGTAGAGTCAAGGTTCTATTTATTTATTTATTTTTGGTGGCACTTTATCTTTGACAAGGAATTAAGGATGAAAACTGCAAGAAATAGGTTGTTTGTCAAACAACAGCTGCTAAGCAACTACTATTATGCACCTTTTGTTTCCAGGTCTGGTGCAGATTGTAGCTGAGTGAGTATTTGCAGGAGCGCTCCAGTTTCTTGGTGCTTTGATCACACAATAATTATTGGACATCTGTTTACATACCCATGGTGCTGTTTTCGCTCTCATGTTGAAATCTGGCTGTGTAATCAGTGTTTTGTACTCCTGCCAGGGAAGTGAATGGGAAATTGTGTATGACTGTGCTTAGAAAAGAAATGCAATGGAAACAAATACTAATGTATAATATTTCTTGGCGTATCTGAATTACACTCTTGCGAATCAGTCGTTTCTTTAGGATTCACCCTGGAAGAAGCCTTCACTGGTCATTAACTTAGAGGTAGACAGCTGATATTTGGAGATAGAATGGACAAAAGATGATGTATTTATCTACCCTATTCCAGAACTATAAAGGTAACATCAAACTTTGTGATTTATTTATTTTTTATTGTGATTAATAGAAGGGTTACATTATATTCACCAGATAGAAGGTGCATAACTTCACAAACACTGACACCTTTTCTCATGACATGATCCCCATTTCCCTTCCCCCTTCCCCCCTCATTTGATTTCCCCCTTCCCTATCCAATTTCAAATAACCAACTAAGCACATATAAAATATATCAGTAACAAGGTGAAATATTGTAACAATATGAGATAACCAAGGGATAGCAAAAGAGATGAGAGATAACATAGTACATTAAGGACAGCAGTCACTCATTATATGGCTTTTGTTTCCTTATCCTGGAGGTCCTTACATTTAGTGTCATACCTTTTGGCCTTATGTCTCTAGATTTTGTTCTATTGTAAATCTCTGCCAGGAGAGCCCAAGGTTTCTACTGATTATGACAAATGAGGAAGACTATTGGGCCTGTGTTCCTTTGAGTCTGGCTTACTTCACTTAATATGATTTTTTTCTAAGTCTTTCCATTTCCTTACAAATGGGATGATGTCGTTCTTTCTGACAGCAGCATAGAATTCCATTGTGTATGAATACCACATCTTGTTGATCCACTCATCAACTGAGGGGCATCTGGGTTGGTTCCATATCTTTGCTATGGTAAATAGTGCTGCAGTGAACATTGTTGTGCTAGTGGATTTAGTGTGTCCGTGTTTCTGGATGATTGGGTAAATGCCAAGTAGTGGAATTGCTGGGTCATAGGGGAGTTCTATGTTTAGTCTTTTAGGAACTGCCACACTGCTTTCCATCAAACTTTGTGTTTTACATAAAGTATTTTCTAGCTGGATGAGTACTTTGTCTTGTGGGGAGGTAAAAAGTAGAATTACATGTGTTTATTTTGAGGCATTGAGTGTTTTGACACTTTTATGCATTTTAATCCTATAAAATAAACTTGATTTAAGAAATAAAATTGCTGATAACTGAAAGTTCTTTACATGGTGTATCTGAATATGGCTTTTTTTTTTTTTTGCCAATCCTGGGCCTTGAACTGAAGGCCTTAGCACTGTCCTTGGTTTTTTTTTTCCCCCCTCAAGGCTAGCACTCTGCCACTTGAGCCACAGCACCATTTCTCACTTTTTCTATGTGTGTGGTAATGAGGAATCGAACCCTGGTCTTTGTGCTTGCTAGGCAATCACTCTACCACCAGGCTAAACTCCTGGTCCTGAGTATGGCATTTTTCAACTTTGCAATTTTCTTATTTTGGAGGTGCTAATTTCTTTTTAGCCAGAAACTGATTTTATATGCTGCTAATTGCTTTTTTAATTTTTAAAAGTGATATATGCTGACTATGCAAAAGGGGTGGGTTTATTTTGGGGTTTCCATATCTGCATACGATGTAACTTTAATCATGTCTTATTCTTCTTATTCCTCCTCCCTGAAATACATTCACCCCGCCTTTTTTTAAAACTTTTTAAAAACAAATTTTATATGGGCTTCATAATGAATTTTCCATAGGTATGTATAAATGCTTTAATTATATTCTTTTCTTCTTCCCTCCTACTTTCCTGTTGGTACCTTCTTTAATATTTTCTATGTCTTTTAAATTAAAAAAAATCTAGTTCCACATGTAAGAAATAGGTAGTATTTTTCTGAGCCTGACTGATCTAATTGAACAAGATGATCTTTAGCTCCATCCATTTTTCTGCAAATCTCAAAAATTTTTTTGTTATGGCTAGATAATCCTCCACTGTATATACACAGTATATTAGCATTTGAACTCAGAGCCTTGTATTTGCTGAGCCAGTATTCTACCACTTGAGTCATGCCCTTAGACTCTTTTGGCCTTGGTTATTTTTCAGATAGGGCTTCCCCACCTCTTTTTTTTTTCTTTTTTTTTTTTGTGCTAGACCCGTGGCTGTCCTTGGACTTTCTCAAGTCCAGAGCTCTACCACTTGAGCCACAACACCACTTCTGGCTTTTTCTATGTATGTGGTACTGAGGAATTGAACCCAAGGCCTTACACATGCTAGGCAAGCACTCTACCACTAGGCCAATCTCCCAGCCCTCCCCATCTTTTTAGTCAGTCATAGAGCTTTAACTCGGGGCCTGGGCACTGTCCCTGATTTCTTTTACTCAAGGATAGCACTCTTTCCCACTTTGAGCCACAGCTCCTCTTCTGGTTTTGGAGTGGTTAATTGGAGATAAGAGTCTCACAGGGACTTTTCTACCCAGGCTGGCTTCCAACCATGGACTTCAGATCTCAGATTCCTGATGGGTCCCTGAGCAGGTCTCCTTTTTGCTTGGAACCATCCTCTAACATGTTCCTCCTGCTTAAGCCTCATTATGTAGCTGCAGTTGTAGGTGTTTACCACCATTCTCAGCTTATTCAGATGGGGGTCTCTAACTTAGTGCCTAGGTTATCCCTATTATTAGTTTGCTTTCTTAAGGAACCTCTTTGCTAATTTGGTAGCATAGGTTTACATTCTTTCCCCGTAGTCCCACCAGCATTTGTTCAACTTTGCAGTTTTTTAAAATCAGGTTTGGCTCTGTATTCTCTCTTAAAACATAGCATTTGTTTTTAAAATGAATAGAATTAGTCAATATTTATATCTGTATATATGTTCTTTCTATGTTTTGTCTTTGGATAGATTTATGTTTATGTGTGTGCACTGGAAAAATGTAATTATTTTTGTTTTGTGATTTATGATTTTATATAATGACATATATCTTAGACATTTTATGCCTTATTAATTGCTCTTTTATTTATTTATTTATTGTCCATTGTGGGGCTTGAACTCTGGGTCTGGGCGCTGTCCCTGAGCTCTTCAGCTCAAGGCTACCACCCTATCCCTTGAGCCACAGCACCACTTCCTTAGCTGCTCTTTTAGAAAACAATTATACTCTAGAATTATCCATTCTTTTTTCTTTTCTATTTTTTTTTGCCAGTCCTGGGGCTTGAACTTGGGGCCTGAACATTGCCCTTGGGTTCTGCCACTTGAGCCAAGCACCACTTCCAGCTTTTTCTATATGGTACTGAGGAATCAAACCTGAGTAATTTGTGCATGCTAGGCAAACATTCTACCATTAGGCCAAACTCCTGGCCCTCCATTCTTTATTTAATCAGTCCCAAAATGTGGGACTAATTTGGTTGTTTGGAGCCCAATTAAGAGCACATATCTAATTTGGTTCTTGACATCTCTTTCTTTCTTTCTTTCTTTCTTTCTTTTCTTTTCTTTCTTTCTTTCTTTCTTTCTTTCTTTCTTTCTTTCTTTCTTTCTTTCTTTCTTTCTTTTTCTTTCTTTCCTTTCTTCCTTCCTTCCTTTCTTTTTATCTGTCGACATGTCTTTTTCTCTCTCTCAATCTCTCTTTCTCTCTCAGTCCCCTTCCTTCCTTCCTTCCTTCCTTCCTTCCTTCCTTCCTTCCTTCCTTCCTTCCTTCCTTCCTTCCTTCCTTCCTTCCTTCCTTCTTTCCTCCCTTCGCTGGTCGTGGGGCTTGAAATCTGGGTCTGGGCGCTGTCCCTGAGTTCTTCAGCTCAAGGCTAATGCTCTATCACTAGAGCTACAGCACCAATTCTGGTTTTCTGGTGGTTAATTGGAGATAAATCTCATGAACTTTTGTGCCCGGGCTGGCTTTGAACTGCTGTCTTCAGATCTCAGCCTCCTGAGTAGCTAGGATTGATTACAGGTATGAGCTACCAGTGCCCCACCTTGGCATCCATTTCTTTCTTTTTTATTTTTATTGTAATTAATAGAAGGGTTACATTATATTCGACAGAGAGATGGTACATTTCTTCACAAACATTGCTTGGCATCCATTTCTAAGAGTAGAATTAGAAAGTCGGCTACTGAATGTGTTTTTTTACACGCTGCCAAACTGCCTCTTAGATCAAAGGTTGATCCAAATTGCATGCACTCTCGCTCTGTATTTGTTAGTTTCTCTCCTTGCTCATTTCTGTTGGTTAGCATTACTTTTTAAATCTTTGTCATATAGAAGACAACAAAGAGTTTCATGTTTACTGGTTCTTTGGAATTTTTTTTCTTCTAGTACTGGGGTTTGAAGTCAGAGTCTCACAATTGCTAGTCAGGTGCTCTACCACTGAGTCACGCCCCCAGAACTTTTGCTTTGGTTATTTCTGAGATGGCATCTCACATTTATGCTTGGATGAGCATAGACTATGATCCTTCTATTAATGCTTGCCACGTACTGGGGATAATAGGCACATACCAGCATACTCATCTTTTTATCCATTGAAATACAGTGTAACTTTCCTTGGGCTTATGTTGAACTATGTCCCTCCTGATCTCTGCCTCTGCGTAGCTGGAATTATAGGCAATAGGGACCTCAAGTCTCCTCTGCTTTGATTTCTAGAAATGGTTAGTTCTTCCAATTTGATTTCTTCCCATTGAATAAGAACAAGCCCTGTGGTTGAAGTACACTAAAAGTTAATTGGAGATAGCTTTATACTTCATGTTGAAGTATAAAGCTGTGGTTGAGCAGAGATTGCAGTCCTGGGATGCCCAGCTGCTGAAATTTTCCTGTGATAAACGCAGGCTGCTTCTAAATAATACTAAAGTGGCCACTTTAGCATGATTTCTTAACACAGATCTTAGAAATGTGTAATATAAGCACATCAGCTCAGTGGGAAGTTGGACAGAGATTTATTGAGTTGACAGAGGAGGGTCAGATAGATAAATTTGAGGTTCTGTTGAGTTTGGCTGGATCCTAGAGAGAAGGTAACACTTACCTCAACTAATTTCCAGCTTTCTGCTTTTGTCTTAGGCTTTTAACACTTCATGAAGCTCACATGCTTTTCCAGGTTCAAGTGCACGGTCCAGGAAAGATACCCTGCTGTTTCCTGACAATATGGAAGCAAAGGCCTCTTGAGGTCATCTCCTCACCTCCTGATCATTGATGCTGAGACCTAAAGGACATACTGTTCACTTTTGTCAAGAATGAGATGGTTAAGTTGGTGCTCATGGCCCAGGCCTGTAATCCTAGCTACTCATGAGGCTGAGATGTAAGGATTGTGGTTAAACCAATCTGGGCAGGAAAGTCCATGCTAGTCTTATCTCCAATTAACCACACAAAAGCCAGAGCTAGAGTTGTGGCTCAAGTGGCAGAGCACCAGCCTTGAGCACAAAAGCTCCGACAGTATACAGAACTTGAGTTCAAGCCCCAGGAGTGGCACTTAAAATAAAGTGAGATCATTATAAGATCCCTGGACATTGCAAGCATTCTTTAGTAGCCAGGGGTTGTCTACCATTTTTTCAAGACTGCAATATCAACTTGCAGACCTCTGCCAGGAATTAAGCAGAAGGCCTGTGGACAGCCACCACACCTGGGTCCAGAAGAATGGTTGACACATAGGAAATAGCTCTTGTTACTGGTTTTATTTATTTATTTTGAGTGGAAAGTAGGGCTTGAACTCAGGGCCTCACTTGGCTTTTTGGCTCACTATTGGTTCTTACTGCTTGAATCACAGCTCCAATTCTGGCTTTTTCTAATGAATTAGAGATAAAGTCGTGAAGATTAGTCAGTTCAAGGTGGCTTTGAAGTGCAATTCTCAGATCTAAGCTTCCTAAGTAACTTGGATTACACACATGAGCCACCATTGCCTGGTAAGTTTGGTTTGTTTCTGAGAAAAATATGCACCCAATAAACATGATCCTCATAATAACAATATGAAAAACTTTCTTTTTATTTTAATAAAAAGTATTTTTTTTTAAAAAAAAGAGAAAAACATGGGGCCAGGAGTTTGGCTTAGTGGTAGACTGCTTGCCTAGCCTGAACGAAGACCAGAGTTTGATTCTTTGGTACCACAAACATAGAAAAAAGCCAGAAGTGGTGCTGAGGCTCAAGTGGTAGAGCTCTAGCCTTGAGAAAGTCCCAGGACAGTGCTCAGGCCCTGAGCTCAAGCCCAGGACTGGCAATTTTTTTTTTTTAAGAGAAAAACAATGGGAAGCTTGGGTCTTTTGTGATCATTTGAATAGAGACCAGTCAGGGGAGGTGGACATGTCTTACCTCAGACCTCACAGCATGTTCCACAGGCCACAGCTCTGCTCCACCAAGGCGGCACCCTATATGTGTTTCCTATTTGGACTGATGGACCATTTAAACAGCTCTAGCTTCTTTTCACTTTTGCCATGTGCTTTGATTTCTGGCTCAAGTTTACACAGTTACAGTACTCAATTGTGACTGTGATTTTGTAGCTTTCATAGTCTGGCAGTTTTGTTTCTGTAAACAGCATCACTTTGGAATAAGTTTCTCCCCATCCCTGCACCCTCTAATACTGGGACTTGAACTTACGGCCTCACTTGGACTGTTCCCAAGCTGTATTCCAAGCTGACCTACATAGGCTTTTGAAAGGTATTTCTGACATGGGAGTGTGTTAGAAGTACAGTTTTAATTACCTTATAATTTTAAAGACCTACAAGGCGTTGATTTATTTGTGTGTGTGTGTGTGTGCGTGTGTGTGTGTGCGTGTGTGCGCGCGCCAATACTGGCATTGCCCCTTGGTTTTTTCACTTATAGCTGGAGGCTAGTGATTTACCACTTGAGCCACACCTACACTTCTGGCTTTTTGGTGGTTAATTGAAGATAAGAGTCTTACAGACTTTCCTACTCAGGCTGGTCTTAAATCACGATCCTCAGATCTCAGTCTCCTAAGTAGTTAGGATTACAGGTGTCAGTCACCAATATTTGGCTCCATCTCTTTTAATGTCTAATTTTATTTCATACTGTTTTTGTTCCTCATGGATAACTCAGTAGTTCTTAGGTATGAACTGGGGTCATTCACCTTGATGATGATATGATGCTGTGGGCCTGATTTTTCCATCCTCTCCATGGCCAGACTATTTTTTGACCACAGCATTTTAACTGATGCATTTTGCTGCCCAAGTTTTGGGTGGCTTAACCATTGTAAATCTGTCACTATTATTAGAATGACAGCTCCAAGCAGATAACCTGCTCCATAATTGTTGATTTCTCCATAATTGTACCTAGAAATCCTGCACCAGGAAAATGTCTTTAGCTTAAAAGAGCTATTAGTTCCTAAAAAGAAAAAAGAAAACAGAAAAAAAAAGAAGAGAAATCAAGGGGAAAAAATATACAAGTGTCCTTATCATTCTAATGGGGGTGGGGAGAATTTAGGAGAACAAACCTTTTGTTTGCAAGAGGAGCTTTGGAAGATGGGAACAGCAAATGTGCTTCCTCACGTGTATGCATTTTGTGATTGTCCATGTGCTACAGGGCTCACAATGGAATGATTCATAGACAACATGGTGGGACGCCATGTAAGTTCACGGGCCCGTGAACCCTTGTAAATTGTGGTGCTGACAAGAGCTCCAAACCTTCACCATTCCAATCCATTGTTTGAAAACACATGTTCCCCTACTACTGCAGCTAGCCCAGCCCTCCCTAGACAAAGCTGCTCCCCCAAAGCTACACTAGCATTTGTGAGGTTTTTTTTTTTTAATAAAACTCCTCCCAATTAAATATGTGACACTCATTTCTCTTCTCTTTATGGGATTGTACTGCAGAATTCCATGCAGACCATTGCTCATCTAGAAATAACAATAAGAGTAAAACAAAATGCACGAAAAGTCTACCATTCCATAATATGACAAATGTGCTGGGGGAGAGATGGACGGTCGTGTCGTTGTCTAAAGGAGAATAAAAGAACATTGTTGTAGTGTTTCATGCTCCAGCCTAGAGCAGGGGTAGCTTTATCTTAAATGAACTACAGGGTGGTACAGTACTGGAGTGTTTTCCAAGCAAGCACAGTCACTCCATTCTTTTAGCAAAGATTACCTGCTTCAAGTGAAACCTATACAGAATCCATTGTGACCTGCTCAGCATTGTGATATTGATAACCAGCCACACTTCCAGCACCTTATCTTGCCTTCTCTGTGGTAATCTTCTCTTCTGGATCTTAATTCTGCTAATAGCACCCTTGAATGGCTGCCAGACAACAAACACAGGCAGGAGAAAAATGAATGGCTCCAACCGGACCACTGATAACTTCTAAAGGCTTTTGATTCTCAGAATTTCCTCCAAAAAACCCAAGATGACAGGATGCCTGTCAATCAAATGCCTCTTGCTGTATTCTGCAACCTGCTGGTCTTCCCCCGCTCCCCCCTCCCCCGGCCCCATCCCTCCTTCAGTTTAGCCCAGAATGTGAAAAACCCATTCATCTCTCTTCTCTTCTGTTGGCTTGTTTTGCTTCAATGCAATTTTACTTAAAACAATATCACCTGTGTTAAAAGCTAGAAAATGTACAAGAATTTACAAAGGAAAATGTCCTCTATAAGGTAAAATGTTCTTTTATTTCCTCAGTCCTAATGATTGATTACTGCAGTTTAGTGTGAATTCTTCCAGATTTCTGCATCCATGTAGAATCAATTTTTGGTTTTCTTTTTTCATTGTTATTGTTTTGAAGGATTGAAAAATACTAAGGTATTCATTTTCTGTTCCTAATATACCATGATGCTTTCTTTTCTCTCTTCTTGTTTTTATGTGGTTCTAGGGATCAAACCCAGGGACGTGTTCATGATAGGCTAGTGTTTTCTAGTCTCCTTCTTTTCTTTTTCTTTTCTTCTCTTTTTCCTCATTGTCCTTCCCTCCCCCCTCTCTCCCTGCCTCTCTTCCTCCTTCTCTCCCTTCCTTCCTTCCTTCTTTCATTCCTTTCTCCTTTTTTCTGGCAATGGGGTTTGAACTCAGGGCTTCCTGCTTTCTCAGTTGGTACTCTATCACCCGGTCCATTTGGCCAGTCTGGCTTTTCACTGTTTCTTTGGTACTGGTTATTTTGTCTTAAATGGCAGCCTCCTGAGTAATAAGGGTTACAAGTGTGACCCAGCATCTTCTCTTATCATAAATAAAAATACGGTGCGACCCTACATATTAGTCATGTCACAAAATTTACTCAGTACCTTATAATAAGCATCTTTAAAAGTTTTTTTTCTGTATTTTATGCGTAATTCATTCTAAGCTTATTTTCCACTGTATTTAACTTTCTGTATGATCACATTAGTCCAAAAATTACTTCTAATTGGTATTTAAATACTTTCATAATTCCTGCCTATGTCTGTGTTACTTTAAAAAACCCCAGAAAACATAGGACCAGGAATATGGCTTAGTAAGTGTTAGAGTGCTTGCCAATATACATGAGCCATATAAACAAAAAATACATAATAAAAATTAAATAAACAAAACCCAGAAACACATGATTTATCAAATGAAAGGCAGAGTTGCAGACAATAGTTTCCTATACCAACTGGTTAATGCATAGATTTAATTTCTGTGGTTCAAATTCATGTAATTTGAAATGAACAAAAAATATGTGAAATAGTTTCAGACAGATACTTTCCTGCTAGGTGCTGGTGGCTCATGCCTGTAATCCTAGCTACTCAGGAGGCTGACATCTGAGGATCATGGTTCAAAGCCAGCCCAAGCAGAAAAGTTCCCATGGGATTGTTATCTCTAATTAATCACTCAGAAACTGGAAGAGGAGCTGTAGCCCAAAGGAGTATAGCACTAAACTTGAGCAAAAAGCTCAGTGTGCAGGCCCTGAGATTAAGTCCCATGACTGTAAAAAAAAAAAAAAAGTAAAAATACTTTCCTAATTTATGATTTGTGATGTGGAAATAATCTGTTTTTGTTTTTTGTATGTGTGTATGTATGCCATTACTGAGGCTTGAACTCCAGGGCCTAGGCTCTTTAACCTTTTTGTTCAAGGCTGGCATTCTACCACTTGAGCCATAGTTGCATTTCTGGGTTTTTTGCTGGTTATTTGGAGTCTCAGACACTGTTCTTCCTAGGACATTTTTGAACTGTGATCTTCAGATCTCAAACCTCCTGAGTAGTTAGGATTACAGGCATGAGCCACTGGCACCTGTCTCATTCTTCTGTGAAATCAATACCATGCAGTGTTAAGGACTTGAACTCACAAAATACTGCAACTAGCTTTGTGCCTTCTTGCTGGAAAGCCTCCAGGACAAGCAGCAAGGGAGAAAGCAAGTTACTATTCTCAAGTAAAAATTTTGTCTTCCTAAAGAATTCTTGATGGTCTGTGCCTCTCAGACCTGGGGCACCACATCTCACTATTGAATGAACTCAACTCAGAGGTAGACTCTTTTGGTACCAAGCTAGTGGTTTAGGTCGAACATTTGAACAGATGGTTATAAGGTAAGTCTGACGAAGGGGGCCTGGCATGATTAGCCTTGCTGGAATCCATAAAAGTATCAACTGTTCCTTCAGGGAAATCACTTTAATAGATAACAGCATGTTGTACAATGTTTCATCAGTGATATTTAGATCTAAATTAAGAGCAGTTGTGAGATGGGTTGCCGATTTTTCTTGTGATAAAAGGGAAATAGTTCAAGAAATATAGACCAGATGTTATCTTAATCTAGACCTCATGTAAGAAAGAAAAAAAAAGCACACGATGGAATAGTAATAATAGCCCATTCTACCTGTTTTTAATTTTCCTACTCCCTGACACCCCCTGTGAAAAATAGATTAAACCAACACATCATTTATGCATCCATACTGGACTGGGCTTTCCTCCGTGTGGAATGCAATGAGTGAAGTGCACAGCCATTGGTTTATGATAAATGTTTCAAAGTGCTCGTCTGACAGTAGCATTTCAGAGCAAAAAAAAACCCTTGGCCAACTAATAATGGCTTAGAAGAAAGGTTCATAACTTGAGGCTAATCTAGATTTCAGTAAAGATTCTCACATTCATCACTCCTTTACAAGGAGCTGTATATACACAGCTAGCATCAGAAAAAAAATATGTAAAAAGAAACATCTCCCAATTCTGAAAAGCACATGTAGTAGCTTGGTGTCATCTGTCTCTAGAAGGCTTCTGCATATAGAGTAGAGGAATGTGGTCTCTCCCAGGTGGGCCAGTGGCAGTGCTTATTAGAGGGTTATTTTGCAGGAGAGGGATTTATTTCCCAGTCATGTGTCTAGCCAGGGGTGCCACAGCTTCAGGCACACCTCACCTGTGCTAGAGAAGGGCTGGGCTCATGGCATGGCGGTGCATCAGTGATAGCTGTACGTGGTGGAGTTATCATCGGGTCTTTTGACCAGAAATGGCTTCAGGGAATGGCAAGTCGTCCAAGTGAGTTCTAGATGGATGGGGGGGGGTGTGGCATGGAACACCAGAGGAGGATTTAGTTGTACTCTTTGGAGCTCAGCTGCAGGTGTGAGGGGAGGAAGAGTGGGTCAGAGCTGATCAGCTTCCGGTTTCCTTGGCTTTCTGTGTTGTCATCTAATGCTCACTTGGATTTCAGTGACCTTTGGTTCATAATAAAGATCTCTATTATTTTAACAAACATGTTTATTCCGTCATTTTATTGTTCTTATTAAGGCATTGGATAGAAAAGTTATTGCATGAGTCTGGTTGGGGGTATGTTTCTTTTTTTGGATGATGTCACCCCTTCCTTTGTTTTCTCCCACCTTTCCCATACTGTCCTTGTCCATAAGTTGTTTAGTTTAGTTTATTTTCCTCATAGCTTTTTTTTTTTTGCCAGTCATGGAGCTTGAACTCAGGCCCTGAGCACTGTCTTGGACTTTCTCAAGGCTAGAGCTCTACCACTCGAGCTACAGCACCACTTCCAGCTTTTTTCTATGCATGTGGTACTGAGGAATCTTACCTTCATGCATGCTAGGCAAGAACTCTACCACTAGACCAAACTCCCAGCCCCTTCCTCAGAGCTTTTGATTGTTTCCACTGTGGCAAAATATATATCCCCTAACATTTATCTTTTTAAACATGTCAAGGGTACAGTATGATTAAGTATCAGACTCATATCGTGACATTTTTTCTTTCAGTTTTGAAACAGAAATATGAACCATTTTGATATGAATTCTTCTCTCCTCCCCAAAGAACTTGACAAAATTCTTCTTACCATCTGGGTAAATTTGATGAAGCTCTATATCTCTTCTGTAGAATGGTACAAGAATGACTTTTTGTGAGTACATCATTTATTCCACTTAGCATATTGTCCTCAAGCTTCATCCCTATGTAGCATGTACAGGAGTTTTCTTGGAAATACTCTACATTGATTATCCTTTCAAACATCCGTGTTCACTTGGTTGCTTGTATCTTTTGGCTTTTGTAAATAATGCTGCTCTGAATCGCACATACTAGTTGTACAAAGTATGTCTTCAGACCGGAGTGAGGCCCTTCCATTGCCAGCTGGTGACTCTTGCCTTCAAACAAATATGTGGCAGACGAGTCATTATTCTCTGATGAAATGTACCCATGTATAAAAAGGGCTACTTACTCCACATGCTAGTGTCCCCTGCCTGTAATCTAAGCTACTTAAGAGGCTGAGACCTGAAGATCAAAGTTCAAAGCCAGCCTGGGAAGCAAAGTCCCTAAGACTCTATTTCTAGTTCACCACACACAAAAAAAGCCCTGAAAGTGGAGGTGTGGCCCAAGTGATAGAGCAGCAGCTTTGAACAAAAAAGCTAAGGGACAGTGCCCAGGCCCTGAGTTCAGGCCTCAATACTGGCACAAATGAAGAAATAGGAGGAGGAAGAGGAGGAGGAGGAGGAGGAGAAAGAGGAGGAGGAGGAGAAAGAGGAGGAGGAGGAGGAGGAGGAGGAGGAGGATAAAGGAATAATTTAGTGGAGCCCCCATCAATACAAAGAGAATTAAACCAGACTGCAATTTCTTCGTGGAATACTTTCCCAGAGGGATGTCTTGCCTATTGTGACCATTTCTACCTTCGTATCTGCCTTCTGCTCAGGGGCTAATGGCAGTGACCAGTCTAAAGAAATGATTAGGATGCCCCTGTTTCATGGAAGGACCCTTCAGCCAATGGCAAAATCCAGCATTATTTCCCCCAGCCCACAGAAGAAACAAAGATTTTTTTCAAAACGTGTTATTTCCATTTGTACTTCATGATAGGGAAGTGAGATTGTATAAGAAAAATGGCCTTAGGGGCTGCCCACACAATTTGCCCGCAGCAGAGGGAGTGTTCCAGGACAAGTTAAATAAGGATTACAAGTCAGGAGCTACCTTTTAAAATAACCTTCTGATGGCCAGTTACAGGCCAAGGGCAAGGTAATGTCCTTTGTTGTCTTAGTAGGAGTGATAGGCCAAGTTTTAGCAAATTGCTTTTTCTTATGAGAATCTAGGCAGAAAAAAATATTGTTCGTTTTGAAGTAAAGGAACATGATTTCTGTAAGTCTTTCTAGCTCCAAGTCATGCATAAAAGGACAGCTTGTTGTTAGTGGCACATGCCTGCAATCCTAGCTACTCAGGAGGATGAGATCTGAAGTCTGCAGTTCAAAACCAGGTGGGGCAGGAAAGTTTATAAGATATTATTTCCAATTAACCACCAAAAAGCCAGAAGTGGAGCTGCAGCTCAAGCAATATAGTACTGGCCATAATTTAAAAAAATTGTAAGGGAAATCACTCAGGTCCTGAGTTCAAGCTCAAGTCCCAGTACACACACACACACACACACACCACCACCACCACAATCTTACCTACACATTATATATGATTATATATTATATAGAATATATAGTTATGTATGTCAGTATTGCATCTCCAGTGCTGGCTACAAGGCCAACAGACTGTGGGTGTTTGATAGATATTTGTAATATAATTTGATAGATACTTGTAAAATACTGAATTTAACAACTGTAGGCAATTATTATGGGAACTTATGAGAAGAGCTTCAAAAATGTCAGTAATAAAATGCAGGCTGAAAAGTCCTGTTCAGTTTATATATTTGAACTATGTCTCTCTGAAATCCATACTTGCTTGGAAAAATGAAGACTTAACAAAAATTTGCTCTTAATGTAGAAAAGCCCTTGTCATAGTTCTAGCAGGACGTATAGGTTAATACTGAAAGAGTGTTATTACTAATGACCGAAGACCCCTGGCCTGCTGTCCAAAATACTGTTTTACTGTATAGAATGAGAATGTAAACTCTATCATGTTGGGCTATTTTAGTAACTTATTAGTGCATTCATCTTTTCATCATTTGACAGGTGGAAGTAGTAGTTCAGTTTTTAGTTTTAATTATAAGGAATTCCAGATGTAGAGTGCTACACAAATTAAAACCAGAGCTGTTCATCTGTCTTTTCAAAGCAGGCTGACTTCAAGGTATCTGCTTTTCATTTCAAAATGTTATTAAAGCTATTACCAAGAAATTCATAGTCTTCGCCTGTCCCAATAATTGACACCTTGAAAGTGACTAAACAGATTTAGAGTGTGCGGAAAAGTAAATTTGTCTTAGAGAATGACCCTAATCATCTCTTTCCATCTAATGGACAAATCGGTGTCCTTAGAATTAGCTGGAGAGTTGATGAATTAAGTGGGGGGACTGTCACCTCCGCTCCCTAACTCCTTCTCAGTCTTTCCTCTGCCTTCCTAATTAAACTTTACTTACAGACATTGGTCATTTAGGAATGAAGATTTGGTCATCTGGTCATCTGGATGAACAAATCTTGTATTGTTTTGTCCTTGAACAGGAAAAACCAGACACTTAAAAGAAAAAAAAATTCCTTTGAGAATAAGTAGTCTTGGGGACATTATGCCTCTAAAAACTTTCTATCACCCATTTCCTTATTGGCTGTTCATTGCAGCCAAAATGACTCTGGGATCAGAACAGTGGAGATTTTTCAGTACTTAGAACGATAGCTGGCTGCGCTGATAAATTAGAGAAATAACTTGTTTGGTGTAAACCGAGCCTGTTTCTGAGGCAGAAATGTTAGGCTTTTATCCTCTGGAGTGCGATTGAAAGGGTGAGAAGTTAATTTGGCAGCCTCTTGGCTTCATAATGCCTCGCCCCACCCCCTCCCTCCAGACCCAGCAAAAGCAGGGGATTGCTGCGCTTCGCGCCTGCCCTCTTGCAAGACGGGACCGTGACCCGAAACGGAACCCCTCTCCCCAGGGCACATTCTGAGCAGCAACAGCTTGGCTCAAGTGTTTCTTATGAACAGCCGTCCTGAGCACTTGATCTAAATCATGCCATTTCCTTCACAGCATGGCACAGTTAACAAGTCAGTGCACCAACACAATCTACAGATGGCAGTTCAAAAGGTGCGCGTCCCCCCAGCAAGATAAAGGGCAGCTAGTTCCAGGGGGATGCTCATTATGGAGGGGGGAGAAGCAACCGAGGGGAGCTTGGGGAGGGAGGCTTGTGTGCCCTGAGCCCAGGGGTGCAAGGCTGGGGTAGGCTGGGCTCTGGGAAGGGGGTGCAAAACCTACCTCCAAAAAGGCGTGCGTGTCTTTGCAAATCAAGCCGGTGTGGGGAGAGATGTGTTACTGAAATAAAATGCAAACAGCTCGCAGAGAAAGGATGCATTGAGGCCGGGCTGCCTGCTTCCAGAGCGAGGAGAGGAGCAGGAGCCAGGGCGGACAGGGCGCAGCGCTTACCTTGCTCCATTCATCTGCAGCTCTGGCAAGGATAAGGCAATTTCCTGAGCAAAGTCCCCCAACATCAAAAGCGGGTTTTTTTTGGGGGGGTGGGTGGGTGGGAGTGGAGGTTGGGGAGGAGACTCCCGGTGAATGATCGAGAGTCTCCTAGCTCTGGAAAAGCACCCCGATTTGCAGAGAAAACCCCCAGTCACCTTTCTCCATCCAGCCTGCGCTCCTCCACAAATTACATTAGCGCTAATGTCCAGCGACGAATCTATGAGACATATTGGGCCTTTAGACTTCAAAACAAGCCTAAATTGGAACCACATTGCGGGAATACTTCTTAGCTAACATTTATATTACTTCAGTTACCAAATCCAGACTAAGTCCCGGACTCGGCAGGGGAGGATAATATATTAGGAAGGAAAAGGAGGGTGTTCTCTTCTGGCCTCCTTTTATAAAATTGTACAAAACCTTTCCTTGCACTAGTGAGGAAATGACTACAAGGCCCTAAAATGTGGGCTTCCTGAGGAAATTGGGGGTGGTGGTGTCTCCTTGTAGTGTTCCCCTCCCAGGCCGACCTGGGCCCCCATGCTTTGGGGGTGGGGGAACCCAGTTAGGGAGACCCCCAGCAGGCTGCAGGAGAAAGGCTCGGGTATCAGGCAGGTAACTAGAGCCAGACCCCCTGCCCTGGACCGGTTGTCAGGACGAGATCTATCTCCCAGACCCAATCAGCGGCTCCTATACAGATCTTTGTAAGCAAATCTCTTTGGGAACGCACACAAGGGTGCTTTACCACGAATTTCAGCTCGGGGGAGAAAGGAACTCAAAGCTGAGCTGTTCATTTTTGAATTCCGTCAAAGCAGCTGGTGGATATTTTTCCTTTCTTCACTTATTTTAAGGTGCACGTATTGAAGCAGAGAACATTCTCGCAGCTCGGAAATTTCAACAGTACCACTTGCCTTAGAGCTGGGTAGATGGTTGGGGAAGGTACTGCATTTAAGGACTGTACAAGAAAAATTCAACTTTACTGAGAGGAATTCAGACGCGTCCCTAGGTCTTTGGTTCTAGATGTATTCTATTTTGTTAAGACTCACTTGAGTTGGAGGGTGGGGGGTTCCCTGGGGGAACGGACATTCATTGTTCTTACTGGGTTCCTGAAAGTCTTTCACCCAGGAGGGCTTGAAAATCTCAGAAGGGAAGAATGCAAGGAACCGACTTGAGCCTTAGGAATTCTTTTCCTGAAGTTGCTTTCTTCTTTGGTGTTTCCAAGGCTTGGGTATGACTTTGGAGAGAAAGAGTCCCGTGTTGTCATAGTTGAACAGTAATTGTCACTCTTGACTTTTGGTCTGCCTTAGTGTTACTGTGATTGGGGATATTAGGGGAAGATTTGTTTGCCATCTATCATCTTAATTTCCCCCCCTAATCTGGGGTTTGATTTCAGGGCCTAGACATTGTCCTAAACTCTTTTAGTTATTTTTTTTTTCCTTCAAGGCTAACAATTGAGCCATAGCTCCATTTCGGAATTTTTGGTGGTTAACAGAAGATAAGAGTTCCAAGGAATTTATTTCCTTGGCTACCTTGGAACAGAGCAGCTAGGATTACAGGTGTGAGCCACCAGTGCCTGGCACTCATCTTAATTTGATTTGTGATTTCTACTAAGATCTACATGGAATGACCACTTGCTTGTCACTTGGTGTTGAGGCAATTGGCTGGATGAACCAGTGTGCGTTCATGAAACAAGTGGAAGTGGCATTTTATGAAAGTGAGCCCAGGGCCAGCACTGACTTTGCATCCCCACAGAAAGAAACTCGTAAAATGCTGTGATCATAACAGGCTGTTAGAATCCTTGTTGTTAGTTTGAGTAACAGGTGCTGGATTGGGGCGAAGGAGACACAAACAAACACTGAATACATTGACTCCATCTCAGCACTATGTAGTAGATATGGGCAAGACTAGAGAGAATGGAATTTTAACAGACAAAACAATAACGACAAGAGTCAGAACTTAGGCTGAATTTTACTTTCTAAAGAATTACTTAGCCAAGTGCCGGAGGCTCACATCTGAAATGCTAACCACTTAGAGCCTGAGATCTGAGAATCACAGTTAGAAACAAGCCTGGGACGGAAAGTCCATAAGACTCTTATTTCCAATTAACCAATAAAAAGCTGAAAGTGAGGCCAAGCACTGTGGCTCACACCTTGTTAATCTTAGCTACTCATGATCTGAGGATCCTGGTTCAAAGTCAGCCCTGGCTCTAAAGTCTGTGAGACTCTTATCTCCAATTAACCACCAGAAAACTGTAAGTGGCTCTGTGGCTCAAGGGGTAGGACAGTAGCTGTGCGCTGAAGAGCTCAGAGACAGTGCCCAGGCTCAGAGCTTAAGCCTCACAACAGACAAAACAAAAACAAAAACAAAAAAAACCCTGAAAGTGGAGCTACATACAGCTCATATTGTAAAGCACCAGCCTTAATCAAAAAAAAGCTAAGGGATAGTGCCCAGGCCCTGAGTTCAAGTCTTAATACCACACACATACACACACACACACACACACACACACACACACACACACAAAACACACATGCACAAAATGACTTTCAAGCATTTAGATATCATATCTGATAAATTGGTGTTTAATTATAGGAGTATAAGTTACATGGCAGTTTCCAGAGGAGATGACCTGAGTTTATCATGCCATCCATGATAAGACTTAAGAAAGTGGACATCTATTCGTCTTTTCCTTTGTTAAGATGTGATTTTTTATTCTTTGGCCTCAGAGATTGAACTGCTACTGGAATCCCTACACCTTCATTTTTGGTTCTCTCATCCTTGCCCTTATCTGGTTCTACTTAAGAAAAGAGGGATACAAGTAAACTATAACTATTTTAGCTTTATGTCATTTGCAACTCCAATATCCCTGTGGATTGCCGCTTAAAGACGAAGGCTCAGACTGCACTAAACAGATCTAAAATAAATATGCCATTTCCTTTTCTTATCACCTATGGTGCCTTTGCTTTGGGGAACAGTGAAAACTGGTATTAGAACCAAAGAATAACACCAGCTCCAAGTTTTAGTAGATGACAAATGTTACATGAAATCTCTATACCCTGTTCTTCTCATTCATAGGTAAATAGCTTATTTACTTTATTTTATTTACTTTATTCTGTGGCTATAAACTGAGTGTCTAAGACCTGCTGTTGATATTCAAAAGCTTTAGAAAAGTGGTATCTCAAAATCTGGCTAACATGGAGTTAGATATATATGCCATATCAGTGGAAATGTTTCAGCTTGGGTATGATCAAGAATTATTTCAATTACAAAAAGGCTGTATATTTTATTCTTGACATTTTGATATCGTTTCTATGAGGGAATATCTCTGGCCAAATGTCAGATAAATGCGGTGTGACATTCCACCAATAATCCACAGGACTCTTATCTCCAATATACTATCCAGAAAAACCCAGAAGTAGCACTGTGGCTCAAGTGGAAGAGCACTAGACTTGAGCATAAAGAGGCGCAAGGACAGCACCCAGGCCCAGAGAGAGAGAGAGAGAGAGGGAGGGAGAGAGAGGGACAGAGAGGGACAGAGAGAGAGAGAGAGAGAGAGAGGCAAAACACACAAGAAAAAACTAAAAATAGAACTACCATATGAGCTGGACACCATGATTCATGAATGTAACCCTTGCTACTCAGTTCAAAGCCAGACTCATTTCCAATTAACCACCAGAAAACCAGAGTGGCACTGTGGCTCAAGTGCTAGTCTTGAGCTGAAGAGCTTAGGGACAATACCCAGGCCCAGAGTTCAAGACCCACGACTGACACCGCCATCCCCCAAAAAAGAACTGCCATATGATATTACTATACAATTCCTGTAAATCAATATAACAGCTGAGACATTTGCACACTCATGTTTATACAAGCACTATTTGCAATTGCCACAATATGGAAGCAGCCTCAGGGCTCATCAGCCAATGAAAGAATCAAGAAAATATAGTATTTATATACACAATTGAATGTTGCTAATAAAATGGAGCCCTTTTCAAGAACAAAAAATCCAATTAAAAATTATGTTAAGTGAAATAAGACAGACCGAGAAAGTAAAATATCACATGACCTCTCTCGTATGTGAAATCTAGTCCTTAAAAACAGATGATAGGGGGCCAGGAGTTTGGCCTAGTGGTAGAGTGCCTGCCTAGCATGAACAAAGACCCGGGTTCGAGTCCTTGGTACCACAGACATAGAAAAAAGCCGGAAGTGGTGCTGAGGCTCAAGTGGTAGAGCTCTAGCCTTGAGAAAGTCCAAGGACAGTGCTCGGGCCCTGAGCCAAAGCCCAGGACTGGCAACGCCCCCCCCCCCCAAACAAAAACAACAAGAAAAGCAGATGATAGGAATGTGTAAAAGGTTCTATTTGTGCATGGATGCCAGCAGGACAAGGGAATAAAAGGGGACAGTGTACGGATGAAGTACACTAAACATATGTATGAAAATAGAACACCAGAATTTGTTGAAATTGTTCTGAGGAAAGGGGAAATGGTGAGGGAAAATAATGGAGGCTTTGGGTTTGACTGGGGTATGAAAATCCCCTTAGTACAACTATCACATGCCAATGAAAACTGGCAAGGAAGGGTGGGTGGGTACTGGTCTGTGCCTCCTACCTTTGAATTCTAGATGAGTATTCAATCTACCTATCTAGACTTAATTTTATTATTAAGTAGTTGTCCAAAGGCGTTAAAATTCAATTAGTAGGCTATGAGGACAATGCTTTCTTGACCCTTCCACTGGTCTCCCGTTTTACCCCTCTCATCTGCACCCTCAAGTTATCTAGTTCAATTTGTTTTTTGGGGGGCTTGAACTGTAGGTCTGGGTGCTGTCCCCGAGCTCTTCAGCTCAAGGCTACCCCTTGAGCTGCAGTGCCACTTTCGGTTTTCTGGTGATTAATTGGTGATAAGAGTCTCACAGACTTTAGGGCCTGGGCTGGCTTTGAACTGTGATCCTCAGCTCTCAGCTCCCTGAGTAGCTGGGATTATAGGTGTGAGCCACCATGTCTGACTTCTAGTTAATTTTTCTATAATGTACATTAACTATGATGACGGTTATTGCTAATCCTTCCTCCATGTCTGTGCCCTCCCATCCCCTTCCCAAACATATTTCAGCTTCCTGGTATTTATGATTAAACTGTAAGTTGTTCAGAGGAGTTATACTATTCTGGACTCCTCCAGTTATACCATCCTTTAGTCAGTTTGTTTGTATCTCCATTAAACCCTATAACCCTACTGTGGTCATGTATGTTTATATTTTAGATCTAGATTCCACATATGAGAGAAAACGTGCTCTGTTTGGCTCTCCGAGCCTGACTTCACTTAATGTAAGTTTTTCTAGGTCTGGACGGACATCTTTAAACCGTTCTAGCCTCAAAAGTCATGTCCGTGTCAAGGAATGGTAGGAATAGACCTCTTAGGATATTTTTAGCAGCAATTTGAATGTCTGTACCAACATGCTTACTCATCATGGGGACTTATTGATCCACATTATGGGGAGCTCAAATACAAGCTGATGTCTTGGTATGCCATTTCAGGGGCTCATTGAAGTCATCAAGATACCAGTTCTTGTTGTGTCAGGACTGATTGCATCCTTGGGCTGGTCCCAAGAGGGCTGTATCAGTTTTAGGTGTCGCACGTACTCAGGCCAGTGTGTTTGGTAGGGGTGACTGTGTTGGTAGCAATGAGAAGATGCTTTTGGGAATTCTGCTGTAGAGTATCCCCCCACATTATATTGGCATGGTTTGGAAACATTCCTGAAGAGGCTCATGGGATTATCTTACACCAGTTAGGCTCAGTCTTAGAACATGTTTCTCCATGTGTGAGGGATTAATGGCCAATTGATCAAAGTCAGACTCTGTTAAGAAGAAAAGAAAGTGCAATGGCTGCTGTGTAGACAACCAGCCATGCTCACTCCTGTAGCCTGGAGTATGTTTGGAGATGATTAGTTCCACCAGAAACTTCACTAGGTCAGTCTCCAAGTACTCGGACTGTTGATACTTACACTAAGTAAAATCTGTGGGCTGCTAACGTTAGACCTGGCTACTTTTATGCATCAACTTGACTGTGTCATAGGGTGCCCAGATATTTGGTGAAGCTTTATTGTAGATGTTTCTGTGGAGATTTTTTAAAAAATGAAATTAACATTTAAATTGTATAGACGGAATAATGCAGATTGCTCTCTCTAATGTATTGGGTCTCCTCCAATCACCTGGAGACAAGAATAAACGAACAAGAATGATATCCTCTGAGCAACCGGGAATTGTTTCTGCACGATGGCCTTTGAGTTAGGAGTGTTGCCTCTGCGGATTTTGGGAGTATAAACTTCTATAATTGTGTGACCTACTTAAAAATAATAAATCTGTTATTTATTGTCTGTCTGCCTGTCTGTCTACCTGCTTGCCTATGTACTTATCATCCATCCAATTGGTTCTTTTTCTCTAGAGAATGAAATTAATAGTCTACAAATTACTGAAATTTCCCTAATATCCAATCTCCCACGAACTCCCTCTATATAGAAATTCCAGAACCACTACTGCCCCCTGCCTGGCAGTGATGTCTCAAGCAATAATTCAATTTAAAGAGCAAAATAAGTTGGGAGGGGATGGTGGGGGGGCAAATTTCTTTACAAAGATGTATCAGCAGCATATCTGTTTTCATAATTTTTAACACATTCTAAAATTTTCACCTTGTTTATATTTTTTGGAAATTCCAATGCTGTCCTCAGGGTCTATTCACTTGCTCCATTTGCAATTTTAGGAATATTTTCAAGAATTTTCCAGAGTGTGTTTTCATTTTGGCAGTGACTGGCCACCTTTCCCCCTTTTTTTTTCTTTCTATGAGTCAGATGATATACTTGTCACATTCCAAATTACTCATTTGCTTTGTGAATCTGCTTGTTGTAGGGACCAGAACATTTGCTGGCTGAGGGAAAGGACTTTTTTGGGGACAGGTGGGGGGAGAAGAATAGGGGAGAGGAATGATCAGAGGAAGGAGAAAGGGAAGAGATTTGAAGAAAAGGAATAGAATCCATTGCTGGGTTTTGCCTTTTTCAGAGGGCACAGAAGGGAATGATGCTTGATTTTGCTTCTCAGGAAGCCTTGCCCAGGAGTCATGTAATGAAATACAGAAAGGGTCACCAGGTGTCTTCTCTTTTGTCAGGCACATACCCTTCAATTTCCTTCTCTAAATAGACATCCCCATCAAAACACAAGACCTGAGGCCTTTCCCACCATCTCTGCTGTTGTCATCCTCTTCCCTGATGAGTCAAGACTTTTTATGATACTTGTTTGAATGGAAGAGAACAAATAAGATTCTTTTCTCCAGTTTCATCAGGATATATATGTATTGATGGGTCAAAGTAGATCAACAGATATTAGTAAACCAAGTGTGATGATGTTGTATTTTATTTTATATTTATTTTTTTGTGCTGGTACTGTGGCTTGAACCCAGGGCCTTTCACTCTCTCTTAGCTTTATCTGCTCAAGGCTAGTGTTCTCCTCCTTGAGTTACCCTATCACTTCTGGGTTTGGATGGTTATTTGGAGATAACTCTCACAGACTTTCTACTCAGGCTGGCTTCAAATATTAATCCTGAGATCTCAGTCTCCTGAGTAGCCATGATTACAGGCTTGTGACGTCAATCCCTGGCTATGATAGTATTAAGGGTAATGGTTGAGCTAACAGTTCTTTAGCCCTACTCGTGTGTGTGTGTGTGTGTGTGTGTGTGTGTGTGTGTGTGTGTGTGTGTATGTGTTCTGGTACTGGAGCTTGAACTCAGGTCCTCAAGCTCTTGCTCAAAGCTGAGCCATTCATTCACTTCCTTTTTATTCCCTCAATTATATTTATGTGGTTGTCAGGATAAGTTTTATTTCAAAAAGTCCGTTTATGAGTACAATGCATCTTATTTATTACTATTATTGTTATTGGGTGGTGGTAATGTTGGTGGTAGTGGTTGTGGGGTTTGAACTCAGAGCCTGGGTACTGTCCCTGAGCTCTTTCTCAAGGCTAATCCTCTACCACAGCTCCACTTCTGATTTTCTGGTGGTTCATTAGAGATAAGAATCTCATGGGGGCTGACTTTGAACTGCAATCCTCAGATCTTAGCCTCCTGAGTAGCAAGGATTACAGGCATGGGCTACTAGCATTTGGCTTATTTATTATTTTTTGCAGAAGTTTTTTATTGTTATTATAAAGGTGATATATAGAGGTGTTATAGTTACATAAGTCAGGTAATGAGTACATTTCTGTTTTAATTTATTTTTATTTTTGTTGTTATTTGCAGTTGATATACAGAGGAGTTATAGTTCCATGAATCAGGCACAATGAGTACAATTCTTTTTGAACCATGTCTCCTCTTCCTTCGCTTTCTCTCAGTTTTTGCCTCTCATTCTCACCCACAAGGTAAGTACCACTGCTGTATTTGTTTGCTCTTTGTTCCACCTTTATGAGTACATTTTTTTTGGACAGTGTTACCTCTTCCCTCCCTGTCTCCCAGCTTTTCCCCTCCCATGCTCACCCACACATTGCATAGTTCATTTTCAATATAGTGAGTACCACTGCTGCATTTGTTCACCTTTGCTCCCCCTGTTTCTGTGTCCCTCCTTATTTCTCAGGACAATGCATCTTGAAAAGTGTCACTCCTACCATTCTTTCCCCTTCTTTTCCACCCCTTCCCCATCCCATCAAGTTACTTCCTTCCATTTCACATGAAATATTATGACTATATTTGCCCATTTTTCTTCTTTCCATTCTACCCTGGTGAGATTCTATAGACCACAAAGACAGTAGAAGGAGCTTCGTCTGACACGGCCAGGCAAAAGTCAGAGAACTATGATGGCCAAATAAAGAGATTAGTGATTAGAAGAATTCAACTTCTCAGTGTGTATGTGCATTGTGTGAGGAAGGAAGGATGCATGTCTAAGAAAGACAATGTGTCATGGAAGTGGCTGAAAGTTATGACAGATGGCAAAAAAAAAACCAGAAGCTAGTTATCTACTTTAAAAAGGAAAGAGATCATGAAGGAAAATTAATTTGCACTATGTGTTAAACACATTAGCAGTGCTCTACAACCAGAGACTACACAATAAACAGCAAATGATAATTTTACTTTTCCCGTACTACTTGCGATCTCATATCAGCTCAGTAACTTCGCAGAGAGGGACATAAATTCCTATTGTAGATGCAGATGTATTTGGGATATAAAGATTTAGTAGCAATTGCTTATTTTCATCTACAAGAGGTTATTTTTATGTTATCCCTATGTGAAGAAGGTTTTATTTAGAAAAAGGTTGTTTTCTTTTTTCACTTAGGGGGTTAGTTTCCTGTTCGACATTGAACATACCATTTTGAATTCTGTATGCCAGAGATTCCCTAGAATAAAAACTTTGTCATTGCCATGGCATTGGTCTCAGCCAACTTTGATCACATTTAGATCATGGAGTTAATATTGATTACCAAAATAATGTCCTCTCTAAGGTAAAGTGAGGTTATAGGTATGCAGACAACTGTCTATGTTTCATCAGGCTGACCTTGGGGCTTGGGAAGGAAAACTTAGCTGAATTTTAAGGTAATTGTACAATTTCAAACTCATTAAACATGTTTTAGGTTCTGCAAAAGCCAAAATATATTTGGCTTCAAGTGCTGTTTCCCTTGGCCTTCAAACTCTGCTGCAGTTTAGGAGAAATTTAATCTGCATGCTTGTCATTCATTTATACTTAACTCATCCCTGTGTGGTTTCTTGAGAGGTAGTGTGTGCTCACTAATCTTCGAGGTCTACTTTTCTTTAGTACAGGAAAGGTGAATTGTATCCAGAATAAAAGAACTCAAATTCCAAAAGGTTCAAGGTCCGTGGGAAGCTCAGAGCCCACAGTGTTCAGGCTGATTCCATATGTACCAAAAATGTGTCTTCCTCTTGTTCCCGTAGCTTTCATAGAACTCTTTGCTTATGATTTTGTGAACATACTTGCATTCTGGTCCCAGCGATGATATTTGGCTTTGCATTCTTGCATATCTCCCCTTCACAGCTGCTTCACCTCCTTCTAAAAACACAGATCCTACTGCTCCATTCTTTTAGAAGTAAAATTTATTTCTTCCCTGACTCATGTGCCAGCAGCAGAAATCCTTGATCCCAAACATCCTTTCCTCCCATCTTTAAATATGTTTAATTTCCCTTTATAATATGGCCCAAACTCAGTTTCCCTTTTTAATTCATAAACCTGTATTGTATACCTAGAAATTTCCCTTTTCTATCTTATAGGGGTTTCTTCTTCCCTGTAGTCTTCTGGAATTCCAATTTAGTACTCTGAAAATTGTGTAGGTAATTACATATTGGTTATTTTCTAGCTCTCCACGTATTTTCCATAGTCCAAGTCCCTTCATAGCAGAAAGAGGGGCTGACATATCAGTTGTCATTGTTCCCTTCTTTTTTTGTCAGTCATGGGGCTTGAACTCTGGGCCTGGGCACTGTCCCTGAGCTCTTCAGCTCAAGGCTAGCGCTCTACCGCTTGAGCCACAGCTTCATTTCTGATTTTCTGGTGGTTAACAGGAGATAAGAGTCTCACAAACTTTCGTGCCCAGGCTGGCTTTGAACTGAGATCTCAGATCTCAGATCTCAGCCTCCCGAACAGCTAGGATTACAGGTGTGAGCCACTGGCGCCTGGCTTGTTCCCTTCTTCCTTGTAGCTAAAGCCTTATTTTAGAGTTCATCCTCCTGTGCAATTCACAACCAATCATGAGGCTCCTCTTCAAGTTAAGTGTTCTAGAAAAGAATAGATGCCTGCCCACATATCCTGCTAAGTCTCCTGGAAGCTTCTGGAAACATTTCCTTCCTCTTCATAGGGACTAGTGCCTATGGCTTAGGTGTTCTTGTATGTAGATGTGACTGGAGCCCAGCCACTCATCCTGTAATCCTGTGAGGAGCAAGTCCCAGGATAAATCAGACATATTGAGGGATTCTTAGCAGAGACATGATAGAAGTCTGGAACTTGTTGCACAGCTGTATTAATGCGGCCATTTGTGATTTACAATATGTTATGCGAGATGATACACGGTCCTTGTTGTTCACATGATCTGGAGCTGGGTTTCCTGTTCCTTCTCTTCCTTACCACAGTGAGGTCCAAACGTCCTCCTGGTTCTGAGAGGGTTGAGTCTCAGGGTGCTACTGGCTTGCTGCTTCTCCCCACTGTTCAGGCTCTTCCTCCCTAGATTGAGCCACTTCTCCCCACCCAGCGTTTATCACGGTGGGGGTTGTTCTTTCCCGTCTCCTAACCCACTATCTACAACTTCTTCTCGGCCCCTTGAGCTTCTAATTCAGTTCCTCCCTCTAAATCTTGCCCTGCCGCAGGCCCTTTCTCGTCAGCATTTGATTAGCTCCCTGTGATAGCTCACATGAAGGATGCTCTATAAAAGTGAATTATGCTGGACTATGTTATACTGCTCTGCCCCGGGGCCCAGTAGGAATCATGGGAAACAGATGAGTGAAGAGGTCAGAGGCACGGCCAGCAAAGGAAAGCCTGTGGAGGGACAGTAACACTGTGACCCTCTCAGGGACACATGGAAAAGCTCCAGTAGTCTCCAGACTCTCCAAGGTATAAACTCGAAGTAAAACATGAGTTTATGTGACAGCCTGGGAGCCCCTGGGATGAACGGAGGACTTTCATCACTACAGATCATAGGATTTTAAATAAGTGTGATCTTCCAGAAGCTGAAAACATTCTTTGAAAACAAAACATGCTATCAAAGCCCAAGAATGAAGTCTCGACTGGACATTTGCCAGGTTCAGCCTTTTGTTTCCAGTCTTGACGCTGGGAGTCCCTATAGGTGATTTAGACTAAGTTAAGGAGCCTTGATTTCTTTCCTAAAACTCCACTTACCTGTAACTTGGCTCTTCAGTGGTTTACTTGGATGGATACTTCACAGCAGTCATAGAATACATGGCTGCCACAAAGGGGACCATGGAAGAAACATTTCAGAACAGACCTTTCTCATCCTTCTCTTCCCTGGGGCTCTTCTCCTCTTTCTCTTCCTCTACTTTTTCCAGTGAACTTAGAACTTTCCAAGGTAAGCATTGCTTATGTTTTTCTACGTGTTTGCTTTATTCTCTTCTGGAATGCACGACTCTTGGAACTCCCTGCTTTAGTTTCTCCTAGCCATCTCGCAAACATCCAGCCAGGTGCCAGTGGCTCATGCCCATAATTCTAGCTACTCAGGAGGCTGAGATCTGAGGATCATGGTTTGAAGCTAGCTCCCCTGTAGGAAAGTGCATGAGACAAGCCATATTTCCAATTAACCACTGGAAAACTGGAAGTGGTGCTGTGGCTCAAAGTGGTAAAGTGCTAGCTTTGAGCAAAAACAGTTCAAGGACAGTGTCTAGCCCCTGAATTCAAGCCCCACAACTGACAACAAAACAAAACAAAAATCACATTTAGTTCCTCCATGAAAACTTCCTGAATTTTCTCATGAGGGAGCTGTGGAGTCATATCTGGGTTTGCATCCATCTCTTCTGAGTAAGAGTTTGGATGTTTTTGTCTTGACTTGTTTATATAAAGATTGGCTGGAGAGTCATGAGTATTCAGGACTGTGGTGAGAATCTATGAGGGACAAATGGTAACTGAAAAGATGATTCATGTGTTTTCTTCCTCTGCCTTCCTAACTAGAAGTGATTATTTTCCTTCTTTTGATTGAACATCCTTATAGTTTCTTTGAGCCTCTGATGGCAATTCTACTTTTGAAGTTATTTGCTTTTGAGATATCATCTCCATTTGGGGATCGTTGTGCTCCCCTTGCGTATGAGAAATAAAATTGGTAGTTAGGATAGTTAAGAGTGGAGATAGAGGTCAGGATTATTCTGGTATTTATTTTTCTCTGGATCACTCAGTTGACCACTATCCTTTAATTTGCCATCCTTTAACTAGCTTGATTGTTCAAGCCCAGCGCCCAACAGTAGAGCTCTTTGGTACCTAAATGCATAGACACTACACTTTCTGGATGCACTATCTTGAATGCAGGCTTTCTTTCCTTTCTACTCTTGCTCTCCTAGCTTGTTTTCTGTTCCTGGCCTGGAGCCAGCCCTTTGATCTTGGGTCATCTCCAGGTTACTTCTCACATGATCTTTTGAATGTGACTCCATATTTTTACTCCAACTCTGTCTCATGTTCGCCTGAACTCAAATTTTTCTGCTTACTTGGACCTCTAGAACCTAATGTCAAGGAAAGCCATCTCCACCGGCAATCCAACCCCAGGATGGGAGCATTCTTTTGTAGAAAACTAGATATTTAAAGGAGCCTCACAAGCCAGGTGCCAGTGGGTCACGCCTCTAATCCTAGTTACTCAAGAGGCTGAGATCTGAGGATGCAGTTCAAAGTCACCCCAGGCAAGTTTCCAGTTAACCACCAGAAAACTGGAAATGGCACTGTGGCTCAAGTGGTAGAATGATAGTCTTAGCTGAAGAGCTCAGGGACAGCACCCAGGCCCAGAGTTCACCCCATGACTGACCAACAAAAAATAAAAATAAAAGCCGGTCGCGGTGGCTCACACCTGTAATCCTAGCTGCTCAGGAGGCTGAGATCTGAGGATCAAGGTTCAAAGCCAGCCTGGGCAATTAACCTCTAGAAAAACGGGAAATGGGGCTTGGCTCAAGGGTATGGTGGTAGCCTTGAGCTGAAGAGCTCAGGGACAGGGCCCAGGCTGCGTTCAAGCCCCATGACCCACAAAATAAATAAATAAATAAAAGTAAATAAAGGAACCTCCCCTTAAAGTCCATTTATAAGTAAAATAGAAACTTGTTCTGGATTAGGACATGATTTGTACCTTCCTATTCCATTTTTCAAAAGTCGACATTTCATGATAAGTTCCCATTTACCTGGACCTTTTGCTGAGTTCCTTTAATATGCGAGATTTACTTGTTCATTCAAAGAGATTTGTGAAGATACATGCTTTCCTAATTCTGCCACTAATTTTTGAAGTCTCATCTTGATGGCTTCATGTTTCTCTCTTGATCTGATCGTTAGATTCCTGTCTGAAAATAGCCCTCTCTGTTCCATGTTTTGACCTTCCTGGTTCTCTCTCTCTCTTTTTTAAAAAGATCCATTAGGGCCAATCAAGAAAGATGATGTTAGCCTAGTAGCTTGTTTATGATTTTGGGTTGTTGAACCCACACACAAGGTCTGATTTAGAATAAAAAAGTAACGGCAGATTGGGAACAGTTCTCAGAATAATATTTTGATACAGATTCCAGATGTGTTTGGGAAGTGCCATTCTCCCAGCTTTTATAATTCCTTCTCAATTGCCACAAATCTATACAAATTGAAAGTTCTCTCTGGTGGACTGTCTATAACTCCTTGGTTTAGTTACCCGGTTAAACCTGTGAAATTTCAGGTGATGATCTTTGTCGTCAATGATCTGGCTAGCACGCCCTCACCTTCTCCCAGTCATACCCTCACCTTCATGTTTCCTTTTCATTATGATCCTGCTTAAGTAGATTCAAAGCAAAATTACTCAAAAACATAGAAAAAAAACCCCAAAGACGCTTTGCTACTCTAAGTTGTTGACCTATTATTTTATGAGAACTTCCATCAATATATCACACCAAGTGTCTCCTTAATGTGTTACCAGGCCTGCTGTCTTCTCAGTTCTTTTCTTCTTTGGCTCTCAGGGACGGACTTCACTTAGAGTTTCCTTGCTTTTTTTTCCCACTTGTTAGTGTGAGCCTCTTGATCCTAGCTCCCTTAAGTATCTTCGGAAGTCCTTAGGGAAGGTCTCACAATTAGGCCTTGTGAATCTTACCATGAGCCATTTTGCACTGTGGTCTCCTGACAGGTACTGAGGCTGCACAGCTGGGCACCAAACTGCCATGACCAAGGGAAACCCCAGCATTGATCCTGCCACAGTAGAAGTGAAGCCCTAGGATTTCCCAGGCTCTAAGATATTTTATTTATTTATTTTTTAACTTTTTTCATAGTTTTTATTGTAATTAATAGAAGGGTTACATTATATTCACCAGATAGAAGGTGCATTACTTGGCAAATATTGATAACCTTTCTCATGTTATGGTCCCCATTTCCCTCCCCCACTCCCCCCTGCTCATCTTGATTTCCCCCCTTCCCTATCCTATTTCAAATAACCAATTAAGCATATACAAAATATATCAGATAACAAGGTAAAATATTGTAACAATATGAGATAACCAAGGGCCAGCACAAGAGATGAGAGATAACATAGTACATTAAGGACAACAATCACTCATTATATGGCTTTTGTTTCTATATCCTGGAGGTCCTTACATTTAGTGTCATACTAAATGGCCTTATGTATCTAGATTTTGTTCTATTGTGAATCTCTGCTAGGAGAGCCCAAGGTTTCTACTGATTATGACAAATGAGGGAAACCATTGAGCCTATGTTCCTTTGAGTCTGGCTCACTTAATATGATTTTTTTCTATGTCTTTCCATTTCCTTACAAATGGGATGATGTTGTTCTGATACTGCTGAAATAAACATCATTGTGCTAGTGGATTTGGTATGTCCTTGTTTCTGGACGATTGGGTAAATGCCAAGTAGTGGAATTGCTGGGTCATAGGGGAGCTCTATATTTAGTCTTTTGAGGAACTGCCATACTGCTTTCTATAGTGGTTGAATTAGTTTGCACTCTCACCAACAGTGCAGTAGTGATCCCTCCTGGCCATATCCCCTCCAGCATCTGTTGTTATTAGATTTCTTGATCCTGGCCATTCTAACTGGAGTGAGGTGGAATCTTAAGAGTTGTTTTGATTTGCATTTCTTTTATGACCAGAGATGTCGAGCATTTCTTCATGTGTCTATAGGCCATTTTTATTTCTTTTTCAGAGAAGATTCACTTTAAGTCTTTGGCCCATCTTTTAATGGGATAGTTGTTTCTTGGGAGATTAGTTTGGAGATTAGTTTTTGAGCTGTTGATATATTTTAGATATGAGGCCTTTGTCTGTTGTATGGTTAGTGAAGATCTTCTCCCACTCTGTAGGCTTTCTAGTTAATTTGCTAGCTACGTCCTTTGCCATACAGAAACTCTGCAGTTTAATGCAGTCCCACTTATCCAGACTTTCGCTGATTTGTTGTGTTTCTTGGTCTTTATTAAGAAAGTTTCTACCTGTGCCAAGGAGACCTAGTATATCTCCTAGTCCTTCTTGTAAAGTTTTCAGTGTATCAGCTTTTACCTGAAGGTCTTTGATCCATTTGGAGTTAATCCTAGTGCAAGGTGACAAAGAAGGATCCAACTTTAGTTTTCTGCACGTGCTTAACCAGTTCTGCCAGCACTACTTGTTGAAGAGGCTGTCTTTCTTCCATTCTATTTTTTTGGCTCCCTTGTCAAAGATTAGGTGGCCATAGGTCTGTGGTTTAATATCTGGGATCTCAGTTCTATTCCATTGGTCTTCAGGCCTGTTCTTGTGCCAGTACCAAGCTGTTTTGATAATTATATCTATGTAATAGAGTATAAAGTTTGGTATCAAAATTCTTCCTCCGCTGCTCTTTCTGCTAAGAAGTGTTTTTGCTATACGAGGTCTTTTATTATTCCATATAAAATTTTGGATTGCCTCTTCTATTTCTTTAAAGAATGACATTGGGATATTGATGGGTATTGCATTGAATTTGTAGATAGCCCTTGGCAAGATGTTTGATTTTAAACCAAGAAAGAGTCTTCCTCTAGAATTCACTGTGCCAGAGGGAATACTGTGTGTGTGTGTGTGTGTGTGTGTGTGTGTGTGTGTGTACACTGCTTATGAAAAAAATTCAAAGTAGGTTTTTTTTCTAGTCTTAGTGCTTGAACTCAGGGTCTGAGCACTCGTCTTGAGCTTTCTCAAGACTAGTGTTCTAACATGGGAGCCACATTGCCATTTCCAGCTTTTTCTGTGTATGTGGTACCAAGGAATCCAACTCAGGACTTTTGTGCATGCTTTGCAGTACTCTACCACCAGGCAAACACTGCAAGCCCTACAGTATTTTTTGAAATTTATTTATGATTCCCTAATGCAATGGGTTGTGGACCAATAGACAACTTCAAATGGCAGACCCTCATAATTGCTTCTGCCAAAGCAACTACTGCTATCTTGTTAAGTCTTTCTGTGTCTATCACTTTAATCTCTCACATTAGTAAGAGGTGTACCTGTTGGCCCACTTGCCTAGTAGAATAGGAAATCTTCAAAGACAAGGAAGCCACTGCTCAAATGCCTTAAACAAACAACAAACAAACAAAATTCCCTTTTCTCACAAGAAGAGCCCTATGGTCAGGCAGTCTCAGGGTTAGTAAGTCCATAGACTCAGATTCTTTCCTAATTTTCTTTTGTCACCTTCCACATGTCAGTTTAGACTTAGACTAATTCCCTTCACGAATGCAAGATGGCTGGGATGCTCAGTTTTCCGAACAGAGGCAGAGGCTGATTCCTTCGAGGGTATGTCATCATGAGAGAGGAAACTGCTCACATTCTTCCCAGAAGACTTCCCCTCATCCTGCACAGCAGTTCCTAGCAAGAAGAATGGGATTAGCATGAGTAGCTTCATAATGTACAGGTTTGATATCACGTGTGACTTGCTTAAAGAAAGTCTATGGTTAGAAATTCTGGGTAGATTATTTATCGCCTGCTATCACTGGGAATGTCCAGAGAGGGCTAAATCTGCTTTAAATGAAAGAAAACCAATGAGCAAAGGAAAGTATTCAGTCTTATACTCAACATGGATGCAGGTGTCTTGATTTGCAAAGAAACAAAAGAAGAACTGACGACTTTTCATTGCCCTTAATAGGTGGGTCCAGCTTCTGTCTTCCTGTCACCTCTCCTGTCCTCTCCATTTCTTCAGCTGAGATGTAACAAAGTGCTCACGACAGGTTCCTTCAGGCCATTTTGTGGGCCTGGAGATGCTGGGTTTCTTCCTCTTCCTCTCCTCTATGAGTGCGCACGTGGCTCACTGGCAACTTCTTGTCCTTCATGGCTCTGCTTTAGATGTCTCTCTGGATTCTGTGCCCCTCAAAATGAATCATAAGACCCTCCCACTTTCTTCCATCGTACCCTCCATTTATCTTTAGAGAACACTGATTTTACCCATTGTCTCTCTTTCCATAGGACTGTTCACATCCTATCAGCCAGGTTTGTGTACTGAAATCTAATAATAAGAAAATAAGTGAGTAAATAAGTGAGCCTCTAATTGAACCTCTTTATTGTTTTGTTTTTGTTTTTGTTATTTGGTCATGGGGCTTCAACTCAGTGCCCGGGCACTGTCCCTGAGCTATTTTGCTCAAGGTTAGTGCTCTACCACTTGAGCCATAACTCCATTTCTGGTCTGGTAGTGGTTAATTCAAGGTAAGAGTCTCACAGATTTCCCTGCCCGGGCTGGCTTTGAGCTGCAACCTTCAAATCTCAGTCTGCTGAGTAGCTAGGATTATAGACTTGAGCCACCAGCTTTTGGTCCCTGTATTTTATTTATTTATTTGTTTATTTTTTCTGAACCTGGGGCTTGTTATCTGGGCCTGGGCACTGTTCCTGAGCTTCTTTTGCTCAAGGCAAGCACTTTACCACTTGAGCCATAGCACCACTTTCAGCTTTTTTTTTTTTTTTGAGTGGTTTGTTGGGAGATAATAGTCTCACAGAGTTTCTTGCCTGGGCCAACTTTGAACCACGATCCTCAGATCTCAGCCTCCTGAGTAGCTAGGATTCCAGGCATGAGACAACAGTGCTCAGCTTTATTGTATTCTTAAGGAAACTGAGGACTAGGCAAGTTACTGAGCTGTATGGAGCTCCAATGTGTTTGACATCATAGAAGCTGAGCCTTAAATTAAATTTCTCAGCTACCCAGTGTTTTCTTGGCTTGTTTATTTGAATATTCAGTTGACATTGTTCTAGACACTGCTGGAAAATTGTATTTCCACATTTGCAAAATGTGATTTGAAACACAAATAATCATATTATTAATTCAAATGAGAAATACAAAGGACTGGTTAAAAAAGTCTCTTATTATTTTAAATGACCCATGTCATTGTTTTGCTCCATTATCCTGAAGCTGTTGAAAGAATGTGACTTAATAGTGTGCTTTCTGTTGGAGACTAGGGGTACTGTATAACAGCCAGGATGGAGCTCCATTCTGGCAAAAATTCTGATGTTATCACTTGGGGGTTTTGTTTCATTGGAGTTAGGACAACTTCGGCTGCAAGGATTGGCAGTGGAAAAACAGCCAGATATCGGATCTCTCCCTCTTTAGCAATGCCAGCTAATAGCACATTCAATTAAAATGAGGACAAAGGAAATGTGGGGGCATAAAAACAGCAGAGGCTTTGAAACCCTAAAACCTGGGGTTGAATCTTTCACTGTGGGATGATACTTTCTCATCTGTAAGATAGGGCCAGCTGGGAAGATCATCTAAGGATTAGCACATGTAAAGTGTTAACTCCAGGGTCTGGCTACTGCAGGACTTTAACAAATGTTATCTCCTCTTCTCTCAAATAGATTGGCCTATTGCAGTCACCTTCCCAAGTGAGACATGGCTGTAAAGATCTTCAGCATAGTTCCTGTTCAGGAACTTATAAGTGCTGGGAAAAGAGTAGATGTCAAGGAATATTAAAAACAAAAAAAGATAGGTTATCACTGAACATGTAAATTTATGCTTCAAAGAAACAGGTTACTTTGTCTTTTCTTATCTGTTTTCTACTGGGATAAGAGTTCGATTATGTTTATTTTTGCCTTATACACACACACACACACACACACAAATACATCACACATCTATACACATCTACATTGCAGAAAGAGTTATAGCCTGATTTTGTTAACAATGGTAGAGGAAAACAGATTTCTGTAAAAAATGATAAAAAAATAATCTCTCTCCACAGAAAATGAACTTAAAAGCTCCATGCTGGTGGCCCAGGCTTATAATCCAGGCTATTCAGGAGACTGAGACCTCAAGCTCAAAGTTTAAAGCCAGTCTGGGCAAAGATGTTCATGAAACTCTTACCCTCAAATTGACAACCAAAAGGTGAAGTGAAGCTTTGGCTCATGTGATAGAGCACCAGGCTTGAACACAAAAGCTCTGGGACAATGCCCATGCCCTGAGTTCAAGCCTACTGTTAGAACAAACAACAAAACACAACAACAACAAACAAACATAAGCTCTACCATTCTTCTTTGTTCATAAGATTGACTGGATTGATTTTTTTTTTCAAATGTGGGTTCTTTCTGAAGCTCCTTGTGGAGTTACTTAGGGCTACAGGAAAATCTAGAAAAAAAAAAATCAGTTGAACACAAATTAAGGATCAGTGGGTCTTAGAAAAGTGACCGTATACCTGTCAAATACATTTCTTAAGGTGCCAGAGGTTCCTCTGAGGAAAATGTGCTGTATTTTGATGATTCCTTGAACCCCTAGTCCGCCCTTCTTATGCCAACTCACACCTAACTGCGATTCAAATGTATCTTCCTGGTATTTCCTTATTCACGGTCTCATCATAGCAAATCTGTAGTAAGGTTTCTGGTCACCAGGACCCAGCTTTCCTGTGGAACAGCAGGGAGACTTCTCAGGCAATACAAAGCATAGGTGCTCATCAATTCTCCATCACAAGCAACCCCTCCAGCATTCACCAGCCCCACAGCAGGGATTCTCCCCAGATTTCAAACAGGGCGCTTTCCGAAGCTTGCAGTGGTGCTCGCAATTGACAGCTTGGAACTACCATGAAAATCTTGCCTCTCCCCACTTGGTAAATGGCCTTGGCAGGATTCTTCTGGGAAATGTAGGAGGTACTATAATATCAAGTCCAAACAATGTGCGTTCCAATTTGTTTCTTCTCATTTTTAAAGATGGATGTGGAAAGGAACACTTTTGATAAGCCACAGGACAAAGATATAATATCAGGTGAGGGATGAAGTGCAGAAAACCCCAAATCATGCAGCAAGTGGATTGAAGCTAGCCAGAATTTCACTACAGTTTAAAAACTGAGCTCCACAGAGCACAAAGGGGTATGTGTCTTCCTGTCTGTAGCAAAGGCCATTTAACACTGGGAATTCTTCCAGCAGTGTATTTCAATAACAGTAACCCTTCTTACAACATCTGGGGCTTGCCACTTTGAAAATGAATGCTACTCAGTGTCCACCGAAATTGTTCATTGGTTTCCGATAGGGTGTGTATAGGATGGCCATATAAATTATCCACCACACCAGGACATTTTTGAAAGCAAAGGGGAGAGATGTTAAAAGCTATATCTGGACAACAGGCATAAATTAGGGATATCCTTTAAAAATCTGGGAGAAAGTCACCATGTTAGGAAGCGTGGGAGTCCTAGCATGTGCTATTGTATGTATATGTTTATATAGCCTGGGAGGAATAGGCAACTGAATTATGAAACTTAGTATGGTGTCAGAATTTAGTTGAATCACTTATGTACTCTGCATGAGTCCCTTTGTAACTAAGACCTTGCGTTTGCAGGCCTTGAATTTGTATGCTTCAGGCTCTCTTCTGCGTAATGTTCCAGGGGCCTACGCAGAAATCAAACCCACGATCTTGCTTTCATCAGTTTAGTTTGTGTGCACTTTTAGATTTGCAGAGCTCTATCAGTGGGTCATATGCTAGGCTTTAAGATCAAAGCAAAAATGCAGAAGGTTTGGGGCTTTTCTGTAAAGCCCTAGATTCTAGTCCTGTCTTTATCAGTAACTAACTGTGATTTTTGGCAAGTCACAGTAACCTCTCTTGTTTTCTTTCACTTATCTCTTACTATCTGATGTGCAGACCTCAAAGCTTTGTTGGGAGGGTACAGTGAGTGTTGTAAGGGGGAGCCTTCTAGAAAGTGCTCTCCATATGTGGAGTGTTATCATTACAGAAGAGAAGGGGCACAGGAGATGTGAGAGGGTAAACAGGACTTTCAACTCTGGCTTGACTGTTAGATTAGCCTTGTGCAATTAGATGATGAAAACTGACCCCCAAGAGAGGCTTCCTGTACTCTTCTGTGAATATGAGTGGGCAGACAGAGAAGAAGAGGACAGGAAGTGAAGCAAACAAGACTTGAGGAAGGGAGAATGGGATGCATATTCCAATTCTACCAATAGCACTGTTTTCTAAGACTGGCAAGATCTCATCAAATGTGACTGGCTTAGAGATGTGCCAATGTGTGACCCTTGAACCCCACCACTGTGGGTCTGGTTACAGGAACTCCCTCATTGACAGGGTTGGCTTTATTTTACAATCCATTAGGAATTAGAATATCATGTGTCCTGTTCTTGTTGACATTTTGTTAGGATTGACCAGAATCATTTATGTCAAAGTGCTTTTGTTGAACTACCTAATGACCTCTAAGTTGCAGGATGAAATAATAATTGTATGGGGAGAGTCTACTGATACTACTTTTTATTCTAGTGAGCCACATTTATTCTTTTTCTTCAAAATGCTTATAATTTAAAGAAAAAATGAGAAAGTCACAATATCTTATACAACGTTAGATCTATCAAAAGATCTAATGAGGGAAATAAAAATCAAGCCATCCAGCCAGCAAGAGATAACAACGAATCATGTTTTACAGAATAGTCTTCCAGAATTTTTTGATGTTTCTGTATTATTTTCTATTATACAAAATTAAGTATTCATTTTTTCAATTGTTCTGTAACTGATGTGTGATTATTTACGCATTGGCTCACAGGATGCTAGTCTTTTTCATCTAGCTTATATTTGGGAGAATTCAAACATAGTAAAGAGGTAATCCAAATTAAAGTGATTCACACGATCATGTATGCTTTGGAGTACTTAGGATGAGCATTTTTCCTAGGCCTAGGATTAGAATTGAAGCCTGAAAGATGAGCAGAGGTAGCCAGATTAGAGTGGATGTTATAATGTGTTGGCCAGCTACTGCCTTTGAGATCCTATTCCTGAGAAGTATTGCCTTCTGAAGGCACTTAGCTAAAGTCCTGACTCCCCTGTAGGAAGTGGTCTTGCTCAAAGTTCCTCATTATTTCTATCTCTGGGGCAGTCAGAGTGAAAGGTCCACATCCTCCAGTTAGGTCAACTCTGGAAGGCCATTGGATTTCCACAGCTGACAGCGCGTTCACATCTGCACGATTGCTGGGCCCTCTGTTGAGACCTGTTTCTTTCCCTTCCTCTTCACTGGCTGTGTTGGCCCAAAGCATCGCTCCGCAGCAACCCTGCACACAAATCAACCCTCCCTTCAGCAACAGAGTGGAGTGGTGATTATGATGAGGGGGGAAGGGGGAGCTGGATTAGAAAGTATGGAATGCCTCATTCAAACCCAGAGAAGCTGGAGAGGTAGAAGAACATTCAGAAACTCTAGAATGTGTTAGTGAAGTCAGAAGAAAAACAGACGTGATTCCAGAAAGACCTGCTCTTGTAATCCATGTCACAGAGATAACCGAGACTGAGATCTGTCCTAAAGCCGATGAATGGGAAGCTCTAAAAGTGAGACATTACAGAAGAGACTTGATCTCATTTGCATTTTATTTATTTGGGGTTTTAAAATTTAAATTTTTTATTATTATAAAGGTGATGTACAGAGGCGTTACAGTTACATATATAAGATACAGAGTGCATTTCTTTTTGGACAATGTCACACCTCCCTTCACTCTCACTTTTGCCTTCCCATCTCTTTTATTTATTTTTTGGTTCTGGTCCTGGGACTTGAACTCAGGGCTTGGGCACTGTCCCTGAGCTTCTTTGCTCAACGTTAGCACCTACCACATGAGCCACAATTCCAATTCCAGCTTAAAAGCTTTTTTTAAAAATTCATTTTTTGTTGTTTCCTGTATGTGATTTTAAAAATATTTTTATTTATTGTTCTTGTAAAGGTAATGTACAGAGTGCTTACATTACACAAGTCAAGTAATGAGTACATTTCTTTTTGAAGAGTGTCATCCCTTCCTCGTTTTCTCCTAGGTGTTTCCTCCTGTCACCCTGCCCCAGCCGGGTCAGCATAGGGTCTAGTGAGTATCACTGCTGCATCTGTTCACCTTTTGTCCCACCATTTCTGCGATCCCAATTCCAGCTTTCTGCTGATTAACTGGAGATAAAAGTTTCACAGACCTTCCTGCCAAGGCTGGCTTTGAACCATGATTCTCAGATCCCAGCTTTCTGAGTACCTAGGATTATAGTGTTAGCCAGAGATACCTGTCTCTCATTTGTATTTTGACAAGCTCATTTGGGTTGCTATCTGTCACCAGAAGAGGACTCATTATCATTAGCAGTTATGTTTTCCTTAGAACATTGGCCTTTCAAGATTTTCTACCCTCTGCTCCTTGACAGAATGAATAACCAACCACTTATACAGAGGAACATCATATAATAGATGCCAGTGTTGGAACCATATTGTAGACATATTGAAACTTGGAAGCATTTTAATAATAATCTTGTTTTTAAAACGACCCTGTAAAAGTACTTATTCTCTAATAACTGCATGCCAGAATAGACGATAGCATTGCAGTCGAGGACCCAGGGACATTGCTCCAAGAAAGAAACCTTGCCTTTCTTGCTTCTAGCTCTACATTGCAGACAAATATCCTAAAATAAAATAGCCAGCATTCCAAGTGAGTAAAAAAGGGGGGTGAAATAGCCTTTACTGTACCAGGCTGTTGTGAGAGCATATGTAGGCAAAACACACAATTCCAAGCTTTAATATGAAGTAAAAATCATGTTTTCTCAGATTTTCCTATTTTTAAGGAAAAATCTCTCTTAGTATTGGTAGATATAAACTAAGGTTTGAAGGGTTTATAATCAAAGTTTCTGATACCCATTAATTTATTTCTTTCCTCCATCATCCTGGAATTATCACTTCAAAAGAAATTTTGTTTTTCAAAAGAAAAATCAAAAGATTTATTCATTCATAAGAACAAGGAGTGTGTGTGTGTGTGTGTGTGTGTGTGTGTGTGTGTGTGTATCATGCCACTGTATCACCAGTGTCTGACACTCTGGATGTTCTCAAAAAAAATTTGTCAAATAAATTAATGAGTGAATAAATCAATCAATCCTTCCTTCCTTCCTTCCTTCCTTTCTTCCTTCCTTCATTCTTTGTCTTTTGTCAGTCATGAGGCTGGAACTCAGGGCTTATGCACTGCCCCTGAGTTCTTTTCCTCAAGGCTGGAGTTTTATCACTTTGAGCCACAGCTCCACTTCTGTTTTCTGATAGTTCATTGGAGATAAGAGTCTTACGAACTTTCCTGCCTGAGCTGATTTTTGAACCGTGATCCTCAGATTTCAGCCACTTGAGTAGCTAGGATTACAGATGTGAGTCATCAGTGCCCAGCAAAAGTTCGTTATTCTACTTATATTTCTATCCTAACAAAGGAGAACTATTAGAATCTATTCCCACCCCTCTTCACCCATTTTCTCTTTTCTTGGAGACATACTTCTTTCAGCACAAGCCATCCTCCACACTGGGGACAATTTAGAAGAGAGTGGCTATGGTGGTGTCCTAGGAGACTCAGGAGAATTCCAGCAGTCCTAATGTGTCTGGGCGGTGCCTTCCTTGCTGGATTGGTTCAGGGAGGCCTCTGGGTCCCTCCAATGATTAGAACAACTTGTGTTCTGGAATATGGTATTTAAACAGAAGATTCCCATTGCTATCTTCCAGGATGGAGAAGGCTTAATTAACATTTGAAAATGCTTTGAGATCTTTGGATAAAAGTGAAGTGTTATTATCTTTGCAGTGATATAGGTCATGTGACACAGGAAGTGGCTTTGAAGGAAAGGAAAACCTTTCATCAGACAAACTCCTTGGGGTAGTTTGAGCCTGTTTTGAGTGACTCAACATGCCCGTGTCATCTCTCCTTAGACCGTGAATGAAAGGAATACCTGGCCTACAGCTTAGCAACCACCACCATCATTAACTGAAAGAATTTAAGGAAGCTTGTATATTGAACTCGACAGAGGATGCAGAGTCCTAAGCATTTGGCAAAGCTTTCCTTCCATAGGCAGCATAAAAAAAATTAGCCGTTTCTATTATTGCTTGTGTTCTCACAAATAGAAAGATAGCTGGCTTATTGTCTCAGTACTTAATGCCTTTTTAACAGAAGAACTCAATATTTTTTTAGTGATATGCTAACTTTGTTTTCATTTGAAAAACTTTAAATAAAAAGAAAAGTACACTCTTACTGTTGAGACCAGAATCTGAGGGCCTCAGATAAATCATGTGCAGTGGCAAAAACTCTTTTTGAGCCCAGGCACCAGTGGCTCTTTCCTCTAACCCTAGGTACTCAGGAGGCTGAGATCTAAAGATCACAGTACTAGATCAGAGGGTGGGGGTGACAGAAAAGTCCCTGAAAGACTTAGAGCCCCAGTCTTAAGCAAAATGTCAAGCAAGAGTTCAGGGCTCTGAGTTCAAATCTCATGTATGCTCCCCCAAACAAAAACATCCTACCCCTCCTCCCCTCTGAAAAAAAAAAAACACCTTTTTTGGGTGACAGGATTCAAGCAAAGTGGGTACCTAGTCCTTCCTTTTCCCAAGAGGAAGGACCAAAAGTAGAAATTGTGTTTCCTAATTTTACTTCCCACTGGGGCTTTGAGTGGACAGGATGTCAAAGAGAATGCTTTAAAACCATTCCAGTGTATTAAAGGCTGACGCAGAAAAGAATTTTGTCCTGTTCCTTCCATTAACTTGTATGTCTTTACAGTGCTTCTGGGAATGTCAGGGATTGGACAGGGAGGGGAGGGGAATATTATATGCTTCTGCAGAAAAAAAATATATCAAATCCAACCAACCCAAGTGTATCTGAGAAATTACTTTTGCTAGCTAGATGGCTGTAAGGTATTTTTGTTTTTATTTGTTTAGTACAAGGTTGCCTCAACTATGTTTTTCCCCTCTAGTCCTGGGGCATAAACTCTGGGATTGGGCTCTGTCCCAGAGATTTTCTTTTTTCAGGACTTATGATTTATCACTTGAGCCACAGCTCCATTTATGGCTTTTTGTAACTAACTGTAAATAAGGCAGATAGACTTTTCCTTGCCAGGCTTGTTTTGAACCAGGATCCTCAGATCTCAACATCCCGCTAAGATTACAGGTGTGAGCCACCCAAAGCCACCTTCAGTTATGTTTTCCACAATGACAATGTTTTTTGGAACATGGCACAGGAAGGAAAGGAAAAGTAGAAAAGGGTAGAGGTAAGGGCATATACCTCGGTGAAAGGGACACAGATGCAAGAAAAGCCAGGCCCGGCAGGCTCTGGGGCATGCTTGGAAGGGAAAGGAATGAAGGTGAGGCTGGCTCTGGAGCAAGCCAGGAAGGCTTCAAGAACTGTTTATCCGGTGCCTGTGGGTAGGGAGGTCCCCAGGCGCAGGCACACAGTACAGTGGGGTCAAGCACCGAGCTGACCTAATTAAAAGCTCATTACACGGGCCCATCTCCATTAACAGGCTGGTCCATTAGCGCAGGCATCCTCTCTGCTTCCCAACCAGGGAATGTCCAGTTACAGTCCAGGCCTGGAAACTCCCGACCACCTCCCCCCCCACCCCCTGCTCCCTGACAATTTATTAAAGTCCCTTCCTTGTCTGTGACCTTGTCTGCACCTTTTCTTTTTAGATTATTTCATATTCCAGTAAATTAGTCTTATCTACCCTGAAACATTTTCACAAAGAGAACTGGTCATTCCAGGGCTAAACCAACCAATAAGGAATAAAAGAACACGTGTATTTCACCTACACAGAAGCGAGTAACTCTAAATCTTCCTTTAAGACACAGCTATCCCTGCCCCACCTCCTCCCTCCTCCCCCCGCCTTTCTTTTTTCTTTTCTTTTTTCTCTTACGCAGTTGGGATTCTGAAATTTTTGACTTATAATCAGGCTGTGTTTCTTCTATAATTGGGGCTGACCTTGACAGGAGATCTCAAAACTTGTTAAGTATAAAGTTGGAAAATGATACTATTGTTGGATAGGTGGGAGGGGGTAGCTGCTGGGGGTGGGGTGGGAGCAGGGCAGTTATCTAGCAAAAAAAAAAAAAAAAAAAAAAAGAGGAAAATTCCCCTCACCAGGCTCAAATGAACTGAAATGGATCAAAGTAAACAGAGACATCTAAAAGCTTTTGTGAGTTGAAAGTGGCTATCTGTTGCAGGTCTTGCCTCATTAAGTGCTGATTGAAGCTTTGCTTGGCCCTCTGGGTTACCTAACACCCGAGGCCTATCACCACATGAGCCCAGGTTAGGGGCTCTTCTTGCCTTTCCCTGTGTTGCTTTGCACGGCTCCTTGACCTCAACCTTCTTACAAATGTTTATCCTTCCTACCAGGCAGAGGGAGTAAAGGTTTGTCTTTGAGAATGTTACTGGACTCTCACTTCTACCCCTGAGAGGAATTTGAGATGGAAAGCCTGCTATGGGTTATCTCTGCACATCTGTATTTTGAAAGCTAGACAAGCAGCTCTGGAGTTTCCAGTGAGTCTTCTCTCTAAGATTATGTAGGTGAAGGGTTGGAGGCATGACTCAGTTAGTAGAGTGCCAGCCAGTGAGCAAAGTGTCAGGTACCAAGTTTGAGTCTGGTCTCGTGACAAAAATTAAACAAATAAAAAAGAAGACAAAGACAAAAAGAATATGTGGATGATGAGCCAAGGCAATGGTGGTGCTTGTCTGTCATGCTCCCTACCTAAGAGGCTGAGCTCTGAGATTCAGGATCTGAGACATTCCAATTAACAAGCAAAACACCAGACATGGAGGCATGGCTCAAGTGGCAGGTTGCTAGCCTTCAAGAGAAAAGCTAAAGGAGAGTGTTCAGGGTTCAGGCCCTGAAGTTTAAGCCCCAGTCTCAGCAGAGTGAGAGAGAGAGGGGGGGAGAGAGAGAGAGAGAGAGAAGAGAGAGAGAGAGAGAGAGAGAAAAGAGAGAGAGAGAGAGAGAAGAGAGAGAGAGAGAGAGAGAGAGAGAGGACACACACAGCTCTTCTCTTGGGTGTCACCCTCATGTCCACATGTGAACCAGGGAAAGGTGACAAGGAAGTCATAAGCTTTAAGATACAGGTACCTCTGGGTTCCCCATGGTTTTAGCCCTTCTCCAATTCTTGTAGTTGGGACCTGAGCTGAAAGGGAAGGCAGAAAGAACCGGGGTTGGGGGGGGGGGCTGAAATAGGGAGGGAGGAGCCCGAGTCTTTGAGGAGGACCAGATAGGTCTCTGTGTAGAGTAATATTACAGCTCTTTCTCTCATAAACAAGCGGCATGCCTGCTTCTAAAGACCCATCTGGCATAGCTTTGAGAATGGCAATAATTACAAGCTGCTGATGGACACGGAAAAAAAAGCCCCGCTGAGCTAACTCATAAGGAAGTACAGGCCAGGACTGCAGGGAAATTACAGGCTGAAAACCTTTCTAGTTTAGGCCTTTTGGTGTTCTTAATCACAGACTTTAAATGTTGTAATAAACACTGTTGCATTTTATTGACCAACTCCCATGACAGGCAAATCTTTTTCATTTTATTTTAGTTTTACCATTTGCTCATTGCAAAATGGCTTGGCAGTGTCTGCCTGGGTCATGCCAATGGCTCTTTAAGATTTTTCTTCTCATGGGATAATTAGGAAAACAGGAGTTACTTTTTCCTCAGTTCCTAGAAATTTGCGAAGTTGTTTTTTTTTTTTTCTTAAAATTTATTCTCTGCATCCTATTGTTTTGACAAACTTTGGGTTTTCTGCTTAACCTGTAGCAGCTACTTGTTTGAATCAAGGAGATGAAAGAGAATTGAACAAAATAGAGTAATCTATGATTCTGTACCATCAAATAGCATTTATGATATAGAAACATGTAAAAATCCAAGCTAAACACTATTATCATTTGGCTAGTGAAATGTTATATTCTGGCCTTGTTTTTAGAGATGGCTATTATTTGGAGGTAGATTTGACTTTGAAGAATGATCTTTCTGGAAGTTTTGGAGCCTAATTTTTTATGAATGGGCATAAGACATGTAGTTCTCGCAAATCTCTTAGGCTACCTCGCACATTTAGAAAGATATCTAAAAACCTTTAGAAAGGCTTTCTAGATAGAAGAAAATGGAAACGTGGGAAGGAAAATTTTCCTTTCCTCTAAAATATTAACTTCAAAATACACACCTTAAATATCATGAAAAATTTAGTCTTGATGGTAAAGCATTATCAGAGTTTTTATATCACAATAGAGTTGATTCTAACTTAGGTAGCTTCTCACTTTCCATGAAAAGAATTTAACAGCTATACATTTTAAACAGTCTGGGGATAGAAGTGCTGAACAATCATGTGATTTGAGCTTTTTCTTGATCTCATGAATATCCACAAGTTGGTTTTTGATCAAAATGTATCCTTTTGGATACCTCCTTTTAAAATGTAAAGTGAAAAAAAATCAGTATTTAGGCTTCTTTTCAAGTCTTTCTTTTATTGCCACAATTCCTCATTCATATTCCTTATAGACTTACATGTTATATTTCGGTTTTGGTATACAGTCTTAGGGATCCCAGATGGATTATTTAGTTCTGTTCTTTTGCATTTGATTACTTGTTCAAGCACATAAAGTTTTGGGGTTCTACAAAATTAAAGCAATGAACTGGTGGGGCAGTGGAAACTTACCAATATCAACTCAGTCACTTGTCATTGTGATAAGCATTGCTTGACTTGAAACTCCTTTGTCAATGAGAAATTATTCCTTTATATCGCACTGTCTCTTTTGCTATACAGGCTAGAATTGTTCCTAACAAAAGAAGCATGAATTGGTGGAAACTATATATTAAATGCAAGACTATTTGTCTAGTTTTCATTAGGTTGTTGAGTGAAATGCCTCAATTCCTCACTTTTCCCAAGGTACTCAGATATCCATGCAGACCAATCTCACACTATCATTTCTCTCACCAGAGCAGAATCCAGCTTGAAAGAATTCAACACTTACTGATCTTCACAGAACTGTCAGCCATGACAGCAACCAGGGATGCTGACGGCACATCTTGTTGTTTACAAAGGATGAGCACAACAAGGCCTCTGGGATGCCTTGATAAGCTAGCATTAATTCCTCTCTCTCTCTCTATCTCCCTCCTATCCCCACCCCCCTCGCCATTCTAGACCAGCTGGTCTTTGCATGCCCAGTGAAAGATGCAAGTATCAAAATTTGATCTAAACACTAAGTGAGCAAACCCAGCAGGAAGATAAAACAGAGCTGCTGAAGATTGCTTTCTAAACAGTGAAGACAGAAAGCGGAACAAGAATATGTCAGTTCCCCAATTCTTATAGGTACATAGCTTTTTGTTTTCTTTTCATGTACTTAAAACTGGATGAAAAAATTCCAACACTAGCATTAAAATAAATTCACTTACTTGTTACTATGGTTTTGACTATTTTATCTTGTTTTCTTCCTCCAGTAGCTCTCCATTTCTCTAGAGAGTCCAGCCAATGTGGAAGTTAAATTGAGATCAAAGTTTGTTTTTTTTGTTTTTTGTGTTTTGTGTTTGTGAATGAGGAGAAGGACTGGAGATAGCACAGTGGTAGAGCACGCATCAAGCCTTGTGTTTATTCCTAGTCCCCTTATCCACAAAAAGATGGATTTTTTTTAAAAGAAGTATTTTTAAGTCTTTTATTCTGAACATACTTAGTGAATCAAGGAGTGTCTTGGAAATTGTGCAAACACATATTCATAGTCTCTTTATACATTATTAAGAGAAAATTTATTTTTGGGAAGGTGACCTGGGGGGTTGAACCTTTTCTTACCTTGGGTTGCCTTTTAATCTTAAACACATGGAAGAAAAAGTTTCATGTGTTTGTGTTGCACTTGCTTCAATTTGCTTTTGTTAAATAACTAAAACATGATCTATATCTGTATCAATGCCTGTGTCACTATTTGGACATGCATATCTTCTAAAAGGGTCAGATTGTTTCTGGAAGTGAACTCCTTTAAGATACTTGAACAATTTTTTTTTTTTTGCAGTTCTGGGGCTTGAACTCAGAGCCTGGGCACTGTACTTGGGCTTTGTCAAGGCTGGTGTTCTACCACTTGAGCCACAGCACCACTTCTGGCATTTTCCCGTGTATGTGGTACTGAGGAATTGAATTCAGGGCTTTGTGTATGCTAGGCACACACTCTACCACTAGGCCATGCCCCTGGCCCTTGAACAAAATTTTCACAACCGATTTTCCCCAACCCAAGCTCATACCTCTTTTCTTTCAGAAATGAAGTATCTTTCTTAATTTAAGCACCTTAAAGTCCATATTAACTATAAGATTGTAGCTTGTTGTGAACATGTACACAGAGAAATCTCATCTTGATTATTAAAGTAGCATCTTCCTGAGAACAGCTTTCTGCTGACAATATTTCCAAACAATTCTGATGAGATGTATGCCTAATCTCTCTAGAAGTTACTAAAATAGCACTAAGATACTCAGGAGGCTGAGATCTGAGGGTCAGGGTTTAAAACCAATCTGGGCAGAAAAGACTGTGAGACATATTTCCAATAAACTAACAAAAAGCTGACAGTGGAGTTATTTCTGAAGTGTTAGAGCACAAAATCAGAGTGTGAGGCCTCAAGTTTAAGCCCCAATCCTGGCATGGCAGAACCAAAGAGAAAGCACTAAGAAATCACTCCATAACTATTGTGTATCAAATTTTGGGTAAAAGTAGCTATTCCCACTGGGGGCTCCCAGAGAGGCTTGAGCCTCTTGACTGTACATTGGGATCCCCTCATCCTTCCCCCCCCTCAAAAAAAAAGCTGCAATGTTGAAAACTAATCTGAAAACAAATGGCTGGGATTGTAATGTCATCCATAATGTGTTCTGTAGAATCGGACAGTCCCCAAAGCTTCAGTTGTACCATCTGAACAAAGGGAATAGACAAGAGTTATGGGGTTGCTTGGTGGAGGGCCTAGGCCTTGTGTTCAAGACCCAGGACTGTCCTGTCCACCCCGCCCCCCACTTAGCAACCCCATAACCCTGTGCAGAGAGAAGGGTTCACTGATTGAGTTTGGGTAGTGATAAGAGGCGGAATGCAAAAACAGTGTGCTTAGTTTAGAGCTGTGCCAACCCACACACCACCTAAAAGCATTTGAAATGAAAAGAGATATTAGGGCTCAGAAGCACTGCCAGTGAAGAAGAATCTCTGCAGGCCAGTGTTTGTACCCTGGGATACTGCGAGTTTTGTGGATGACAGTCTCTCTGTACCTCTTTCATGTGTTAGAAGTGCTTGTATCTCCTGAACAAATTAAATACATTTTTGTGGGTTTGACAGGTTATTAACTCTTACAAAAATACTTACCTTTGAAATTGCTTATAGCTATAACAAATACATGCTCTTCGATATGCAGAGGTGAACTTTCTTAGAAAATTATCCCCTCTCCACCCCCCAAATTTACTAGATTATTAATTTAGAGACAATTCTTTATGAGAATAGATGTTTGTACTTCTGTGGGTGAACTCTGCACATGGGGACGTGTAGATAAGAACTGACTTGTGTCGCTGCTACCGATGGAAGAATGGTACTACTCTGACTCATCTTTTGGAGGCGCTCTTTTCGGAGAGTCTTTGACTATGTTGTTTTTTTTTTCTTGCTTTTAAATAAATTTGCTCTGTCTGTTTAAAAAAATGGCAGTCATAGTCATCAGTCGGCGCTTTGATGGTATGCCGCACCAGAGTTCTCTCCTGTTTCCCCTTAAGCTCAGTATACCAACAACTTACTGTTTTCCTCTAGCCTGGCTATGCCATTTCCACATTGGGTGAGCCCCAGGTTTTGTGTGTATGTGTGTATTGTTTGATTTTTTTTTCTTTTTTGCCTCAATTTGTGAAGTACTTTGAGGTCCTTTGGCTTGTGGCTCATCTTGAACCCATGTGTCCTTTTCCTGACAGGGTTTCTTTCCTCTCAAGTCAATGCATTGGCCCACTGCTTAGCTCCTGAATTGCTCAGCTTTCCATCTGCACACAAATGAGACCATGGGATCTGCTAACATGCGAAAGGGAGATAAAAGCATTTTTAAAAAAATGTCTTCCTGCACATCGGGCTGCTTTACACTAAACCAGAACAGTGCAGGAATTAAGATGTTGTTGAAACACTTGAGTGTCTCTGCCCTTTTATTACGTCCAGGGTGATGAGGTCATGGCTTAACTGTTTAGCTTATATGGTGCAATTAAGAGATTCATTTTTTTAATGTGACTCATCTCAGGAAGTGTTGACTCAGAAGAGTTTTCAGGGACAGGTAATACTTGGTGAGATGCTAGAAAAGGATGGCTTTTTTTCTTAAAGTTTGAATTCATTTTCTTTGTCTCCTCCCCACCTTTTTTAAAAAAAATTCCTGGCAAGAATGAGAAGTACAATGAATCTGACTTAGGTTTCTAAGTAGCAGGAAATTTGATTACTTAATGTCAATAAGGCTAAGAAGATGGTTTTGACTTTTTTCCTCTTTTGGAATAATGGCAAAACTGAGAAATGATTTTTTTTATTAAGACATCATTAGGTCTATATGTACACATGTTTGAATGAAGTACTATCTTAATTACAATTTATATGATTACTAGTGATCTAATGATTATATTATATGTAGTGATGTATTTATATTGTATGTCTATTCTTATTGTGACATTACCTGATGATTTCTGATTGAGTCCTTTCAAATACAGTATTTTAGCCTCTACTGTTGGTAATTTCTCTATTAGGTTAGGATTGAAGTTCAAATCTCAGTCAATTCTAGTGTATGTGTGAACAAAGTGATATTGAGATAATGGGATATGCTGTCTGTTCACAAAAGGTTTATTTCTGCTTCTCAGTTTGGGTAGCATTTATTTAGGTTCTTTCCTCTCTTTCAAGTCTACCTTGATTGTGATTTGCAGCTTAGCTTTTCACCCATGGTCAAAATTTCTAGTTTCTCTCTTGATCAATTAAATATAATAAAGCTTTAGGGAAGGCCTTTCTTATGGCACTGTGCTAGGCACTGAGAATCATTTTTGGAGATTTAATAGTAGTTTGACCTATAGAAAGAGAAGGAAATGTGTTCATGATACATACAAATCAGATTGGCGCAGGCATGAGAATAAATGGATACATAAAATGTTTTGTGTACTTGAAGGGGGGCATTTTTGATGCCATGCTAATGTTGCTAATATTTGGATTTAGGCTTGAAAAGTAAAGCAGCTAGAAGCTGGTAGCTCACATGTGTAAGCCTAGCTAGTCAGAAAGTTGAGATCTGGGGATTGAAGTTTGAAGCCAACTTGGGCAGGAGACTCTTATCTTTCATTAACCACCAGAAAACTGGAATAGGAGTGTGTTCAGGCTCAATAGAACATTAGCCACAGATGGGGAGAGAATTGTGGATGAGCATTGAAGGGTAATGTTAGCTCATAAGAGAGATCTTACATATTATGTTTAATTACCTGGATCTTTTTTCCTAAAACAGAATGGAAAGCTAGCAAAGGAATTTGAGTGTGAGAGTGAGTTAGGACATAACTGTACTTCATTTTACTTTTGTGCCAGTGCTGGGGCTTGAACTCAGAGCCAGTTGTTATCCTTTAGCTTTTTTGCTTAAGGATGGTAATCTACCACCACTTGAGCCACATTCCTACTTTGGGTTTTTTGCTGATGAATTGGCAATAAGAGTCTCACAGATTTTCCTGTCTGGAATGGCTTTGAACTGTGATCCTCCAATTTCAGCTTCCCAAGTAGATAGAATTACTAGCATAAGCCAGCAATAATGGGACACAGGGGTAAGAAAAGCTGAAAATGAGAGATTACTCTGAAGCCACGGAGTCTAGAATCGGACATAGTGAGAGTCGCAAATACCTCTGCTGTTTCTGCAAGGGTTGGTAAATGGAGAAACCTGAACTGAAATAAGGCACTTGAAGAGAAGAAGATTTGAAGAAGACAACTGTGCAAATGGAAATTTTAAATATGCACTCAATTTCAATATGCATTCAATCGCATACACCATTCTTTTTTCCTCCTAAGTTTAATGTTGTTTGCTGTTCTTTGTGGGTTCTGTTATTAGAGTCAAACCTTATTTCATTTGCACTTAGGATCTTGACACTTTCTAACATTTCAAGAGAAGGGGAAAAACAGGTGACTCTCTTCTCAATCAGGTCTGTGCGTATTTCGGTTCTGTGAGCCTTACCTAAGACTGATTCTTTGACCTAACTTCCTTGTCTGGAACCATGTTCTGGAGGTATTTGAAAACCTTATGAATGCCTAGGATTTTTTTTTTTTTCGCCAGTCCTGGGCTTGAGCTCAGGGCCTGAGCACTGTCCTAGGACTTTCTCAAGGCTAGAGCTCTACCACTTGAGCCTCAGCACCACTTCCGGCTTTTTTCTATGTATGTGGTACCGAGGAATTGAACCCGGGCCTTCGTGCATGCTAGGCAAGCACTTTAACCACTAGGCCAAACTCCTGGCTCATGCCTAGGATTCTTAAGAGTTGGACCCAGCTGGCCTTTTATAAAGGTAGAAGTAGAACCAATGAGATCATGTGTCTCCTGCCCGTTAAGAAGCTGCCAAATCCCAGTGGGTGGAAATGAACCCCTGGGGAAGAGATGACTGTGCATGGGCGTCTGCTACCCCTTATGCTCCCTCTCCTCCACGAGGAAGGAAATCGTGGGCTTTCCTGGGCATTTTTCTTTCTCTCTTAACACTGGGCATCTGATGAGTTGGCTTTTGGAGTCTGGATAATAACCTCAGGCTGGAGGGGTTTTCAAGGGAGCAGAGGGTTCCCATCTCCGAGCTGTTCTTTTCTTCCTCCACCTCCTTTCCTGTGCATGTGATCCATTTCAATTCCAGAATGGGACAACCTGCTCGAGTTCCAGGCCCATGCCAGGCTTCAAGTGGGGAGATCTAACTGGAAGAAAGGTTCTGTGTCCTGTGATGAAGAAATCACAAGAAAACGCCAATAAACGGTCCTTCCAAAATCCACAGTCATGCTTGTCTTCTCTGTTAGGTTTGCACAGCACCTATCTCAGGACACGTCTTCTTGACTCATGGTGAGAAGCCATTCCAGTGTCCACAATATAATTTTGGTTTGCAATTAAAATTCCCTAAATCAAATAGTAAATATCATGGCTAGTGTCTTCAGTCCTGAATCATTGGTTAATAGTAATTGATAGGTGGGTAGATCTAACTATATTATGAACTTAAGGCACTGACGTGCATACACACACACACACACACACACACACACACACACACACAATTCATCCACATCATTTGGGATCTCATTTCCCATCCAAGAACAATGAAAATACTGTACTTTTCTTTTCAACTCCTCCTTGCCACTGGTTGTGGCACAAAATCATTTCCTACCCCCTTCCCCCAATTTCAACTCCTTTAATTGTTGCAGGAGTGATAGCCAAGAGAAATACAACTTTAATCCAATCATAAGTATGGTGGGTCTTTCTTCCCACCCGTTATGGCCTAAAGCACATCTCAGACATCTCCAGACTACCCAGCACACTGATGGATGTCAAATGGGACAAAAGGAGGAAGACATTCCATAAGGATTCACCATAGATAGCTGAGTGGAGGGGGAAAGAAGTGGGTAGAAGGAAAAAGAAAAAACAAACAAATGATCACAAATCTCATTATAGAGCTTTTCTTTCTGGATCCATTTTAGAGACTTATTTGAAGACTGAGATGACAGAGGGATAGATAGAGATGGGATTGCAGACTGGTTTATTTGCAATGAATTGCCTTAAGCACTTTTCACAAAAGTGGTTGGAAGGTAACAGTATAAGCATTTATTTATTTATTCATGTGTTAATGGTAGGTTATCAGCAAATTTGGAGGCAAATCTCTCTCTGTGTCTCTCTCTGTCTCTCTGTCTCTCTCTCTCTCTCTCCTTCCCTCCCTCCCTCCCTCTTTCTCTCCTCTCTCCTCTCTCTTTCTGTCTCTCTCTGTGTGTCTCTTCCTCTCTCCTCTCTCTTTCTGTCTCTCTCTGTGTGTCTCTCCCTCTCCTTCCCTCCCTCTTTCTCTCCTCTCTCTTTCTGTCTCTCTCTGTGTCTCTCCTCTCTCTGTTTCTCTCTCCTTTCCTCTCTCCCTCTCTCCCTCTCTCTTTCTCTGCAACATCCCTTCCAAAGGCAGCAGGTTAGTGCTGGCTTCAAAGAGGCCTCTATTCTCCAGACACTTCCATAGACACTTGTAAGCTGAGAGCTGAGTCCTCTGTCAGACACATTTTCCTTGTCACACCGTGGCGGGACCACCTCACAGACACTGATAGTCCTGGGAGCTGACTCCGATGCCAACCTGTACTGAACTTTAGATGTGTGTACACTTTCTTGAAGGGCAACTTGGACTAAAACTTGACCTTTCAAGGTTTGGGAGGTGGGAGAGGAAGCAGAGGACTGCTGGAAGGGGGAGGGAGGGAGAGAGGGAGGGAGGGAGGGAGGGGGGGAGCATGCAATCCTGGTTATGTCTCGGGAGAGTCTGTACTGGCCTTCAAGGGTCACAGCCATGTGAATGGGCTTCTCCTGCTGTACTCTTGGGTCTGGTTTCAGAGGACCGAGGCCTCTGGAGTTCCGCTTCCCAAGGGGTCCTTCCCTGCCTGTCAGGTCTGGAACTTTTATTCCGCAATGTGGTTCAAGCCTTCTTGAGGCACGCTGCAGCTCTGCTTGCAGAAATAGCAAGTGGAGTTTACTGTTGTTGCATAAACCTTCATTTAAAATTGACTATAAAATGTTTCGGAACCTGCCAAACAACGCATTAAAATATTTTGCTCTATTTATGCCTATGTGTAACATTTGGTTTCTGAAGAGCTTTAATCAGTAATCTTCAAGTAGGAAGTTATTCATCTTTATTGCCAGTTGGTTCTCAGTGGTGGTCGTGGCAACAATCTTTTTATTGCTTCTGTGTTTAGTTGTTCTTTGACATGAGAGAAGTCAGCTGTGGTTCAATGAGCTCACGATTTGTGCAACTTAATTGCTTGCTTCCTTCAATACATACCCAATTTTTCCTTTTATGAGCAGCACTGTTGGAAAAATTAAGCTTAAGGATATAGCCATCCATTGTTAATTAACCTCTTTCCCAAACACATTAGTAAAATAGGTCAAATAACTGCTTAGTGCTAAGTGTACTGTTACTAAGGTCTCTCTGGGCCGAGAAAAGGAACAAATGTTGGAGCTTTGAGCATTTTCTGGATACCAAGATGACCTAGAAAAATGCTTTGTCATCAGTCCCTGCTCACTGCTGCAGCATCTCCTTTGAGTAAGATGTCTTATTTGGCCTTTTCTGACTTGGCTTCCTCCTGTCAGTATGAAAAAAAATAAAAGATGCCCCCCTTCCTCCTTGGGTTTTGCTTATTTTAAAGACCATCCTAAAATCAGCTGTTTCTTTAAATAACAATTTCTGTTCCTAGGACAATCTGAGGATCTAGAAATGCTTTTGATGAATACAGTATTTTCAGTGAGGAAAATGCTCCATCAATATAAATTTACATAGATATTTTTTGTTTTACAAAAAAAGTGACAATTCCTGAATTTGGTAGAAGGCTGCAAAATGGTAGGGGCTACTTTGTCCCTTTTAGAAAGAGACAACAATTGCAAACAAAATTAAAATGGGAGAATGTTCCAGATGGAGCTGAAGATCACAGTTGTGGTCTCTACCCTCTAGTTCTAGTTGCTTGGCCTTTAATTGAGAGTCTATAAAGAGAAAAAGGAAATCCAACAAATCTCAAATAAATAGTACACTGATAAATATAGAATCTAAAGAGAAGTATGACTTTAGCCGGGAGTGGTGCCTCACACCTGTAATCTTAGCTACTCAGGAGGCTGAGATCTGAGGATTGCAGTTCAAAGCCAGCCTGGGCACTAAAGACTGTGAGACTCTTATCTCTGATTAACCACTAGAAAAGGGGAAGTGGCACTGTAGCACAAGGGTAGGGTGGTAGCCTTGAGCTGAAGAGCTCAGGGACAGCATCCAGGCCCAGAGTCCAGGTCCCACAATAAAACAAACAAACAAACAAAAAAACCGACTTCGGCATAACAAATCTTGCAAAAATTGTGGTAGATAATCTACTTTTCTAAAATGGTCTTCCCTGAATCTTTATCAAGTAATGGCTGGGTAAGTATTCTGTTCAGATTTAAAAGCCTTTTGGCTTGGCCTATTTTTTGCTTTGCTTTGACAGTCAATGGCAAGCTTCCTGTGTGATGCTTTTTTTTTCCCCAAAGTTATTTTTGGAATTTTAGAGACACAGAACTCCCATAAAATTGGCCACTTTTGAGAATCTTACTCTACCTGTTGGCCAGGAACAATGACTCTTTGCCATTCAACTCCAGTGGATTGTCAGGAAACTTGATTAGCTAATTCCTGCCAGGAGTCATAAGGCAAAAAAAAAGGGGGGGGGGGTTGCCTCATGAATTACTTTGTCTCAGGATGAAGCTTGTAGAAATGACTTGATTCATATTCATGACTTGTGAGTTTTGAAGGTTCTGTCCACTTATCACTTGCCTGGCTAAGGTCTGAGATGTAAATGGTGGGTTGTTGACATGGAAAATAGTTAAACTCTCATCGAGGAGGGGTGCTGGTGGACACAGTGCTGCTAGATGACTAGTGGCTGGCACACAGATGCCAAGTTGATAGGTGGAAGGTACAATGGTGGGGGCGGGGTCTGGAACTACTATGAAGTTGTCAAGGGACTGAGTTAAAATGTTGTCCCCATCTAACAGATTGTGATGGTGAATTCCTTATCTTTTCAAAGATTCTTGCCTAAGAAAGGAAGAATAAAGTTTAATTCCAGGATTTGACTGGTATGGACTTCTTGAGATGTTTAGCTTGTTAAAAATCATCTTTTCAGGCCATGAATTTGGCCTTGTGGTAGAGTGCTTGCCTAGCATGCACAAAGGCCCGGGTTCCATTCCTTGGTACCACGTACATAGAAAAAAAGCTGGAAGTGGTGCTGCGGTTCAAGTGGTAGAGCATTAGCCTTGAGAAAAGTCCAAGGACAGTGCTCAGGCCCTGAGTTCAAGCCCCACCACTGGCAAAAAAAAAAAATCATCTTTTCAAATTCTCACCAGTGTTCTGTCGCCATTTTGCATGAAGGGAGTTTGCAAAGGAATTTAGATTTAAGTTTGTTTCACAGTCCCTTTAAAGTAGACAGCAAGAGTCTCAGGTGAATATGCTGGCTTGTGTTAAAATTCCAGAAATGAGTGTCTTGCTCAGCTTATGGATTCTTCAGCTAATTAGAAAAACGATGTTCCTTTCCCTCCGCTTTCCTGGCAGTCAAGAAAATGCTTCCTTCCACCAGTAGGTGGCATTGTGGATACTACAGTGGTGAGGAAATGAGGATGATCTAGCAAAGGTGAAAAAGAGGGGTGTGTGGAACTCCAGTAATGAGACCCTAGAAACTGGCCTACAGATCTGTGGGGTTAACAGGGCATCTCAGAGAGCTATAAAACAATCCTTGGGTGTGGAAGGCAGCCATGGCTCTGCCTTGTGAGAATATTTCTCTGATTTCGAAATTTTCCTTCTCGCCACCTCAAGTGAGAGCTGTCTAAACTATATATACTGTACAGTGCCCTGAGTTCAAAAACAAATGAGAAGATGGGTAGGGAATTCTAGACATCAACATTTACTTGTATTCAAAGACCACAATACGTAAAATAGAAACTCAAGCCTGCTGTGTGTATAATAGAAAATTTCATGCTCATAGACTCATATCCCCAGTAGGGAAATAGGTTAATTTGATTTATTTAGTTATGTTAAAGAGATAGCAAGAGCCTTTTCCTGACCTCCATTAACCTTCTCAGTCAGATGACTGACCTTCTTACTCAAAAATGAATTTGAAAGGGACTTCAGTTTTAGAAGGCACATTTTGTATGGGTAAATGTTTGCTCCTTTGAAAGCCCAGATAGGTAATTTAACTGAATTTAGAGATGGCAATCACTATTTTCAAGGGAAGTCTTCTTAAGATAGGAGGACTGCCCTATACTTCCAGAGTCCTCTTGTAAGTTTGGTTCTTATTTCTACCCACTCCCACTCCCAGGCATCAGAAGCAAACTAGGGTAGAGGCAGAGGGAAGTCTTTCGGAAGAAATGGTGCCAGTGGCTCATGCTTGCAATCCAAGCTCCTCAAGACGCTGACATCTGAGGATCATGATTTGAAGTCAGCTTAGGCAGGTGAGACTCTTATCTTTAGTTAACTATCAAAAAGCTGGAAGTAGCGGTGTTGCTCAAGTGGTGCTTTGAGCAAAACAACCCAGAGACAATGTGAAGGTCCCCGGTTCAAGTCCAGGACCAGCATACACACCCCCCCACACACAATATGCAACAGCTGAGTCCTCAGTGTATACTGGCCTTTCTACCAGAAATGCGGACTTTTCTCTGGATGAATTTATTTTCATTTTCTGGGACAGGTATTTAGGTCTTTTCTTCTCCGCCTCCAGTGGTCGAAAGCAGTGTGTACCAATGGGGACAAAAGCCCATTGTTGCATGGAGAGAACTGAAGGGGCTGAGAGGAGTAACATTTGCCACCTATAATGAATCAAATGAGGGTGAGAGATTGGGATGGGAGTAAGAAAGAGGTCTGCAAATGGAAGCTAAGGTCTCCGCTTCTCACTCCAAGTCTAGAATTTTGTACTGCCATCTGCCCCAGCCTGTGGTGGGAGCTGGGGCAAGCGGATGGCTGTTTTGCTGAAGGTGGATGCCTTGAGTGGTCTTTCCATGTGACTGGAAAGTTTGAGTAACTAAGGAGACCTGGGCATGGAAACCACTTTACTATATATTCCAAAACAGAGATATTTCTGATTCACCGAGGCAGGCTTCGCTCTTATTTCTTGGAACAGATTCCTCTCCTCTGAGCCTGGAGCCTGGGCAGCGCTTGCGAGGCAGACGAGCACACGTTTCCTGTCGCTTCTTCTTTGGCAGGTTGTGTCTGCAGACACTGGCTCTCATACCCCATAATTACTTTTTCACATTTTTTAATATAGTAACACATGGTTGGGCTTGTGGTGAGGAACCGAATGATGCCTCCAGGCCATGAGCACTATAAATAACTTTAGGGTTTTTTTTTTTATATAGTTAGGGAAGGAAGCAGCTTCTTTCTTAAGACATAGCTCCAAAAATGATTTAGGAACAAATAACTTCTATTTTCAAGAATCTCTTGGCCTTTTCTATGTCTCTAAAGCTCAATGATCTTATTGGTAGTATTTTCTCATCAACCTGTCATATATAAATATATATAATATTAGAGTTGTTTTTGAAGAATTTTTAATATATATATATATATATATATATATAATACACAAGTTTTCCCAACACCCCAGGTACTGGGGTTTGAACTCAGAATCTCAAAGTCTTGCTGAACTTGCTAGCTGGTCTGCCTCATAAGCTATGCTACCCACCCTACTGTTCTGTGGGTTATTTTGGAGACAGTCTTGAGGGCTCTTCTGTTGGGCTGGTTTTTAATTTCAATCTTCTGACTCTCAGCCTTCTGAGTAGGTAGGATTATAGGCGTGAGCCACCAATACCCATCTATGTTTCGGTTTTGAATGTGCAATTGTACGTTATTAATTCTATACTTTAAGAGTGACTTCTGACTGAGGGACCCCTACATGACATCCACATGCGGGTGCATCTGTTGATAGAAGACTGTGCAAGATACTTCCATAAACAACTTAAAGAAGAAGTCCTGGTGTCTCTGACAACCATGTTAAACCACCCAGAGGAATCTAATCTTAGAACTTCTGGCCATAGAAACTTAGGGCAACCTTCCTTTTCAAGAGGTTCTTATTTTTATCTAACCTTTGAATGTATTTTAAATTAAGTGCGTATTTAGTCAGTGAACATTGCCAGTAACTGTCAACAATTACCTTTCATTTGTAGTCCTTTATATATTTCAATGGCCTTGTCTCCAAACTTGCCTACAAATTAATAATCATTATTGAACTAGGGTGTTAGGAAAGTACCTACAACAAAAGTATTCCAAGAGCATTTTCGAGGTTTGAGTGGCCTCTACTTGCTTTCGCTTAACTCATATTTGTACAAATGAGATTTTCCCCATTCATTTTTGAAACGGAAAACGTCATTTGGTTATCTTCACACTATATACAATATACATTGGAGGACCACAAAAACTGGAGAATGACTACAGGTGTTCTAAGCATTGGTGACAGTGGCTCTTCCCTGTATTTCTAGCTACTCAAGAGGCTGAGATTGGAGGATTGTGGTTTGAAGCCAATTCTGGTGGAAAAGTCTGTGAAACTATAATAGTAATAATAATCCAGGAAAAAGCCAGAAGTAGATGTGTGACTCAAGTGGTAGATCACCAGCCTAAAATAACAAAAGCTGGGCCGGGAGTTTGGCCTAGTGGTAGAGTGCTTGCCTAGCATGCATGAAGACCTGGGTTCGATTCCTTGGCACCACATACATAGAAAAAGCAAAAAGTGGTGCTGAGGCTCAAGTGGTAGAGCTCTAGCCTTGAGAAAGTCCAAGGACAGTGCTCAGGCCCTAAATTAAAGCCCTGGGACTGGCAAACAACAACAACAAAAACAAACAAACAAACACCCCAAAGTCAAGCAAGAATGTAAAGCCCTGATTTTAATCCACAGTACTCGCACTAAATAAATAAATCAATAAATGCTTTCTCTCTTAGCACCATAAATGTTTCTCCTATGATGTCACTGAAGTAAAACCATGTCTGTAGGCAAATAGGGCCTGTTCTACTCTTGGCCTCTCCTGCTGGGCAATTTGTATCCAGGGAAAAACCTTAGAAATCAAAATCCAAGTCTTCATGGTTCTGGGCTAATATTTGGCAAACTCTTAGGCACCTGTTAGGTTGGCTCCAGGTTTGCGATCAGATAAGCAAAGATTCTCTCTCTCTCTCTCTCTCTCTCTCTCTCTCTCTCTCTCTCTCTCTCTCTCTCTCGCTCCCTCTCTCTTGCTCGCTCTCTACAAAAGGAAACATTTATTTCATTCTTTTCTGAAAAGAAAAATATGCTCTTTAGATGGTGATCAGGTAATTCACTCCTTGGAAGACTTGATGATACAGTCCTAACTGACATATATGTACCCCTAATAATATGAGGTCACGTGACTTCAAGGAAATTGGTTGAATTGTTATTCTGAATAAATAATCCTTAGAATCTCTTAGAGCACAGTGCGTGCGTGTGTGTGTGTGTTTCTGTGCTGGTCCTAGGGCTTGAACTCAGACACTGCCTCAGCATTTTGTGCTCAAGACTAGCCTCTGACTCTTATTTATTTATTTATTTCAATGTATAGAGAGGTTATAGTTATATTTGCCAGATAGAGGGTGCACTATTTCTTACACATTGATATCCCTTCTTACGTTTTCCTCTCTTCTCTTGTGTTGCCTTTTGATTAATCTCATATTGTTACAGTATCCCATTTTGTTACCTGGGATATTATATAGATGTTTACTTGTTCATTTGAATTAGGAGGGGGAAAATGAAGGGAGGGATTGGGGGGAGGGAAATGGGGACAAAAGTACTCTGCCTCTTGAGCCACAACTCCAATTGCAGTTTTTGTTGTTGTTGTTGCTGTTAATTGGAGATAAGAGCTCCATAAGCTTTCCTGTCCATGGTGTCTTCAAATCATGCTTCTTAGATCTCAGCCTCCTTAGTAGCTAGGATTCCAGATGTGAGCCACTGGTGCCCAGCTTGGAACACAGCTGATGTGTTATGCTGACAGAAAAATAATATTTGTCAGACTAAAGAGCAGAATGTTTTTCTGAGAGTGAAACAGCTTTTCTAAGGGAAAAGTCTTAGACCGCTTCTTGATCCATGTCTCCTGAGCTTGTACCCAAGACTTGGCTAGGTTAAGTGAGCGGCCATCAGAACCTCAAGTTCTTTTGAGGTATGCATATTCCGAAGTCCTAACGAAAGCAACCTTATTATTAAACTGGCCCTTTACAAATAATATTTGCAGAAAATACTTGTCCTTGTTTTCTACCAGGCCACATTTTTTGTAATTTTTTTGAGGTGATTCCATGCTTATGCTAGCGAATGGCATGTGGCCAAATCTAGACTTCTGCTTGCTGGCGTTTCAATAGTGCTCATTATAAAGGAGAAGTTTCTATTCCTACCTCTGGAAGGAAAAAGCCACTCACAGATAAAGTGTATGATATGATTCCCATTGCTGCAGATAACCACAAGTATTACTTCCGACATGATAAGGGATTGCTTTCTGTCTCCATCGCTCCGAGCTTGGCTCAGCCTTTTGAAGAAGAAGTGGAGGCATTTTTGAAGGCCACTCGATCAGTTTGGAACCTGTGAGAGCACTAGGTTGCTGTGCAGATAAAAATCAGCACTGCTTTCAGCTGCCAGAGCAAATGCAGTGAGACTGGGAGGGGTAGGGGTGCGAAGGCGAAGGCTTGGACACCCCAGGTAGGGTTCAGAGGCCTTGTGAGGAACCACAAAGCAGGTCAGGACCTGTTAGCTGACTCCTTTCCTGCACTCCCCTCATGTGGGGGAAGCTCATGAGCAGAGTTAGAATGCTCTCAGCTTCCTAGGAGGTGGGATGAATGAGGCATGTTGACTTTGAAGTAATCAGATGGGAGTATTACCATCAGCACATGACTTTCTGGAAAAGATATGAGCAGGACAATGATAAGACTGATGAGAACCTCATAAGTTAAAGAAAGACAGGTCCACTCCTGACACCTGGTGACCGTAAATGCTGTTGTTTTGATTTACTACAAAATCATCTGTAGTGGAAAAATTGAGGATTACAGTGTATGAGGGTGTGTGTGTGTGTGTGTGTGTGTGTGTGCTGGTACTGGGATGTGAACTTGGCCTCACACTCTCATTTGGCTGGCTAGAACTCTACTGAGCCACACTTAGCTTCTGACATTTTTGCTGCTTTCAGTGGAGATAAGACTCTCATGGACTGTGAGGGGGACGTGGGAAGAAGGGAAAGAGGAGAAAAACGAGGAGGGGCGGTTAAAAATGTTCAATAAGCAATGTCCTCTTTCTCTTGTGTGTGTAACTGTAACCCCTCCATACATCACCTTGACAATAAAATGAATTTACATAAAAAATCCAATAGAATAGCATGGATTTTTCTGCCTAGGCTGTGATCCTCGGTGTTTCAACTTCCTGAGTATCTAGAATTACAAGTATGAGCCAGTGGTACCTGGAAAGGGTTATACTCTTGAGATGGGGGCTGTTGTAATGATCCGGAGTATGAAATGGTAATGATTCTCTCCTAATACTTAGAGGAGGAGTTAATGGGCGATGGCTACCACACAGGAAAAGCAGCAGGAGAATATCAAGGGTAGAATCTGAGGATTTCAAAATAAGTTAAAGGCTAGGATAGTGTTTGTAAGTATGCTAGTATATGTAGCAGGAAGGAAAATTCTTCAGTTCATGAGTCTAAATTGACTAGTCATTCCTAAGAAACATCTGAGAGCTCCACAGCCAGAAGTGTAGAGCAGACTCCTCAAATATAACTTGCGTTGACGACATCTGTACCAATTCCATTTTAGTATTCAGAGTGTCACTCAAAGGTGTAGGTTCTCCAAAAAGAGCAAACTTCTGTGTTTTGAGTGATTATGGAGGAAAGGCTATCCATCTTTCTTCATTTGCCAGCAGCAATGGTCTTTCCTCCGGGAGAGATGGGAGAAGTTGGGGAATGTGGCTCTTTGCCCAGTGGCATGGATGAACCTCAGCTGGCAGCTTCTTTTTGCCCCAGCTACTAGCCGGGAATCATCCCCCTGGAAATGGGAAATGCTGCACAGGAATTAGGGCTTTGCCTTTCAAATGATTTCATGCTGTGCTTACTGACCTTGGTGTAAGAAGTAATAGAGCTTCGAGGTTTCTGGGTTGTGATCACAGGTAGAGTATACAGCCAGAGCCACAGCCATTATAGCTTCTGTCTCCCTTTGTCCACTGGTGTCCTTTTTTTGGCCCTGAGTTTAAGTTATACCCATAGGTAGGTTTGTATTGAAGACAGGGCTTCCCCAGTGTTCTGTGTCACATGCTGAGTTTCCTTCTACCCCTTCTTCTGGTTGTTTATTTTGCTTTGTTGTTGTTGTTTTTTCCTGAGAGTCCTGGGACTTAAACTCAGGGCTTGGGCACAGTTCCTGAGCTTTTTGTTTTGCTCAGGGTTAGCACTCTACCACTTGACCCATAAATCCACTTTATTTTGTTTTTGTTTTTGCTAATTAGGAGGGAAGAGCTTCATGGACTTTTTTACCTGGGCTGGCTTTGACATGATCTTCAGATCATAGCTTCCTGAGTAGCTAGGATATTTCTGGGTTTTTTTTGTTTGTTTGTTTTTTTGTCAGTGTGTCACACTTTGCTGAGTGGGGGCTTTCCCACTTGAGCTATACCCCCAGTTCTTTTAGCCTTAGTCATTTTTCAGATTTCTTACATAGTTTATTGGGGAGCAGCCTCTGGCTGCAGTCCTCCTATCTACATCTTCTACATACTCGAGGTTATAGACCTAGGCCACATATCCAGCTTGTTTGTTGTAAGCCTTACAACTTTTTTTTTGCCTAGGCTAGTCTCAAGCTGAAATCTTCCTATCTCTGCCAGGTGAGTAGCTGGATTATGGGCTTGTGTCACCATTCCTCATCTAAAGGCAGAGTTTCTAGAGGATTTTATCAGAGACTCTTTGACCTTAGGAAATTGAGATACTCTCCTGGAATTTGTGTCAGTAGATAGTTTTGGAGTTTTTCCTCTCCCTCCTCCTCCCCCTCCCCTTCTCCTTCCCCTCCACTTCTTCCTTTTCCTCCTCTTTTTCCCTTTCCTCCTCCTTTTCCTCTCCTTCCTCCCATTCCTCCTCTTCCTCCACCTCTTCTTCCTTCTTTTCCTCCTCCTCCTCTTCCTCCTCCTCCTCTTTCCCTTCCTCCTCTTCTTCCTCCTCCTCTTCCTCTTCCTCCTCCTCCTCCTCTTTCTCTTCCTCCTCTTCTTCCTCCTCCTCCTCTTCCTCCTCCTCTTCCTCTTTCTCCTCCTCCTCCTCTTTCTCCTCCTGCTCATCTTTCTTCTTCTTTTTTTGCCAATCCAGGGGCTTGAAGTCAGAACCTGGGTTCTGTCCCTGAGCTTTTTCACTCAGGCTAACACTCTGCTACTTGAGTCACAGCTCCACTTCTGGTGGTTAGGTGGAGATAAGAGTCTCAAAGACTTCCCTGCCCAGGCTGGCTTTGAACCATGATCCTCAGATCTCAGCCTTCTAAGCAGCTAGGATTACAGGTGCAGCTCCCAGCTCATCTGTGTGTTTTAAAAAAGGGTTCATGCAACATCATTCTTGTTGCTTCTCAGTCTTTCTTTAAAGTATATCTCCAGAAGTGTTTCCAGCTAGGGACAGAAACTCCTCTCTTTCTCGGGAGGGGTTTTTGAGCTTGCCCTGAGGTGGGTTGCAGGAGATCAACAATTGTTCCTGTGGCTGCTTTCTTCTCAAAGACCCATCGGTCCCATTAATACTTTCAGTTGGGAAGATGATTGTGGACAGAAATATTTAGCAAGAGATCAAAAACCTGGGGTGGGCTTCTAAATGGTTTGACTGCTAGCAAGTTTGCATTAGTAGCTTCTTGTCCAGATGTGGCTGGGGGAAGCTGTCAGTGCAGCACACAGGTGCGCAGTTTATCTGGCCATTTATTGCCTAATGGCCTGGGTGATGGCTGCTAGCTCTTCAGAAATAGGAAATGACTAATGGTGTGGTGGAAATTATGAAGCAGAGTTAATAAAACTTGAAAAGGAACTGTCTTCAGCGTTTGATCCTTCTTACAGGAAGCTAAGACACGGTCCTACGGTCTTTTCCCTGCAGTGTTCATCTGCTTTCATGTGGTGACTCAGCCACAGTGAGGGTCTAGGTAAGATCCAGAAACCTGGGACCAGATGGTGCTGGAGAGACAGGACTGGAGCATCCAAAAACCTCGAAGGGCTATAGGCATGCCTTCTTCTGCCGTCCATCTGTGACAAGTCTATGTTGGAAACCAGGGTACCTCTGTAGAGGTTGAAATTTTAAGGAAAAGGAATAAAGCCAAGCCAGGTACCCATGGCTCCTGCCTGTAATCCTAGATACTTGCAAGACTGATATCTGGGGAGTGTGTTTTGAAGCCAGCCCAGGCAGGAAAATCCCTGAGACTCTTATCTCCAATTAGCCACCAAAAATGCAGAAGTGGAGCTGTGGCTCAAGTAGTAGAGCTCAGGCAGGGATAGTGCCCAGGTCCTGAATTCAAACCCCAGGATTGGCACAAAAACAAAAACAAAGCAAAGAAACAAAAAAAAGAAACCCGCAACAAGACTAAATAACATGATAACTCTATCCCTTCAGCAAGCCCTTTGACCTGCTTAAGGCCTAACGAAATTATTAATGCTAATAACAATAGCTCACATTCACTGAGAACAGCCTGTATGCCAGTTAATCTTATGGGGAGTTACTTAAACCTTTTTGTGCCTGTTTTTCACCTCCTAAGTAGAGATAAGCATAGAACCTTCCCCCTGGAGCTATACGGAGCCAGTGAGTTAGTTACAACTACGGAGCTTAGCATCAGAAGGAAATTGCTGAGCTGAAATGGAGAAGTTTTGAGATCCAGCTGAACACTGAGCGGATGCTAGGTAAGTGCTAGCTGTTGCTGCTGTCCTTTCTCTTGCTCAGGAAGATGGAAGCTTAGAGGGGAGAAGGCTCCCAGCCTGGCACAGACTTGGCACCCTGGTTTGGGGGTCTACGGCTTTTCCTCTCCACTCTGGCCTGGAAGGGAGTGCTGCTTAGGACTAGACTTTGCCATGTGAATGCCAGACAGCTCTCCCAGTATGTGGGGTAAAGAAGCCCCTCAGGACCTAGTCTTCCAGAGCTGAGTTAAAAATATTTACATGACTTGTGTTACTGTAAGCCCTCGGTACATCACCTTTATAATACTTTAAAACAATCTTAGGGACTGGAAGTTTGGCCTAGTGGTAGAGTGCTTGCCTAGCATGCACGAAGATCCAGGTTCGATTCCTTGGTATTACATACAGAGAAAAAAGCCAGAAGCGGTGCTGAGGCTCAAGTGGTAGAGCTCTAGCCTCGAGAAAGCCCAAAGACAGAGCTCAGGCCCTGAGTTCAAGCCCCAGGACTGGCAAGAAAGAAAAAAAAACCCAAAACAAAAAACAACCTTAAAAAAATTTCCTGAATTCCATACTTGTCTCTAGGCATTTATCAGATACCGTTGTAGAGTCATAAGGGCCTATAGTGCTTCTCACTCCAAAGCCTTGGGCCAGGTCAGGGGATACAGTGGCTTATTCAAAACCAGATCTTTAAACTTCTCTGGGCTTACTTCCAATGTTCCATATCTATCGGTCAGCTTTGTATTCTAATGAAAACAAATACTTCAACAATATACAGTACTCAAGAGTGTACAGTATTTTCTTCTTGCCTTGTTATGTAAGCTATTCCATTACAAAAGACACACAAAAAATGAAAACCTAGAAAAATAGAAATTGAAAGCCAAATGTGTGCAAGATGTCCTTGAACAAATACTTTGTTTTGTTCTTCTATGGCTGAATTCTTCCATGAAGAGGCAAATGATAGACCTGTAGGAATGTCCTCTGTCTGCAGATCCATGCTACCCTCCAACACCCCCCCTACCTCCCCCCTGTCCTTTCGGGGTTATCAAGGCCATGGGTGATACAGAGAACAAGCTGAGCACCCCTCTGTGTGAGAGCAGGTGACTGGGAAGAGGCCTGCCCTTCCCCCCTCCCCGCCCCCCTTTTGTGATAAAGGGAGTCGGGATCATCCACGCTAAGGGTGGAGGATGACGGGAAGTGCACTGTGCGTTCAGTTTCTTCCTTTCTGTTCAGGAAGTCCTGAAGCACACATCCTGAGGTAAAATGGCAAAATGAGCTTCTGGGGCTTTTCCTCGGAAGGAAAAGCTGATGCAGCGTGGAAGAGGCAGCTCTGAGGGTGTGGGGCTAGTGCCAGACAATTTCAAGAATCACACACCAACCTCAGGTCCCTCTGGCAGTTTTCTGCCTCCAGTTTTCTGGTGCCAACAGTGCCAGTTACCTCAGCTGTCTCCAATCTAGTTCTGGCCCCAACTGCAGAGCCTTCTGCCTCTGCTCTCAGGTGTCTGTCTACCCTGCCCTGGATGCTGGCACCTTGCTCCAGCTCTTGGCTAGAAGGCTAGTTACCAGATCTGAGGTGCAACAGCACATCTGTGCTCTCCTGAGAGTGTCTCTTCTTTCCTTGCCTGCCCTCCCCCCTCCTTTCCTTCCTCCTATCCTCCTGCCTCCCTTTCCTTACACTCCCTCCCTCCCTTCTTTCCTTCCTTTCTTCCTCTTTTTCTCTAACCCTCACCTCTTGTTGACTTCAAGCTGGCATTTGAAGGAGTTCAACAATCTCAGGGTGCAACAAAGATCTTTTAAGAGAACAGTCATCATTTGTTTCCCAGTTGGCATTTTTAGAGGTTTAGCAGGATAATCTTGGATGTACGTCAGCAAGCATGAGCAAGAATCATCTTAATCCTTAACAAGGCCTACATGTGAAAAGTGCACAAAGAATTCCTCTTTCTTCCTTTTCTTCCTCAAGTTCCGCTGTAGGAGCTGGTGTCATTTCTTGTTGGGGAGGGGGAGTTTTCTTCTTATCTTGCTACCTACTGTAGGGATGGGACTCTGGCTAAATGTATAATTGTTACTCTTTAAGAGTTTCTGCCTCAGTACTCTGCCACATGTAAATCCCCCCAAATTCTCGACTGGGGAACAGCTTAGACTACTATAGCCCTTTCTTCTTAATATTTTGTTTAGTTTGTTTATTTATTGGAAATAAAGTTTACATTCAGAGTTTGGATGCATGGCCTTGGATTTGCTAGGCAAACGCTCCATGAACTTTCAAGTAGGATTTTGTGCTTTTTTTGCCCCCGTTGTCTTAGACCATGATCCTCCTCTCTATGTCTCCTGTGTGGTTAGGATTGCCAGTGTGTCATACTACATCCAACTTGTAGATGGAGTCTTGGTAAACTGTGATTCTCCCAGCCTCTATACACAAGGAGCTGAATTCTAGGCATGAGCATATAATCAGCTCTTCAGGTCACCTTTTAAAGTCCTGACTTGAGTTGGTCTCCAAGAGACAGCTACTAGATTTGATTCTATTTCATCTTATGGCAAACAATGTTCATAAATTAAAGGTATCTCTAGGCCTTTCTTCTAAAGACAGAGAAAGTTTTCAAGAGTCTCCTATCTATAGTTCTTTCCTCCTCCAGCTCACCAGTTGTGTCAGACCTGTTACAGATCTGACAAGAAATAGGGGAGGGTATCTATTATTTCTTCAGCTTCCAATGTGAGGCACTGTGGTGGAGGGAGAATGTGGGGCCTCTACTTATTTGTTTTAGCCGTGTCAGAATCATTTTTTCCTTCTCTTAATGTTACACCATTCTCTGGACCTCTTAATAAGGTTTCCTTCAGTGTCCCTAGTTTTCTCTATAAGGGAATTGTTTTTAATTTACACTCTCCAGGATTTTTCTCCACATCATTTTATCAAATAAAAATAAAACTTCAAAGTAATTCCTCCAATTAATAGCCTTTGAAGAGTTGTTTTTTTTTTCTTTTCACCAGGAACTAAGTGAATATTAAATGAATATATCTGAGCATTTACAGAATTGGAAAAAATCTGTGATGCGAATGTTTTTTAATCCTTAGGTTTGGACTCACTGTAGGTTTCATTATAGGTTTGTAGAACCTGTGTACTCCTTCAAGTGATAAAGCTGCAGTTTCCGATGGATGAAGTTGAGACCTGAGAGATAGATTCCTGATGCTGTAATTCTCTCTCTCCATGATATTGCAGTGGGAATTGAAAACTCTGTACAGTCTATTTCATTTCTTTTCTATTTTCTTCTAACTCCACTTTCAGTAGATTCTTCTCATGCTCCTAATCATACTTGAACAAAATGAAAGGCTTCAGAGAGGTTTTTTTTTTTTTCCAAAACTGAATTTAATCACTAGCTATAATGTTGACACTTAGCAAATGTCTACTGTAACTGTGTCCAGTGACGTGATTTTTTACTCATCTTTAGACCATGGTCTAACCAGAATGCTGTACAATTCTAGACATGGCTGGTATGTGTTATGCAGTATGAGATCCTCGGACATCCAGCATGTTCCAGCTCGTTTGCTGACTCTTCTCTACTGACCAAGACTTCTGTCTAGAGGGCTGTCCTTTGCAGGAAAGACCTTATGGACAATCAGTGATGTCTGCAAGATGTCTACAAAGAAAGGGTCATAGAACTGGTATTTATCTGCTATTTTCAGGTCTAGCTAAGCAGTTTCCTTTTGTAGGCAAGAAAACTAGGGTCAGAAGCAGTAACCTGACTTCTGAAAACCAGACAATAACACAATAAAAGCTGAAGGCCTGATCAGGCCTGCTGTGCTGAGAACTTTCAGTGCTGGCCTTTTATGTCGCTGTAACAACCAAGAGGAGGAAAAACATACTTTGCTCCGTTTCAGAAGTTTCAGTCCAGGGTTGGCATGATCCATCACTTAGCACCTGGGTAGAGGTGAGCATCATGGTGTGCAGCCTATGGAGGAAGAGGCTGATCATCTCATGCAGGTCAGGAAGCAGATATAGAGAGGGAGAGACTGGGAGCTAGACAGACAAGCGGACAGACAGACAGAGGATGCCTGTGCTAGTAGACTTTTCCTTTCCTTTTGTTCCATACAGGACCCCAACCTATGAGAAGGTCCTGCACATTCTCAGGACAGTTCTTCTGCAGTTAGTTACTACTGTATGCACACCCTCACACAGCCCGGGGTGTGCTCTACTAATCTAGGCATCTTCCAAGCCCATCAGGTTGGTAAGACAATCTTCTCAAAAGAGATCTTCGTCTGGTGTGGTGGCTCATGGCTATAAACCTAGTCACTCTGGAGGCTGAGATCTGAGGATTGCGACTCAAAGCAACCCAAATACAATACAAATACAACCCAAAGCAATACAAATCCAAGAGACTCTTATCTCCAATTAACCTCTAGAAAACAGGAAGTGGGGCTATGGCTCTAGGCTATGGCAGTAGCCTTGAACTGAAGAGCTCAGTGACAGCACCCAGGCCAGAGTTCCAGCCCCAGAACCCCTCCCCCTGCAAAAAAAAAATAAAAGGAAAAGAAAAGATGCCTTCTACTTCTTTTATTCTAATTTCCTACTCTTGCTACAAGGAAAGGAAAAAAAATAAACAGATATTTAGCCATCATGACAACAGTGAATAAAACATTAGTAGACAGAGACTTTTCTAGAAACAGGTAGAGAAGATATGGTATAATAATAATAAAAAAATCCAGTCTTTGTCCCTAATTTCTAAAAGAAAACATCAGAAGCCTTTGGAGTTGCTTTCTTATGTTCATAAAGTGGATCAGTGCTAGCCCTTAGTTTTTCAATGGAATTAGAAAACTGGCACATGCAGCCCAAACTTCAGAGAGGGGAGAGAGGTTGGAAATTGAGTTCAACCACATGACCTGTGATCTGAGTTAACTCATAATAGTTAATAATAAAAAACTGTGGTTAAAAAAACAACAACACTCTTGCATACTGATATTTGGGAAGGTTTTCTGGTTTCTATGGAGAGAGAGATATAGAGAAAAGGAAACACGGGCCTGAGAGGAAGCTGTTTCAGTGGGGCTTTAATCTACCAGGGCAAGTGTCTTGCAAGAAGTGGAAGACAGGCATCAGAGGTGTGTGTGCACACAGTGGAAAGATCATACAAGGATCCAGTGAGAAGATGGACAATCTGTCAGTCAAGGAGAGAGGACCCAGGAGAAACTAAGTCTGCTAACACATTGATCTTGGACTGGTATAGCCCACAGAATTGTGAGAAATGTATTTCTGCTGATTAATCTATCCATGTTGTGGCATTTTCTTACAGAAATTCTAGCATTTTGGAATTCTAGTCTAAAATGCCTTGAGATATATTGATGGAGATATATTGACTTGGAAATAGGGAGTTGGGATTAGGAAGAAAAGTCTACGTCAGAGACTGAGATGCGAAAGTTATCAACAGAGGCTGAAAGAGAACGGCTTAGGATTTTGAGATTTGACCATGAAAGGAGTTCTCCCATTTAAAGAGATATTGAGGAGTAGAGATGGAAGGCTGTAGCTGAGGGAAGAGACTGAAGATAAGGAAGATAATAGATTAAATAATAACTGCTGCTGAAGGCAGGAGGACTGCTGTAGAGCAGAGGTGAAAGGTTAGCTTTGGTAAAGAGATGGAGAAGAAATAAGTCAAGGGATAAGGAGAGCATGGGTAACTGCAGATGTAAAAGTTGAAGAGGTTAAAAATGGTGTCTGATCTGGGGGAGTTCAAATCAATGCTTCTGTGAAACATACATGTGCAGAGAGCTTGATTTTATCTGTCTTTCCTAGCCACTAAAAGCTAAATCCTCATAGAGCTAGCATTTTTATGGCATTTGTTAAATTTATGTTGGAAATTACATCCATATGCATAAATATAATTTAAAATATGTGTATAAATATGAACGTATCATTTATGAATTTATTGGTATGTTCCTTTTCATTACTGTTTTTTCTTTTTGATTCTACCCCTTCCTCATCCTCAGTTATCATGCCCACACTGGGACTCACAATGACAATCTCATCTATTATTCTGTATATTTTCCTCCATGCTTTTCCAATAAAATGAAAGTGGACATATACAGAAACATATGTTTTTATTCCTATGTAGTTTTCAATCATTTAAAAATAAGAGGATATTAATTGCCTGTGTCTTGTTTCTGTCATTCCAAATATCTTATAGAAATCTCTCTAAGTCATTGATACATGTTGAATTCATAATGGTCATTCACACTATCAATTTTATGTAATCCCTATTGATGGGATCTCATTTGGTTTGCTTACTAGTTTTGCCTACTACTAAAAATAAATACTGCTACATGAGTACCAGTGGTTCAGTCTGTTTCCCTAATGATTTGGAATAATAATTCTGCCAGCATGGTAAAAAAAAAATGTTCATGAGATTCCTAGCAAAATTCCAGGCTTGAGGCAAAGCTCAACTGGTAGAGTATCAGATGTAAGCAAGAAAGATGAATAAGAGTGCAAGGCCCTGAGGTAAGCCTCCACCCCAATAATGGTATATGTGTACATTCTTATAACTACTACTCTAGTAGTATGTTGATGGCTTTGACAGATTCTAAAGAATAGAGCTACTAGCCAGATGGCTATATCTTTTTGTTTGAATAGATTTTTGCCAAACTTCTTTGTTAGAAGGGTTGTTAACATTTCTACCAGCAAATTAACTTCAGGAATGATATGTTAGCCTTCCTTTAAAGGTTTCTAAGGTATGTGAGATGCACCATTGCTGCTTTAATCACAGTTCCCAAACTATGGTGAATGGGAGGATTTTCTTATTACATTTTGTGTATGTAAGTTTGCATTTCTGTGGTAATTTTTCACCAATCTGTAGCTTGTTTTTTGGCCATGCAGAATATAGGTCCATCAGTTTTGTCTACATTCTCTTTCTTCAATAAGTTTTTGGAAAAATGACTTCCTTGCATCAGTTCGAATAAAAACTATGAAGCTGAAATTTCAGTGGTTTCATAGACTATTCTTACCCTGAAAATGATCATGATGCATTAGACAAACAGATCATTCTCCTAGAGGAAGGGGTGAAGGTTGCCCTATTATTTCTTCATCCTGTTTGCTTTTTTCTTTTGTGGTCATGGGGCTTGACCTCTCTCTGGGCACTGTCTTTGAGCTCTTCAGCTCAAGGCTACCATCCTACTCTTGAGCCAAGCTCCACTTCCCGTTTTCTAGAGATTAATTGGAGATAAAAGTCTCAGGTCCTTTTGTGCCCAGGCTGGCTTTGAACCTTGATCCTTAGATGACTCAGCCTCCTGAGTAGCTAGGATTGCAGGCCTGAGCCACCACGCTGGGCTCTGTTTTCTTTTTATCACACTTTTTCCCCTTCTTTTGTATCTATGCCACTCATTCCCACATGGGACTTATCCAAAAAGCTACCGTTGAAGTAGACTCTCACCCAAGGGACAAAATATATTTTTCACTGTGTGCCAGCTGTGGCAATGTTGAATGGATTCTCAGGAAGCCCCTCAATTCTCTTCAGGATAAGCATGAGGAGAATCAACCTTGCAGGAAAGGATGCTAGAATTACCTGACCATGAGCTATGAACTAACTCCCCACCAACTGACTCCTCTCTCTTCCTCCCTCCTTTGCAGTCTATAGACCAGGAAGAGAGTAGGTGGGTTTGGGTTTCTTTCCCAACCCTCCACATCACCTGGAAAATTTAAACTGTAGTGGGAAGCTTTTTTTTTTCACCTTGTGGATTTTTTTAGTTGAAGGGTACATTGAAGGCGTTAAGGACAATTCTATTTCAAAGGAAATGTTCCATGCAACATGTTTAAATATCAGCTGGTGGCCCTCCAAACATTTGTGGGAGAGATGCATTTTTACCTGGAAGTTTATTGATCTTTCTGGCTCCTATCTGGTGCAAAAGTTGCTGGGAACAAAGCAGTTTAATCAGAATTACTCATTTTCTTATGAAGTAGGACCATAATCTCAGTAACAACAGGAGCCCAAAGCCAACAATATTGTTGGTGATCTGTGTTTTTAATCTACAAAACACTCTCAAATGTGTGCTTGCTTTGGATCCCACTACATCCAATCTATGAGTAAATGGAGCTAGATATGATTTCTCTAGATACAACATCATAGTTCAGCCAAGTTGAATGACTTCTAAGATCTTGGAGCTAGTTTGATGTAGAGTCAGGACCAGAAGCCATTTCTGTCATGCCAAATGTTCTTTTTGTCCTCAAGCCCAACTCAGATGCAACACCCATGAAGATCTTTCTTTGGACAGCACCTTCACTCATTAGATGATTTCCTAGCTGTTTATGGGAATGAGTTATCTCCACTCACAGGATTAGCTGGCATGAGGCCCATGATTCCATGAATATTCATATTGTGCTGGGCATCTTCCAGTAGCTTCTTTAAATCCACTGACTTCCATCCTTCATCTTAGCCTGTGTCAGGAGTAGGTGACTTATGTGAATTGACTCATGGATTCTTTTTCCGTGTGATTTATGCTTAGGAGAGCTTATATGAGGATAGGGGAATGTGATTGAATATTTATTTTGGCTCAGTTTGAATCTGGAAAGGTTCAATTGTTTGAGTTCTGGCTAGTAGAATGAAGGTTAAAGTTAGATTCTCTGTTCCTAGGATCTTTCTCTGATTCTTGGGTACACATTGACTGTTGATATTCCCAGCAAGCTTGGAAGCCATGACTCAAAAGTACTGATCTGGAAAAGAAAAAGTACCTAACTACATCCTCAAAGGGCTGTGTAAGGTATAACCCTAATTCAGCACTTAAATTTCAGAGTTAGCTGAGTAGAAAATAATACTATCTTAGTGTTAACTTCTATACTTTATCTGTATCTATTTTGGAGTGAATTGAGTCTGTCATTCTTTATTTTATTTTATTTTATTTTTTGGCCAGTCCTGGGCCTTGAACTCAGGGCCTGAGCACTGTCTTTGGGCTTTCTCAAGGCTAGAGCTCTACCACTTGAGCCACAGCACCACTTCCAGCTTTTTCTCTGTTTGTGGTATCGAGGAATCCAACCCGGGTCTCCGTGCATGTTAGGCAATCACTCTACTGCTAGGCCAAACTTCAGGCCTCTAATGTGTCATTCTTAAAGCGAACAACTATCTTCTGAAGAAAATTCATACTTTATGTAGTAATTGTCGGTGGTAATCATCAGTGGTAGCATTCATACTTTTTTTTGATTGTTGTTTCTGTACTGTGTTAGTCAGCCTTCTGTTACTATAACAAATACCTTCAAGAAGAAAGACTTGTTTGAGATCTCAAGTAGGTTTTTTTAAGGTTTCATCCTATTATACTGTGTTGCTGTGTCGCTTTGGGCTCCTGGCAAGATAGCAGATCCTGTTAGGAACATGTAGTAAAGAAACTGTTCACCTAATGACAGCCAGGAAACAAAGAGCAAAAGAAGGAGGGGCTAGGCTTCCAATATCCCACGGAAGGTCATGCTTGGCATGACCTAACTCCTTCCCACCGAGTCTCACCTCATAATGGTTCTGCATCCTCTCCATAGTGCTATGGGCTCAGGGCCTTTGGGATACAACCCAGATACAAACCATAGAAATGACCTATTAATTGCTTGTGATTGATCATGTGAAACATTCCTTTTCATGCATTTCATCCCCGCCTGTGGAGATGCAGACTTGCTCTGTCTACTTTGTTGGTATTATATCATGAGGTGAGAAACTTTTGATTCAAACTGTCATCAGACTCATCTGGGTAGATTGATCATGCCATTTGGCCTGTCCGCTCTGCTTTTTCAACATTTATATTCTTCTCAGGGACCCATAGGAACTGGGATCTACACATGAACCTGAGAACTAGTGAGAAGTGGATCCATGTGTGCTTTGCCTTGCTTTTTCCCCCTTTTAGCTCACTAAGTTGAACATATTTCTGATATATTTTACCATGCGTCCAAACCAAAGAAATCACTTAAAGTCTGCAGTAGTGATCCCAGGGCACACAATAAATTCTTGTCATATGTATATATGTTTCTCCATCTATGTAGAGGATGTGTTTTTCTATTATCCATTCATCGATCCATCCATGTTTTGACACAGTATCATATTCTCTTCTATCCCACGAGACTGCTGGTTCTCACTGAAGAGTTGTGTTCAAGCTTCATGAGGTGCACAGTCGCTAGAGGACTGAAGTGTGGGTTCCTTGACTCACTTCCAAGTCATACCCAACCCTTTCATACTCATCTCCTATGCTGCATGACAGATTGCCACAAGCTAACAGCATTAAATAGCCATTTGTTATCCCATAGCACTTGCAGATCAGAAGTTTGGTCATGGCTTAGGTGAGTTCTCTGCTGAAGGTCTCAGAAAGCTGAAATGAACATGTCAGACAAGGTGGGCTCTCATCTTTAGACACAAGAGAGAATAGTCCTTCAACTCATGCAATTGGCTGAATTTTCCTTTCGTTCTTTATTTATTTTAAAAATGTTTTTATTGTTGTAAAGCTGATGTACAGTTATATAAGTCAGGTAATGAGTATAGTTCTTTTTGAACTCATACCTCATGAGTTGCATACTTTTAGTAGTGTCTAGTGAGTCTCACTGCTGTATTTGTTGCAGCTTTAGGGTTGAGGACCTTGTTTTCCTGCTAGCTGTTGGCAGGGATCATTATCAACAACCAGAGACTTCATTCATGTCCCTACCATGTGACTTTATTATGCATTCTCTCATCTTAGCATCTTGCTTAGCATCTGTTTTTAACCTAGGAAGAAGATCTTTCTTGCCTGGGTTCTCTGATTCTAGACTCACTTTTAAAGGGCTCTCCTGATTAACTTAGGCCCATCTTGACAATATTTTATTGACTGAAAGTCAAGACATTTGGAGCTTAATTGAAAAAAAAATCCCTTCGTCTTTGCTATATAATATGTATGGTTACATAGTTATACAAAAGATCTTTCCTATCTGATTATTAGTCAGAATCAATGTATGTAAGGGTCTGTTTACCCCTTTTTATTTTTTGTTTGCCTGGTTTCAAACTCTTGATCTGATACTTCGTGATTGAATGAAACTCTAACACACCAGCCATGCCTCCTACCTATGTTTATCTTTTTTTTAAAGTAGCTTGTGCATTGCTCATCTTTTTTGAAGATTTGGGTAACAGAACTTCCATGAAGTTGAGTGGATGAGAGGATGATAACTTTTAAATGCTTTCAAAGGAGAAGCACTGTGGTGAGTATCCTAAAGCAGCTCATGACTACTGCCTGCAGTAGATTCCTGGGGAAAGTAAACTTCCAATCATCTCTACAGGTGCTTGGGTAGTGATTGCTCATAGGAGATCTTGAGACCTAGTGTTGGATATGAAAAAAATATTTATCCAGTTGAAATAGGAAGTTCTCATTCAGTAGCTCCCTTCCTTTGAAAGCTTCTCAGTTCTCCTGAGAAACATTCTTATTTTCTAAGACACATTGTCCAAATGTAGATGTTGAAACTTATGCCCCAATTCACAATAGTTTCTTGACAATTTCTTTAGGCCCACATTGAACAGAGATTCTTACTATAAAGCACAATGTATATGGACATAGAGAGAACTTTCTTTTCTCAGCATTAGATTCTACTCTTTGTTCCTTTAAAGTTTCAGGAAAGGATACCCTGAGCAGAGAGAGAAAAAAATATATGTAAAGTATAGATTTGTCAGGTTTGAACCAGTACACGATTTAAAGTATGACTTAAAGAAAATACCAAAGATTTAATTTTTTTCCCTCCCTACTCCCTGTCTCTAGGTATTTCTTTATACAAGAACTTCTGGGGTTTTATATTCTAAGATTGCCTCCAGATGCTCTGAAGTGTTCTCTCAGCCATTTCCTAGTACATTTCTTTTCTTACCTGGGGAGAGGTACCACAGAGATCAAGGCCAGAAGGCCGTCTTGAAAACATTGACCCAGAAGGAACACACCAGGCTAGTAGGAGCATCTGCTTCACAAATGTCAGACTGAGGGACATCACCAGATGTGAATGTTGAAATACCATTTAGAAGACAAACATTGACTCCAGGGGCCAAGGGTCACCTAAACAAAGAGCCAGACAGGCAAAGAGGCTCAAAGTGAGGGTGCAACACCTACATTCATGTGGCCAGGGCTTTTTCTGTGGGCTAACCTAGGGCTCCTCAGATTTGCCAAGAATGAAGAAACCTCTTACATTGTCTTCTGTGACTTTGATTCTAGGTTGTATCTGGCATCTTGTTGGCTAAGGAATGAGGACAAGAGAGGCAGTAACTAGCGGAGGAGGCAGAAATTTACCATGCATATAATAAAATAACATCTTTATGGGCTGGGAGTGTGGCCTAGTGGTAGAGTGCTTGCCTAACATGCATGAAGCCCTGGGTTTGATTCCTTGGTACCACATACACAGAAAAAGCCAGAAGTGGTGCTGTGGCTCAAGTGGTAGAGCACTAGCCTTGAGAAAGCTCAAGGACAGTGCTCAGGCCTTGAGTTCAAGCCCCAGGACTGGAAAAGAAAAAATTCTTCATATATGGCTTTTGGGGGCTCCATGAGACACAATTTACAATTCATCACACTAGATGATTTTTGGGGTGTCTCAGGATGAATAGAGAGATGTTTTTTGTGCTGAGGAGAATGTCCCCCTCCCTTCTAAAAATGAAAGTGTGAGCTTTCTTTAGTCTTTGGCTTCTTTGTTTGGCTAGATCATTAATTCTGTCCAGCGTGAAAGTTAGATTGTGAGTGAGTAGACAGGTAATATGTTTCTCATGTTTACTTCCTTGTATTCTACCCTAACACATGACCTTTCATGCTTATGCACTTTAGATAATGTTCATAAATCAGAACACCTTCTAATATTTATTTGGTTAAGACTGGGGGTGGGAGTTGGGTCAAGATGGAGGCTGAGGGAAGAAAGAGTGAAGAAGGAACTGATTTCTTGAGTCTTCAACTACATGCATTAAGATGTGATAATTGCTAGATGCCAGTAGCTCATACCTGTAATCCCAGCCACTTGAGAGGCTGCAGATAGGATTGTGGTTTGAGGGAAGCTTGGTTAGAAAGCTCACAAGATGCCTTCTCAACTGTTCCTGGATGCAATGATGTGTGCTTGTCATTCTAAGCAACATGGCAGTTTGAGATTGGAAGGACTCAGGTTCTAGGTCAGGCCAGAGAAAAAAATCTGCAAGACTCCATCTTAGTGAAGAGAAATTGCATATGGGGAGATCAGCCATCCCTTCAACTATGTGAAGCCTAAAACAGGTGGGTTGGAATCCAGGTACTCACCCAGAAAGGGAGTGAGACCCTAGTATGGGGAAAAAGGAAGAGAAAGGATGTGATGAAGGTAAGAAGGAGGGAAGGAAGGGAGGAAGGACAGAAGGAAGGGAGGAAAAACAAAAAGAAGGAAGGAAGGACAGAAAGAAAAATAAAGGAAAGAAGGAAGATGTGATAAGAGAGCAAAAAGATTCTAGTTTGATTATAAGATTCTAGTTTGACCACTAAGTTGGAGATTTTTATTTTTATTTGCTAGCCCTGGGGCTTGAACTCAGGGCTTGGGCACTGTTCTTGGGCTTTCTCAATGCTAGCACTCTACCACTTTAGCCATAATGCCACTTCCAGCTTTTTCTGTGTTTGTGGTACTGAGGAGTCAAACTCAGGGCTTCATGCATGCTAGGTGAGCTCTCTACCACTAGGCCACACCCCTAGCTCTGAGATTTGTATTCCTTATATCACTAAATGTTATATTATAAACACACTATCCTAGCTGAAATATTCTGTTCTGTTATCTGAGAAATGTCCTCCACGGAAAATCTTTGCTGTAGAGCAGATTTGTGGAGCATTATACTAAAAAAATCACTCACCTGTTAAATATTTCTCACAGGCTTGTAAAAGAGTATGAGGTGGTAAGATCAATAAAGTCTGCTCAGGTGAGAAGACTGGTAAGAGTGGTGATAGTATATTGACACACACACACATATTTAAAATTAATTCAGTAGTATGTCTTTTTGAAGGATCTTGGACTTTTAGACTTCATTTTTTTTCTTTACAAACTTGAGAGAAAACTGACAGACTTGACAGTTGTTTAATCTTCCACTCACATAGCCACAGGTAGTAATGGTCTAAGGCCCAAATCTTCCAGTTTGACTGCCTTCACCAGAAGAAAAAAATTGGGTTGCTCTGGGCCATTGAGGATAAGGTTGTTTGAATACCAGGATTCAGGCAGCCTAGGTTAACCAGTTGATTGTAAGGAAACATCTAGAAGTGGGTACCATGGAAAGCACAGAGCTGGCACTTGTGATCTTCATCAGGGCCCTCAGAGTACTTCTTCAAAGCACAGAACTGCCTGCTCCAAGACAAGCAAGTTTTTCCTCTCTGAAGCCCAGTTTTCTGCTCTAAGACAGAAGGTTTATATGTATAGTATCCATTTACCATGTCTAGTAATCCTCTAGTTTTTCATGGGAAATTTCCTTCACTCTTCCACATCAGACATAGAACTCAGAGGCTCTGACTCAGCTTCTTGCTCCAGGATTGGCTACCCGCAATACCCACATTCTCCCAGACACTGATTGGCTCAGAACTGGACATGTGGCTCAACCAGAATAAAGGGGACTCTTGTTCTTGGAAGTAGATTAAGGATGAGTTACCTTCTGTGGAAAGCTGTTGAGAAGATGAGAAAATTCACCCGGAGCTATTGGCTTCCATCTTGTCCTATACTCTGAGAATGGAGTCAACAAAGAGGAAATTGGAGTCAAAACCCCAAGAGACAGCTTGGTGAGAAATTGTTTAAGCCATACCCCAGGCTGGAAAAACCCTAGATTTTTGTTTTCCTTTAATGAACCAAGAAGCTCCCCATTTATGCTTCACACTGTGAGTTCTTTTCACCTACTTGCAACAGAGGTCCTTGGGTAACACATGTCTGAACAAGGAGGAAACACAAAGCATCTTTAAAAGAGTATTTTTCCCATGTTTTATGACAGTCATCAATTTGGTGTTTGTTTGTTTGTTTTCAGGAAGCTATTCATCTTAATAAAGCCCAATCTACATTCTCTAGATGTGTCACTGTTCAAAGGTCTTCACACTGGAAGGAGACTTGACCACTCACTGCCTGTGTCTTCTCCTTGTAGATTCCTGGCTTCTCCCAGTGCAGCCATCACAGAGAACATGTGTCTCCGTTCTGCAAGGCTGGCGATGGGGGGAGGGCCGTGGAGAAGCTCCTTGTTGGAGGAAACAGCTGGACCACATAGTCTCAATGCCTGCTTCCCTGATGTTTTGTCTTTCATTGATATCATTAAAGGAGTGAGCATGTTTCCTCACAGGCTTATGCTGAGCAGATGAGGGGAAGGGGCCACCCCACCTCCTATTCCCTCCTCCTGTTCCTCCCCCTTTTCCTCCTCCCCCTCCTCCTCTTCTTCACCCAGCACTATGCATACAACTGGGAAGTCACTCTCTCTCCATTGACCAGAGTGAAGCTGGGGTGGACACAGAGAGCAACATGGCAGTAACACACTCTCATGCTGCCCTGTTGCCTTTTCTCTTCTGCTCCCACCAGTTAGGTAAGCTTTCCCTTCAACACTTGGAGATACATGTGCTCAGCTTGACCTGGGGAACATTTTAATGACTTTCCCTGCCCTCAGTTCCCTCCACTAAAGGTTTATTCCAATACTATCCCATTTTTCTTAGAGTCCTTGAACTCAGTGTTGCTCCCTGAAAGAAGCTTGGTGGAAGGTGGGTATAAGGTCATTCATGACACTCCCTATTTAAAACAAACTGGTCCTGTAGTGTAGATTCTTGTAGCAGTTCTTGTGTTGGTGACATGCTAATGGAGCTTTGTACAAAGAAGTGGTTGGATTCTACTGAGTATGTTAGAGGCCAGTGTTTCTGAGGTGAGCCTAGTTTATGTGCATTTTGAAATGGTTCTGATGGTACCATGCTGTACTGCCAGCCAGAAATCAATTGGAAGGCCAGCTGTGGTAGTATATGCCTACAATACCAGCTACATTGGAGGAGGTAGAAGGATTAGCAAAACATATTAAGAATGTGGCTCAAATGATAGAGTACTTACCTTGCAAATGTGAGGCCCTGAGTTCAAATCCTACTACTCCCCTAGCCTTCCTCAAAAAAAGTAACATTAGACCAAGACCTCTGGTTGTTAGGACCCAGTGAATGAAAACTGCCAGCTGGTTTACAACATGTTTAAAAGTATTGAGATCTTTTGGGGGGTGGGGAGCTTAAACTTGGCCTGGGCGCTGTCTGTCCCTGAGCACTTTAGCTCAAGGCTACCACCTTACTCTTGAGCCAAGCCCCACTTCCCATTGTCTAGAGGTTAATTGGAGATAAGAGTTTCAGGTCCTTTAGTGCCCAGGCTGGCTTTGAACCTTGATCTTCAGATCTCAGCCTCCTGAGTAGGTAGGATTACAGGCATGAACCACCACGCCCAACTGAGATCTTTTCTTTTCTTTTTTTTTAAAGCACTAAATGTTATATCTGAAAACATATGGAAACCATGCTATAATACATGAACATGAACCATGCTATAATACATGCATTTTAGATACAAGGAATTCCAATTAAATTGGCATAGTCAAGACTCAAATTGTAAAGTAGACATTGTTTCCCTATCTTCAACGATTGTCTTTAATAAGCTAATGAAACAGGAGAGTCGTGCTGGGTTTTTGCTAGTATTTCAACACATTCAAAACAAGTAAAAATAAGTATAAAACCCATCTTCAGTAGATTTGGAGATGGCATTCCTCATCTTTGTGAAAAATGAAACATTACTAATGAAATCTGATCAGACTTTTTGGAAGAGAAAATGGTAATCCAGAAGTAGTTTTTTTTAAACCACTTTGGTTCACACTTGTAATCCTAGCCATTCAGGAGGCCTTGACATGAGGATGGCAGTTCAAAGCCAGTCCAGCAGATAAGTCCATGAGTTTCTGCAATAACTACTCAATAAAAGCCAGAAATGGCACTGTGGCTCAGATAAGAGAGTGGTAGCCTTGAGCAAAAGAAGCTCAGGGATAGCATCCAGGCCCTAGAACAGACACCAAAGAAGAAAAAATTGGGGGGTAGGGGAGACCATATTCACTTAATTACAAGTCAATTTTATGTAAATTAAGACTGTCCATCCAACACAAATAGTCTGCCAGCCGTTCATGATCTGAATTCTGGTGCATGGGGTCAATTACATTGTATCACACATTTAAAAAAAAAAAGCTATGACATCTTTTTAAGAAAATCAGGCATCAATCTTCTGAGGCATCAAATCTGTCCTTTTCCCTTCTTCTTAATGCCAGTTATCATCAACTTTGTTCCATGGAAGTAATTTTGGAGAGGATTTAAAAATCCTCCATAATGTCTCTTCTCCTCAGGTGATTTCTTTGTATCTGCAAAGTGCACCCAATGGTCTCACCTGTTTTCCTTCTAAACAGACTATGGAGATTAGGCCCAGTTCTCGGCTAGCCTCAGCTTTTCACGGTGTGGCATAGGGGCACACTTCTGGAGCATAAACAAAATCATGCCTATCTTAACACACCTGTCTGTCTGTCTGTCTGTCTGTCTGTCTGCCTATCTCTCTCTTTCTTGTGCCAATCCTAGGGTTTGAACTTAGGGCTTGAGTATTGTCCCTGAACTTTTAAGCTATAGTTCCACTCCAACTTTTTTTTTTTGCCAGTCCTGGGCCTTGAACTCAGGGACTGAGCACTCACCTTGGGCTTTCTCAAGGCTAGAGCTCTACCACTTGAGTCACAACACCACTTCCGGCTTTTTCTGTGTATGTGGTACTGAGCAATTCAACCTGGATCTTTGTGCATGCTAGGCAAACACCCTACCACTAGGCCAAACTGCCAGCCGTCCACTGCAAATTTTTGATAGTTGAATGAACGTAAGGGCCTTATAGACTTTTCCTCCCAGGCTTGAAACTGAAATCCTCAGATCTCAGCTGCCTGAGTAGCTAGGATTACAGGTGTGAGCAACCAGTACCTGCTAACACCATACATTAAAAAATTACTATTATTACTTTTAGATAGTTATACAAAGGAATTTCTATTTAACATAGCAGTTTATGAATACAATAAATCTTGATCAATGTCACCCCTTTCAACAATCTCACCATCCCTCCCCTTACCACCCCCTCCCTCACCCTTCTTAATTTTATACAATACACATAGAATTCTTGTCTGCATTTCCTGTCACCCCTTTGGTGCTGATTTATTCATTCACTTAAAAAAAAACGTTGTTGTCAGGATAATGTATAGAGGGGTTGCAGTTACATTTGTCAGGTAGTAGGTGCATTACTTCTCACACGTTGATAATCCTGGTCATTTTTTGTCCCCATTTCCTTCCCCCCACTGTCTCCCAATCATCTTGTTTTCCCCCATTCCCTTTCCTATTTCAAATAAACAAATAAGCATATATACAATATACCAGGTAACAAGGTCAGATACAGTAAAAATACGAGATTAACCAAAGGGCAAAAAAAGAGAAGAGAAATAAAATAGTACATTGAGAACAACAATCACACAATATAAAGCTCTTGTTTTCATATCCAAGAGTTCATTTCATTTTGTGTTATCCTGTGTGACCTTATGTACACAGCTTTTCTTTTTTCTTTTTTTTTTTTTCCAGTCCTGGAGTTGAGATCAGGGCCTGAGCACTGTCCTTGGACTTTCTCAAGGCTAGAGCTCTATCACTTGAGCCTCAGCACCACTTCCAGCTTTTTTCTATGTATATGGTACCAAGGAATCGAACCCAGGTCTTCATGCATGCGAGGCAAGCACTCTACCACTAGGCCAAACTCCCGGTCCTATGTACATAGCTTTTGAGCTACTATAATCCTCTGCTGGAAGAGTCCTAGATGTGTACTAATTATTATAAATGAGGGAAAACATTGAGTCTGTGTTCCTTTGCATCTGGCTTACTTCACTTAATATGATTTTTTTCCAAGTCTTTCCATTTCCTTACAAATGGGACGTCAGTCTTTCTTTTGGCAGCATAGAATCCCATTGTGTATAAGTACCACATCTTCATGATCCAATCATCTACTGAGAGGCATCGGGTTGGTTCCATATAAAGAATATTGTTGTGCTAGTGGCTTTAGTATATCCATGCTTCTGGATAGTTGGGTAGATGCCAAGGAGTGGGATTGCTGGATCATAGAGGAGCTCTATGTTTATTCTTTTGAGGAATCACCATACTGCTTTCCATAGTGGCTGAACGAGTTTACACTTCCACCAACAGTGTAGTAGTGATCCCTCCTGGCCACATCCCTGCCAGCATCTGTTATTAGATTTCTTGATAATGGCCAATCTAACTGGAGTGAGGTGTAATCTTAAAGTTGTTTTGATTTGCATTTCTTGTATGGTCGGAGATGTTGAGCATTCTTCATGTGTCTATAGGATATTTTTATTTCTTCTTCAGAGAAGTCTTTCTTTAAGTCTCTAGCCCACCTTTTAATGGGATGGCTGTTTCTTTGGATTTGTCTTTGAGAGATTCAAGTTTTTGAACTGTAGGTATATTTTAGGTATGAGGCCCTTGTCTGTTGTATGGTGAGTGAAGATCTTTTCCCACTCTGTGGGCTTTCTGTTTAGCTTGCTAGCTATGTCCTTTGCCATACAGAAGCTCTGCAGTTTAATGCAGTCCCATTTGTCCAAACGTTCTATAACTGGTTGCGTTTCTGGGTCTTTATTAAGAAAGTTTCCACCTGTGCCAAGGAGACCTAGTGTATCTCCTGTTCTTTCTTGTAAAGTTTTCAGGATATCTGCTTTTATCTCAAGGTCTTTGATCCATTTGGAATTAATTCTGGGGCAGGATGACAGAGAAGGATCCAACTTTAGTTTTCTATAGGTGCTTAACCAATTTTGCCAGCACCATTTGTTGAAGAGGCTGTCTTTCTTCCATCCTATTTTTGGCACCCTTATAGAAGATTAGGTGTCCATAGGTCTGTGGGTTGACTTCTGGGTCTTTAGTTCTATTCCATTGGTCTTCAGGCCTGCTCTTGTGCCAGTACCAAGCTGTTTTGGTTACTATAGCTCTGTAATAGAGTCTAAAGTTTGGTATAGATATTCCTCCAACACTGTTTTTTCTGCTAAGGATTGTTTTTACTGTACAGGGTCTTTTATTATTCCATATGAACTTTTGAATTGCTTCCTCTGTTTTATTAAAGAATGACATTGGGATATTGATGGGTATTGCATTGAATTTTTGATATCCTTTGGCAGGATTGCCATTTTCATGATGTTAATTCTTCCAATCCAGTAGCATGGGAGGTTTTTCCACTTCCTCAGTTCTGCTTTAATTTCCTTTTTTAGGTTTTTAAAGCTTTCATCATAAAGGTCCTTTTCATTCTTAGGTAAGTTAATTCGTAAGTATTTCATTTTCTTTGAGACTATTGCAAAAGGAGTTGCTTTCCTGATTTTTGCCTCACTCTTCTCATTGTTGGCATACAGGAAAGCAGTTGATTTTTGAGGGTTAATTTTATATCCTGCTATTTTGCCAAATTTTCAGATCATCTTTCCAAAAAACAAAAGGAGCACATCCAAATAAACAATATCATGGACAAGAAGGGAAATATCATGACAGAAATTATCAAGATCCAAAACATCCTAAGGGAATACTTTTCAAAACTTCATGCTATCAAATTTGAGAATCTAGAAGAAATGGCTGAATTTCTAGCCAATCCCATATATTAACATACCCAAACGGATCCAAGAAGACCTAAACCAACTAAACAGACCTATTTCAAGTAATGAAATAGAAATAGCAATGAGAGCGCCCATCCAAGAAAAGCCCAGGGCCTGGTGGATTCACAGCTGAATTCTATAAGGCCTTCAAAGCAGAGCTCACACCAATATTCCTCAAGGTCTTCAACGAAATTGGAAGTGAAGGCTCTTTGCCAAACTCAGTCTATGAAACCAGCATAACCCTTGTCCCAAAACCAGACAGGGACTCATCAAAGAAAGATGATGAACATTGATGCAAAACTTCTCAACAAAATACTGACCAATCTTCTTCAGCAACTCATCAAAATAATTATACTCTGTGATCAAACAGGATTCACCACAGGGATGCAAAGCTAGTTCAATATACTCAAGTCAATTAATATAATTCATCACATCAACAGGAGCAAGGACAAGAATAACATGATTATCTCAATAGATGAAGGAAAAGCAGTTGACAAGATCCAACACCCCTTTATGCTAAAAGCTCTAGAGAAACTAGGAATCCACAGAACATTCCTCAGTATAATAAAGTCTGTGGCTGGGAGTTTGGCATAGTGGTAGAGTGCTTGCCTAGCATGCACAAAGACCCATGTTCAATTCCTCGGTACCACATACATAGAAAAAAGCCAGAAGTGGTGCTAAGGCTCAAGTGGTAGAGCTCTAGCCTTGAGAAAGCCCAAGATAGTCCTCAGGCCCTGAGTTCAAGTCCCATGACTGACAAAAAAAATAAAAATATAAAGGCTGTGTATGACAAACCTACAGCTAGCATTATACTTAATGGTGAAAAGCTAAACGAGATAAGGATGCCCAGTCTCTCCACACTTATTTAATGTACTATTAGAAGTTCATGCACACCTCTGGCTGGAAGCCCATGTGGAGCTGTAAGCCAGGGTTTTCATGTCTCTTCCACACAGGCCTCTCCTTTTGGTTATGTAAGTTTCTTTATAGCATGGCAGATTAGTTCCAAATGAAAGATTCTTGAAATACTCATTTTTATGAAAATCAGCACCATTATATGAATGGTCCAAACCTGGAGCTAGTCTAAGAGGAGGTGACACAAAGATGCGTATCCTTGAAGCTGTGTGCAACAGGACATCAAGTTTCAGGGTGCCATTCTACCTTCCTGTGTTCTTCTGTAAATATTTTGATAGGTATGATTGTCCAAAGACAAAGAATATGGGAGGGGGAATGGTTTCTGTTCCCTTCCCCCGCTCCATGTTTCCTTCCTTTACTTTTTCTCTGCACCTCTTTATCTCCAGGTTTGTTCACTTGTTATCTTTTCTCCAGTAGGTCATTTTGTTCATTTTCCATTCCTAAGCTGGAAGTCATCTCTCTTCTTAAGAATTCTAATTGTATTTTATTTGTACTTTCATTTTGGCATTTGGTATAGTTACTTTAGTTTTATAAAATCACTTGTCCATCTCACTATATTTAATGGGAAAATTTTGTCCAAATCATGAGTTTTTTCTTCAATATCCTTTTCTTTTCTTTCTCCTCATTCTGTTTATCCCTTTTCTCTTCTTTTTCCCTCTTCATTTTTTTGTGGTGTTAGGACCAAATCTAAAATTTCATGGATTCTTGGCAGACACTCCACTACTGAGCTACATCCTCAGGCTCTTTTTCTTTTCTTAATATTATATGTTACATCTTGGAGGATCTCAGTTAACACTGTGTGAATTGGTACTTTGATAATTGTAACACTGGCTGACTATGTCCCAACCTTCTCAATTCCTACCTGTTGTAGGATCTAAACTTTCTAAAATATACAAGACAAGCCAGCACAGGAAAATGGATATTTGCTAGTTGAAGCTTTTACCTAAATCTTTCTCAGCTTTTCAATGCTGCTGATCTAAGATAAAGTTGAAGTTCACTCTTTCTCCTTCCCCTTTCTCTTCCCTACCCTCTTTTCCTCCTTCTTTCCTCCCTCCTTCAATCTCTCTATTCCTTCCTCTTCTTTCTCCTTCTGGTGGTTCAGAGATTTAAGCTCAGAGGCTTATGTATCATATCACCAGTTCTTTTTTAATCAGGTTAAAGATTTTAAAGATATGGTGCCTTCCTTCTGGAACTGGTCTCATTCCTCCATTCCCCATCCACAGACTTCCATATATCTGGAACTGTAGGTGTATATTACCTTGCCCAACTTGTTTTTTTGAAATAGAGACTTGCTGAATTTTTGTTTGAATTGGCCTGGAACCATAACATCCTTTGTATCTCTGGCTCTGGACTAGCTAGAATTATGGATGTGAGCCACGGCATTCAGTTCAGGAGGTTTGTTTGTTTGTTTGTTTCTTCCCTCCTTTCTCCTGTCATCACAGACAGACTGAAAAACAGTCTTCTACCTTCTCTTCCCTATTCTGGCCCCTCAGAGCCCTTTCCCTGGCCTTAAGTATCAGGCAACTTTAATCTTTACTTCAGTAAGTCTCAGTCAGAAGAGAGGAAAGAGCAGTAATCTCCATAAAGAAAAAAAAAAATCACTTTGTTGTATGTAACAAAGATTCCAAAGGATTTCTTTCTCTCTGGCCATGTGTGTGTATTTGTATGTATAGGGCTACTTTTCTGCATCTGGCATGGAGAGTGATACACTATATATGTGTAAATACACTTACGTGTATTTCCTTGCCTTCGAAGAATGCTAATATACATCTTCTCTATCAATCTACACATCTGCCCAATGCTCAACCTCATCTTTAGTATAAAACAGCCTTCAGGGTAAAAGCTGTTATCTGTTTCATTATACACTGGACATATGGGGATATTGCAATTCCTGGAGCTTTTGAACTGAAAGACACTGAGCCAAATCCATTCCTTGAGCATTCATGTGTAGATCCTATATATGTGGCCTGCACTGACTAACCTGTTTACAATTTCTTTGTAAAAAGCATATGGTGGCCAGTTGTCTTCCGCCTTTTTCAGTTGAAGAGGCACATGGCAGCTAGCTCTCTGCCCTCACAGATGTGGACAAGCTGAAGCTGAGTTAGCAAAGGGAGCAAGCAGTGTTTTCCCAAACATACGCCTCCGTGACAACACTGCTTGTGGCCAGAATTCTGTTTTGTATTTTGTTCTTCTCCAGATTGAAGTGCTATTACTTGTATGTGATGTATTTAGAATGAAGGTCTTAAAGAAGCTCCTATTTTTTGTTTGTAAAATAATTTGGGTAAACAGCTATTAAAAATATTGAGGGGGGCTGGGAGTTTGGCCTAGTGGTAGAGTGCTTGCCTAGCATGCACGAAGACCCAGGTTCGATTCCTCGGTACCACATACATAGAAAAAAGCCAGAAGTGGTGCTGAGGCTCAAGTGGTAGAGCTCTAGCCTTGAGAAAGTCCAAGGACAGTGTTCAGGCCCTGAGATCAAGCCCAGGACTGGGAACATTGTTGTGGGCCACTAAAAAAACACTTATCCTGTGAGAAAGTCTGGTAACTCAGAAATCTACCTATTTGTTTAAATAGTCATGAAAGGATTGGGAATGTGGCTCAGTGGTAGAATGCTTGCCTGGCATGCATGAAGCCATGGGTTTGATTCCTTGGTACCACATACACAGAAAAAGACAGAAGTAGTGCTATAGCTGAAGTGAGAAAGCTCAAGGACAGTGCCTAGGCCCTCAATTCAAGCTCCAGGACTGACAAAAAATAGGAATCTCCCAATTCCCTAGCTAGCATGTGAAAGGCTCTGGGTTCCAAATACAGCTCTGAAAATGACAAAACAAAAACAAGGCAAAATAAAACAAAACAAATGAATGCAAAGAAATATGGCATAGACCTGGAATAACATATAAAAATAGGGAATGGAAGAAACAATGAATGACCCATATTATGGGGACAATTATATACATTTATATGATATGTTATCCTCAGATCTCAGCCTCTAGGATTTTAAGTGTGTGACTAGTAACACCTTTCTTTGTAATGTTCTTTTTAACTATGTTGTTGAGCTAGGTCTAGGCTACTGAACTTTTCTATTTTGCCCAGGTCCCCTTCTTTTACCTGAATTTATACACAAACATATTGATTCTACTGAAAAACATAGAAATCACCTTGGTAACAATCTGTATTTCCCTCCCAGAAGCTACTAATAAGTTAGTAAGAGATAGTCACCTGAAACAGGGTGTCAGAATTCATTAATTCATCTAAAATGAACTGGCTCTCTGATAATAACCCATGTCAGTTGTACCTCACAACAATGGCATCATTTTGCCGAACCCTAGGAAATAATCCAGTGATCTGGCTGACTTCCAGAACAATTCTGCAAGGCCTGAGCATACTTCTCCTTATCACTCTGGTGATATGTGACACCCAGGTTCCAGGGTGCAGAGGAGGTGATGGATGAATGGATATTTGCTGTCCAACAAAAGGAATGTAGGAAACTCTTTTCTGGACAACACTTACCCCTAGAGGAAAACAGAATCTGCTTCAGACCTATAGAGATAGGACCTACAAGAAGCTCACTGAAGATTTGCATTCCTTCTAGGTGATAAAAATAAAACAGTCACAGGCATATGATTTGAATGTATTTAGGGCCACAGTAGTCTTTTTCTCTTGGAACTACTGAGCTACAGTGGGGACCTTTCCTCACATCTTTCCCACTTTCCCTTCTCCCCTCCCTGTCCCCATCGCCCTCAACTTTGCTCTGCTCTGGTTATGGGTTTGCATTGAGTTGTTTGAACAAATCAAACTTGCCCCAAGCTCAGGATATTTCTGGAACTCAGTACTTGAAGGTGGGCTGTTCCTTGGCATCTTACTCTGTACCCATATCACCTCCATATACTACCTACTCTAGCCTGCTCTTTGTCCTCTACCTGCCACTCTTTATCATCTCATGCCATTTTCTTTTAGCACTTTCTTTAAGTAACTTGCCTCTCCTTAACAGCATATTTATCAGCCATCTTTCCAGATTACACCTTTGAATCCAGAGTGCACAGTGGGTGGCATACATCCATCTTCAATGAATGGCAGTGACTAACGTAGACCCATATTAGTTTCCAGCTTTACTCGGTTCATCCCTTTCTGAGCTGACCTATTTCCATAGAGTTAGATGTTGGCTGTGAAGCATTCTCAATTAGAATACTGGTGGTAGAACAAATAAAACAGTATGATGGCTGATTTTCAAAGACGTTGAGGATGATCGCTGAGAGGGTAGTAAGGGGGGAAAAGAAAAGAAAAAAAAAGCAATTAATTACAAAGTACTAGAGATTTCTTTGGTTTCCACCATTCTGGCTGGCGTTGGCCAGATGTTTGTTGGACTAGAAATTGCCTTATTTATCCCCAAGCTGTTTGGTGTTTTCTTTTGTCATGAGAAGGCCTTTGTGTAGAGAAGGGACTGGCAGACTTCCTGCCTACTCCAGCATAGACATCTGTTAGTCAAACAGACATCTTTCTCTAGACTTCAAATGACTACTTTCTTCTTATACAAACGGAAATGTGCTGACTCGAAAGCAACCAAAGAGAAAAAGAATTTTTCCATCGGATGTCCTTATATGGAAAGCATGAGACATGTGCTTATAATGTGCAAACAACCATTACTCTGGAAAAGAATTATTAGCATGTACTAACTTTGATAAAAAAAATAAAACTGAAATCATTTCCACTGATATAAACTGTTTGTTTTTTAACCAAGATATTCATAAACTTCAATTACAAAATCAATGACAGATGGGTAAGAGGTGACATGTCTGTTTTCCACATGCCCGCCCTGGGACAGCCCTTCTAAATGCCTATTTGAAGACTTCCCTTTTTTATAGGCTTGAAGTAATTTAGAAATGATCAGCTTGCTCTTTTTATATGTACTATTTTATTACATTTTGTGAATTAGGCAACTCATCTAAACTGGACTTTTCACCTTTTGCCCTGTTCATCTTATATGTACCCCCAAATATTTCTTGGTGACATGATCATTAGGATCCATAAGATACCCTTTTTTGAGGGGGGGGGGAAGATCAAATGAGAAGGAACTTCTCTTCTTCCAAGGTCATGATTTTTTTTAATAATCAGCAATATTTCCTAGACTTTTGTATAGTGGAATGCCACTTATATTTAGTTAACTTATATTCAGCTCTTTAGCATTTTTTGTGTGTTAGAAAGAAAAAAATTAACTTTTCTTAAAAGTAATGTGAGACATCTTCTAGAGATCCCTTCATGCCCGAGCTAAGTAAACTTCTAGTTTAGATAGCGCTTCAACTCCATCTGAGAAAAGATCAGCTGGGAGAGTTCCCAGAGTTGTTGTCTTCTTTTAGAGGGTTCACACTGAAAGACAGCTTTAAAGCATACCTGGAAAATACTGTAGGTACCTCACAAAGAGAATGGCGTGAGGAAGACCTGTGTCTCCATGTCATAACCCTGTGGGGATATGTGAACGAAGAGGCAACTATTTAGAAAGGTAGATTGTCTCAGCTAGGAATTTATTACCAGGAATTCAGGAGCACCCAACACTCAGTGGATGAGTCCTGATAGTCCGTGAATCATCCCTCAACTTAGGTGCAACATTTTGGGCATTTACGTATATTCAAATACTTTCCATTGTGGATCCAAGAGCGTTGGATCAACTTTCATCCTGTTTTTCAAAAGGGTGTGTGATCCCAAGAAAGCAGAGAATTAAGGCAACAGAGCCTGACCAGCTTATCTCAAAAACTCTTGTTTTGTAGGACTTCATGAGCTGTGATATCCTTAACTCATTGTGGTTAGATAAGTTTTGGAGATGTTATTTAGTACAGGTCACCTGTTGAAGATTCTAAGTAAACATTAACTTATTAAAGCTGTTTGGTTTTGGTTTGTGAAAGCTATCCTCCCAGTGAAAACTCTTTTTTTTTTTTCAGCTAGTGTTTCATTGGATAATGAAGTTCTGGGTTTGTATAATAGTTGTAAACATCCCATGAGAACGATTATTTCATGATACTTTGAGAAATCTTGGACAGAACTGTGTAGCCGCATTCTCTACCTGTCACAAATAATAGCTCTTCTTAGTACCTGTTGTTCAAAGATTCTCATACATGTTAGATGGGACTTAACTAGCATTATGCTTTGGATCTTATATGGTCCCTAAAGTCCATATACTAAAGTCTTAGTTATTAGCCCCTGGGGCTATTGGTGGGGGAGGAAACTTAGGAGGTCTCTAGAGCCTAGTTAGAGGAAGTTAAGTAATAGAAAGAGATCTGAGTTTCCTTATTTCCTTCAAGTTCTTTGCCCCTCCCTTGTCCTCCCTTCTGATTCCTAATTATCATGAAGAAAGCAGCTTTGTTTCACCAAACTTTCTCCACTTTGATGGATGACTGCCTCACAGGCTCAGGACAATGAAGCCAAGCTACTGTAATTGGAAACTACAGAAACCTCAAGGCAAAACAAACCTTTCCTCTAGGTAAATTGATTTACTCAGATATCTTATCACAATGAAGAAAAGCTGACTAACACACCTGTTTAGAAAAATTATCAAACACCAGGATTAGAAGTCTGATTGCAGTCCACATCTCAATATAATCCATTTTATTGACTCCCCCACTGGATACTTGTGTTACCTTTATGAACATAACATAAAATAGTTGTTTCTGCAAATGGAAGCTTTTGCTTTTCTTAACTTAAGACATAGTGTTTTCTAGATGGACACCCTACTTGAATAATATCTGCAGTCCTTTCTACGTTAGTCATTTTTCTAGGTAGGATCTTGAGGTTTTTACCAGCTTCAGAACACGATCCTCTTTCCTCTACCACCCATGTATAATAGGTGGGATTGCAGGCATGAGACATTGTGCCCAGCCATATGCTCTTTTCCATGACAGAAAATTTACTACTGCCAAGGCTGTTGCATTTCTAGGATGTTCTATCTCTGATCAGGTTCTTTGTGCCTTGAAACTCGTCCGTATTTCCAATGATAGCCAGCAGGCCACAGAGGGATGCAGGAACGGATCCCCATGAAGTGTTTGTGACTCAGGCAGTGCAGCCTCAGCTCCTTCCACTCTCCTTGGTGGTTTGGAGGCCCCTATCCTCTTGGCTCTGATGCTTAGTTTGTCCTTCCTTGAGTCTTGTACAAGGCATTCTGCCCAGTCAAACTGCTTTGCCAAGGCAAATGGAACACTTAACTGAAAGGGTGCATCTTCTTCAGTCTTCTTTTGGACAAAATTCATCCATGAATGTTTCCATCTGGTGACTGTAGTCCCAGCCACATGTTCTCTGAGAATGAACCCACCCATCTGCAATTGGGTGTGGAGAGCTGCTGTGCCAGTATTGAACCCTGCTGGAGCCGCCACTGGTGAAGTGGGGTGGAGATCTGACTCCTGTGAGGCCAGCTAGATTTTTTTTTCCATGATGACTAGAATTGAGTTGTGTTGATCCTATGGACTGTCCTGAAACGAGAGGTTGGTATGTTCTAGAGGCAACCAAGTACAAGGAGAAGCTGGGAAGTGACTAGAGACAGATAAAGGGATGAGTCAATGTTCAGGGAGAAACAAATTGTGTGTGTGTGTGTGTGTGTGTGTGTGTGTGTGTGTGTGTGTGTGTATGTATCTGTGTGTGGGGTATGGAAAGAGAGGAGAGAGATATTTCCTTCTCCCAAGGGGGGCCATTGAACCTTCTGCTTTTAGGTTCTCTCTGTTTCTGTCTCTGTCTCTCTCTGTCTTGGGGTGTTATGCCAGAGATTGAACTCATGCCTTTGTATGTGCTAAACATTCTCCCATTGAACGACATCCCTATTCTTTAGAATAAATTCTCTTTGTCTGCTTAAACTAATTTGTACGGAACTGTATTCTTCCTGTCAAAATAGCCTTGATAAGAAAAAGACCTAAGATTTCAAAAGTCCTTAAGAGAAAGCCATAGAGAAGATTGTTCTTATCCCATCTGCCTGGAAGAAAGGGACTCCCATCCAGGGAAGAACTGGATTATTATAGCATTTTCCTAATCCATGTCTTTTCTTTCATTTGGCACCTTACTCTACAATTACTGTTAACTTGCCCTACTTCTAAGCCTGTTCCCAAGTGCCAGGCCTTGTCCACTCCATTGCGGTCTTCCTTCTCCTTTAAGCTTTCAGTTTAACTATTCATCTTCTCTGAAGCTTTCTCTGACCATTCAGTAGATATTTGTTGAATAAGAATACCCAAGAATGACTAACACTGAAAGGGAAGATAAAGATACCGACGCTATTTTGTTTTTGCCAGTCCTGGACACTGTCCTCGAGCTTTCTCAAGGCTAGTACTCTACCACTCAGGCCACAGAGCCACTTCCTGCCTTTTCTGCTTAAGTGGTACTGAGGAATCGAACCCAGAGCTTGGTGCATGCCAGGCAAGCACTCTACCACTAGTCCACACTACTGGCCCCCAAGACTATTTTAATTCAAAGAGAAGAGGGACTGATATTATTCCACATTCCAATCTAAAGCCACAATCATTTCCCATCTTTCTTAAAGCTAAGAAGGCTGAACTTATTGATGCAAGAACAACTGTACTTTGAAACAATAGTTGGGGCCTTTGAAAGAAATTCTCAACGTTTTGTGGGATTCATAAGTAAAGCATTTTTTAAAGCTATTATGAAATTCTATTAAAAAATTTAAGATAGTAAGCATTGTTCATGACCCTCTCCAAGAAGTGAATTCTTAAGGGCCTTTCCAACTTTTTGGAGCTTTTCTTTACCACTTGGTATGTAGATGTTTTACAAATATTTGTTGAGTAAGAATGGGGATAAATGAAGACAGTTCTCATCCTTGAAGTTCACCCATTAGGCAAGAGGCTCATGTTTATCTGCTGTTTGGAACATTATGAATAAAGAAATGTACAGAATTTCTTTTTTCGTTTTCAGTATTAGGCAACTGAAGTGGATTTCGAGTTGATACAGGGACATACAGGCCTGATGCTTAAATGCATAAGCCACTAAAAACAGCCACCACATTCTTGAATTATTGTGCTCCTTGGCTAGGGAAGCAGCATTCCAAAATCCCCAGAACACATCTCCACCATTAGCTATGGAGCCAGCATCTCTAGTATCCTGGTATGATGTCGTACTGAATGTTTGGAAGTGGGAATGGCTACCATTTTCCACTCTAGCTTACTTGGGATCACTGGTATGATGAGAAGAGCAAAGCCATTCACTTTATTCGTCTTCCACCAAAGGATTAAGAAGAACCCAGGCCCGTTACCAGATTTCTTAAGAGTGTAATACAGAAGGGATTGAAGTTCACTTCCATTCATCAGTGAGGAGATACTTTCACTGTAGAAAGCCGAAAGAAAAGAATGCCAACAACCACAAAACCTCTCTTGCAACATGAAGAGGTACAGACTCCGGAGCTGTGGGCAGAATGCCAGTCTAGAACCTGGGGTTCCTCTGATCTGGCCCTGTGGGCAGGAAATGACTAGCATTGCTGGATAGCCTGTTTGGCGTGCTATGACACAAAAGAACAGCAGACTGACCCCACTCTGCTTCCTTTTCTGTGGGCACTAGGATGGAGAGTTCCAGTGTAATTGAATTCTCAGTAGCTGAACATCCTATAGGAAGATGAGCAACAGATTCAGATAATATTAGACCAGCAGAGTAAGTTGATTTTCATGAGAGAAAAGGGGATCTTCCATCTCATTTGGTGGTTATTCTTAGTCATGTGCACCAGGTTAAGTCTTGGCAATGTGATCTGGATACTAAGGTGATTTATGTGTGACTTGGGAGAAGAGGTGATGGCAAAGCTATTTCTAATCTTTAGTTACAAAATAAACCTTCCTCCTTTTATTCCCCTCACTAAGAGGAACTCCAGTTGGCAATGATGCCAACTTCTAAAGGGGTGCTAGGCATAGAGGTGATTAAAAATATTGCCATTGGAATTCTCTGCAAGCCTTCTCATTGCTGCATGGTTGTCTTTACCATTTACATCTGGGGGCTTTCTAGTTGGTTACCTATTTGGAATTGCCATCAATACTCATGAGAAGCTTCATGATTCTTACAGTACTTTAGTTAAAGTTTGTACAATTGGACTATGCCTCAAGTACAGTCCAGCTCTTAGTTAGGTCAAGTGCATGGAATTAATCAAATTCCAAAGAGACGATCTATGCCCAGACACAGCAGGAATGTCCCTGATGATTGAAAAACAAACTCCGAAGGGATGATTTCTCAGGAGCACATAATGAGGAGTGGAGTTGGAAGCAGGGGAGGACTGAGCCTCAGAGATGATATCCTTTAGATTGTGGAAGAATGCACGGGAGAATGTTGTTTGGCTTGCTTATTTGTCTTCATTTCTCTTTTTGTGGACACAAGCAGGCTGTTTCTTTATGGATCTTGTTATAGTTGTTATGAAAATATCAGGTAGACAAATGGTCAGCATGTTTAGCTAGCTGGGAAAGGTACATCAAAACGAAATCGAGATCTCATCTTATTCTAGTCAGAATGTCTATCATCAAGAAAACAAACAAGTGTTAGTGAGGATGTAGGGTAAGGAAGGAGAAAGATCTTTACATACTGTTGTTGGAAATGCAAATTAATGCAGCCCCTGTGAAAATCAGTTTGGAGGGTTTTCAAAAAGCTGAAAGCTGTACTACTTCTGGATATATATGTGAAGGCACTACCACCAACATTCAATAGAGAGATGCCTGTATTCTCATGTTTCTAGCATCACTATCCCCAATGCAGACTCATCCCAGGCACCTCTCAATGAGTAGAACCCAAGAGGGTATTATTCATCCGTCACAAAGAACAAAGTCATCTCATGTATAAGAAAATGGATGGAGCTAGAGATCATCGTGTTTAGCAGATAAACCAGATGCAGAAAGACAAATACCATTTGTTGTATCTTGTATATGGAATCTAGGAGAAAAAAATATAACCATGAGAGTTGAAGGGGAAAGGAAATAAGGAAAAAGGAGGAAATTGAAGGAAAGAAGAAGGGGAGTAAGTGATGCTAAGAGATGGGTTATTATGATTAAAGTACATTACTTATATGAAAATATCACAATGTTATTGCATATACTTCATATATGCTAAAATGTGGGAATCTACAAGTAATGTCTGCAGTATAGAGAAATACAATGGTAAAATCTAAGCAAGTTGTAAGTGCTGTTTCAGAGTTGTATGATGGCTTTCTCCTTTCTCTCTCTCTCTCTTCCTTCCTTCCTTTCTTTTTTTTTGTAATGGATAGAGGCGTTATAGTTATATTCACCTGATAGTAGGTGCATTACTTCTCACAGATTGATACCCCTTCTCATGTTTTTGTCCCCACTTCCTCTTTCTTTCAGACATAGTCTGTGGTGATTTTCAAAGACACATGGAATTCCAAATCCTGTGAAAGCCAAATGAATGTCTATTTTATTTGGACGTGGGTCCTCAGGGACCAATAAAATTCCAGTCCCATAGCATATGCTCATTTATTAAGTGTTTTGTTATTTCTATTTACTACAAATGATGTCTAAACCAATAAGTTTCATAAAGCTATCAGCACTTCTAGCTTCAAAACATGATAGCAGAATTTTATTGCTGACTACTTTGTAGATATTTCACATATTTAGTTTTATTTACGGTTGTCTGTGATATCTGCATTGGTTTTGTGTGTATTTCTGGAATGCCAGGCAAACCTAATTAAGATCTGCTTATATTCTTTCAAAAGATTTTCTTCAGTGCAAGCTTAGGTAGTGTTTCTTTGGAAAAGAGCATTTATTCTTATCACCACCTTGAATACTTTGAAGGATCACTCTATAAAATCCAGCTATATGAAAGAAAGGTAGTTTGGATCTTGATCAAAAAGTACATGGTTTCTGCCTTCAGATTTATATTAACCTGCACTGAGCCAAATCTGAGAGCTCAGATATGCCATTTTATTTCTAATAAATCAAAACTCCAGTTTTCAAAGGGCAAGCATTACTTTTCTTTTAAGCAAGATTTTATAAGTAGATCTTTTTGAACAATTCCTTGAACATGTCTCTCCATGGTGTTTCTTATTTATGTATTGAATGACTGAGTAGACATAAAACAAGGAAACAAATCAGAGAATGTGCTGATTGACTCCATAACATTGTGAGAAGGCAAGACCCACTAAAATAAATGACAAAGGGAAAACTCACTTCTTTCAAATTGCAGTAACTCTAATGTTGAGGCCAGTCACTTCTGCTAATTATCAGTAGCACTAAGCACCAAATAGTAATATTAAACAGCAAAGACAACCTGGTTATGTTTAGCAAAGTAATCCCTGAAAGGAAAGTTAAATGAAAATTAAAGTACCACATTAAGCCTCAAATGAAATCCATAAGCCTTGGCCAATACATTTGCTTGCTCTTACTCCTAACTCTTGTTATTAATGTCATCATAAATGTGCTGTTCCAATCGCTGGAGGCAGGGCTTTGCAAAGGGAGATGACTTGCAATGGTACAATACGTTAATAGAACGCCTCAGAGTTCTGTGGATACAGAGCTGCAATGCAAAAAGAGTAGATAGATTTATGTTTTCCACCTCAGACTGACATTCAGATTCAGGCTCATAGGCAAGCAGTGTTAATTCAGCAATGGGTAGTGATCAGACCAAAGGCACAAACCATCACTCAGTTTACACATCTCTGGAAGCATTATAGGTAAAACATTATAGATAAAAGACAGCCAGTGTAACCTCACCAAGCTCTCGAATCAAATTTTCTTAACTTGTTTGCATCAATGACAATTCTTGAAGTGCTTATTGTTTAAATTTCCCCTTTTGCGTTAGGTCTCTTTTGAACGAAACTCAGAAGTCAGTCCAGCTGTATTCATTTTATTTTTATTCTAATGAAGGGTTTCAGGGGTGTGCCAGTAGTAAGCTTTCTTAGTGCTTACATTTTAAAACATCTTTTCCAATCTATGATTTCAAGGTGAAATAAAATGGGGGGAAGGTGATATGTAGGACGCCTATCTTATGATTCCCCGATAGCAGAAGTAGCCAAAAATATGTGTACACTCTACAGGTTGAGAACTCATGGCTGTAGCTTTTGCCTACAAAATAACCCATTCCTCAAACAGAAGAAGCTAGTGTTTATTTAGAAATGATAGCCAACATTGAGTGCCAGCGGCTCACATGGGCAATCTTAACTACTTGAGTCTGTGATCTGAAAGATTGTGGTTTGAAGCCAACCCTGGGCAGAAGCATCTGTGTATCTCCATTTCCATTTAACCAGAAAGAAGGGCAGGCAGTGTGGCCTAGTGGTAGAGTGCTTGTCTAGCATGCATGAAGCTCTGGGTTCGATTCCTCAGTACCGCATACACAGAAAAAGTAGAAAGTGGTGCTGTGGCTCAAGTGGTAGAACATTAGTCTTGAGAAAGCCCAAGTTCCCAGGCCCTGAGTTTAAGTCCCAGACTGGCAAAAAAAAAAAAAAAAAAAAATAACGAGAAAGAAGCAAGGTTGGAGGTTACAGTTCAAGGGATGCCAGCTGAGGAAATAAGTCAACAGTGCAAGATCCTGCATTTAAACCTTGGTTCCACAAAAAGAAAGAAAAGAAGAGAAAGAGAGAGAGAGAGAGAAGGAAGAGAGAGAGAGCGGGAGGGAGGGGGAGGGAGGGAAGGAGGGAGGTAGGGAGGGAGTCTCATGATCCAAATTTAAACCAATTTCCTTTGAACCCAGAAGCCTGGCCAATCAACGCCTTTGGAAAGCAGGTGCTTATAACGTTCAAATTGTTTCTGCTTTTCCTAACTTCTTTGTTTCTCCTTCTACCTTACTCATGACTGGTGAGCCCCAGTATGCCTGCTTTCTTATAATGGACAGCCATAAATTTCTAGAGAAGAAGTGTTCCCTGGGTCTGAGGCACAGTGACGTTGTTTGTTCAAGATATTTGGAGCTGGAGCCAAATGCATAACAAAACATGGTTTATGACCTTCATTTGGCATTGATTTGTGCTACAAAGCTCAGAGTATCATTTCCTCCAGAAGGTTTTGCATGTTTAATGAGAGGAAATATTTCTAGCTACAGAGGTTTTGAAGAACTTTACAAGGTTTCATTTTTGAAAAGCAAAACTTTCCAAAATAATGTAACTTAAAAATTTTTCTTCTTCTTTTAATAAATGGAGATCCAATCTGGTCTTTCAAAAGAAGGATCTTTTCCTGCTTGATGTTATTTCCTGTAAAGGAGGAAGGGTGTCAAAACCCAACTTGTAGCACTGACTATATGGTTACCAAAAATTTAAAACAATTACAAAAAGCTTATAGACTGACTGATGAGAAAAACATGACTTGCTGGTATGTTCCCTGCATTTGGGCCCTTGCCTGAAGTCTTTTGAAAGGTTCACAGCTTCAGAATCAGATAGATAGATGACAAATTTCTTGCTTTCTCAAAGCAAGAACTTTACTCCAAGGTGAGCAAGCCAGCAAATTCCATTAGCTAATCAAGCGAGGTTACACATGATTTCAGAAAATCCATTGTATCATGAGGTACAATGCAAAGTAAACTTTGGGAAGCTAGTTAACATCTCAAACAGGAGTAGAAGTGCCTGCTAACTGCTAGAACAGAAGGGGTGGAGGTAAAAGGAGAAACCCAAAGAACGTAGTATCAGTCCAGAACGACAGGGGACTTTCAAAGTACTAAGATAACACAAAAATAAAATAGAGCAAAAAAGAAAAAACCAAACAAAACAACCCAAAGCTAAAGAACAACAATTATAGCACAAAGGTCAGTCACTTTTAAAAGATGAAGAGTTATTATACGTGGTTCTTGGCCCCTGTTGTATTATAGCCTCACTGTATTACACCTGAGCTTCATTGTTATTCAAGTACCAGAGAAATGTTTCCTGTTTGTTTTCCTTATTTTGTAGGACTAAGTAAGACTTTGTATCTGAACATCATGTGCATTTTGTCTCAGTTACAGTACCAATGAAATTATAACCAAATGACTGAGTCTTGTGTTGGTGGCAAAGGACAGCAGTTGGAGTCATTCTTACATCGTGTTTTCTGTGTGTATGGTACTGAGGAATCAAACCTAGGGCTTCGTGCATGCTAGACATTCCCAGCCCTGCTCTTACATCTTCTTAAATAGACTTTCAATGCAGATACTATAAGCAAAATGTCCATGTTTCATTTTACAACATGGAAGGGCATCATTGGGGGTGATAGTTATGATTTTTATGCATTTTGAGTTGAATTAACAGTCCTGTAATCACAGAACTCGTTTGGATTATAGGGATGGCAGCATTACTGGAACCTTTCAGACCTGGACTCAGCCGGCTCACACCTATAATCCTACTCAGGAGGCTGAAATCTGAGGATCGAGGTTCAAAGCCAGCAGGGCAGGAGGGTCTGTATCTCCAAATAACCACTTGAAAACTAAAAGTGAAGCTGTGGTTCAAAGTGGTTGAGCACTAGCAGAAAAGCTCTGGGACATGCCCAGGCCTTGGGCTCAAGACCCAAGACTCACAATAAAAAAAAAAGGAAGAAGAAGAAAGAAAAAGAAAAGAAATAGCCATCAGGTTGTCTTTTAACACAATGAGCTCTAACTCTACTTGTCATCTCTTTTATCACTAGAAATATCTAATGTAATTCATCATTGAAGGCCTTAGCATAAGCCACCCACCCTGAGACACTGAGTAGAACAAGAGGCTCTCCTTACGAACAGGTTTAGCAGAGAACCGCTGTTCTCTTCTGTATCCTTGTACTGCTGGGAATGTCAGGCGTTTAGATTTGTTGGGGATGAAAATTGAAATGGCTCCAGAAAACCACACCAGAAGATATATTCTTTTTTCTTTCTTTCTTTTTTTTATTGCGATTGATAGGAGGGTTACATTATATTCACCAGATAGAAGGTGCATAACTTCACAAACATTGATACCCTTTCTCATGACATGGCAGAAGATATAATCTAAGAAGAGAAAAGATCTTGTCTGTGCAGGCAGTTCACCCATAATTCCCAGCACCTGGTGCAGAGTAGGTGCTCCATAAATGTCCATAGACTAACTTAATGAGCGTATAAACCCAAGGTGGATGGCCCCTACCAGTGCCAATCAGTAGCACTTTTGTCATCCAAGCTGGCTAAGAATTAGAAAGAGTGTATTATGTAACAAACAGCTTTTAGTGACCAAAGAACTGGAGTACCTCAGAACTAGAATAGGACGAACTCTAGGAGGTAACCACTGACAGGGGAAGAGGTCACGTGGTTATTGAGTTATCACTTTTTTTTTTTTTTTGGCCAATCCTGAGGCTTGAACTCAGAGCCTGGGTACTGTCCCTGAGCCTCTCTGTACTCAATGAGCCACAGCACCACTTCCCATTTTTTTCTGAGTCTTATGTACTTCTTGCCCATACTGACTTTGACCCTTGATCTCAGATCTCAGTCTCCTGAATAGCTAAGATTCAGGGGTGAGCCCCTGGCACCCAGTTCAACCAACTCTTCTGAATCAGACATTCGGGCAGATTATATTCATTGGTAATGGAGGGAAAAGGGCCAGAGCTGTTTCTCCAAGAGTTTGATTGGAAAATGGCATGACTTTCTTATAACACCCTATATAACTCTCATCTCCCATCTTGATTCTAGAGGATTATCTCCAGTTAGCCTCTTTCTCAGTGAATTTGCATGCAAAATTTTCAATAGAGAAAGTGTCCAATCCACCTTAGAAAGAACATAGGAACAATATCGCACAAAAGTAGATTCACGACCTCATCCTCCCTTTAGGGCTATAACTGGAACAAGAAAATGGAAGACAACAGTGTGGTCAATATTTACTTGGAATCCTCTTCCTCCTTTCTCCCACGAACATTCACATTGACTTCCTTGACCAGAAGAAAGCTTTTTATTCCATTTTTTTGTACTCGCCCAACTATAAGGTACATCATATTTGAACCTGTTGTCAGCTTAAACCATAGGTGACTGATAATATGCTAAATATTAAATATACAAACTGTCATCACATCAGCCAATAAGATAGAAATAATACCTTGATCCAGTTACTGGTAACCCAGGGCAAGATATTTCTCTATCCATCTGGTCCTCCACAGAAACAAACATAGACAAAGACTATTGATGGGTGTGTGAGGAGCCGTTCAGAGTCGGTCATTGTCAGGAAGATTTCAAATTCCAGGCTAAGGGGCTGTGGGAGCTGTGATAAAGCCCTGTCAGATTTCCCTCCGGGGGAATCTTTTGTAAAGACCATAGTAAGCTAGCTGCCAGCCTCCAGCAATGCACTTGTGGCACCCAGGGTGTCTTCTCGCCAAGCTCATGACTCTGTTCGGATGCTCCCTACAAATGACTGCACATATTGTGACCATTAGAGCTGCACTCTTTGCATCCAATGTAGCACTCCTAATGGCCAGTCTTTATTCTGGGCTTTTCTGAAGCCAGACCTTGCTCTCCTGCCTCCTCTTCCTTCTATCCTTTTATACTTATTCTTATACTTACATCATGATTGGAAAGGCTTCTTTCTGCCTATTTGCTCTTACTGTCCCTCAGTGAGTATTATAAGTGTCTTGGTGTCTGCTTCTCAAAAGGCCTAAACTGACAAGGACCTTGTGATGCAGAACGATTATTCTAATGTCCCCCTTGTGCAGAGAATCGACTCTCAGAGAAAGAAGATGGTTTAAATAGCAAGAGAAATGGTTTCTCAGGTCCCTTCTAGACTCTTAACTTGGAACCAACTTGTGTTAGTGCAGTTTAATTGACTCTAATTTGTAGAGGTTAGAATGACCCTCATCTACATAGGAGTCAGAGTTTCTACTAAATTGACCAATTATAAGACTAATTATATTTACAAACTAAGTAATTACATTTTACATGAAAGAGGAGTTAGTGCAATTTCCAAGGAAATCACCTTTGAAAGGTACTTGATTTTGTGAATTCTTCTGGTCTCAAATGAATGGAGAAGCTCTTTTTGGCCATCTCTGATGAACCGCATCTCTTGTGAGGAAAGAGTTCTTGGGCTATTGAGGCACTATTCAAAACTTTGCAAAAACATTAGTGAGATTTAGTTTTCTTTTTTCCCCTTCTCCTTCATGGTTACAGGGCAATCTGTTATCAAATGATGGTTGTTGGTGTAGGATGATCTGACTTAGTTCTTTCTCTAGGAACTCTCAGCTGTCAGAATCTTGGGATAGCTTATTATGGGTTGGTTTAGTTATTTTTTCCCAAAGAGTAATCTAATTTTTTTTGTAGGTCATGGGGCTTGAACTCAGCCTGGGTGCTGTCCCTGAGCTCTTCAGCCCAAGGGCTATCACACTACCCTTGAGCCAAGCCCAACTTCCTGTTTTCTAAAGGTTAATTGGAGATAAGAGTCTCAGGTCCTTTAGTAAAGGACCTATGCCCCACATGGACATATTGCCACAATCTACTGTGCCGTTTCAATAGTTGCCCCAACAATATGCTTTACAGCAGTGGAACATCTCGGGAATGAGGAACAATAAGAGCATAAAAATAATAACGAATTAAGTAAGATAGAAATCAATGAGCCTATGGATACAGATTAAAAATGATAAATAAACAGGGAGAAAGAAAACTGTTACAGTAAAATGGTAGCCAGTAAATATAGAAAAACTGCTATTTGGTAACTCTCTTAGAAATAATCAGTCATATAAGAAGTACGAGCTTGTACAACTAGTGAATAAGGATTTGAGAGAGGCAATATTCACTTAGTCTCAAGCTCTCCCCCCATAACATACCCCTTAATTATGAAAGTCAAGGGAATAACTTCATAGCAGAGAATGGCAAGGATCACCTTAACTAAGTCATAAATTCACTAATAGTAGATTAATAATGAGATAAAACTATACTACATAAGAAGATGTAATTACAGGAACATTTTTTTGTGGTACATTCCTACTAAAATTCATAAGCTGAGAGATGGAAGAAACATCGAGTGACTGGCCAATAATGAGTGACAACCTACAAAGTAGCTATCCTAGAGTTTTACAAGAGGACAAGATCATTTAAATCAAGAAATGAGGGAGGAGTAATCTGCTTATTGAAGGAGACAATACAGACAAGATCATCAAATATGACATGTGATCCTGGAATGGGTCAAGCAGTGGTTCTGAAAGTGTGGTTCAGAATCAGGAGCTTCAGGTCCACTGAGGGACTTGCTCAGTAAGTTTGGGACCCTAGGACAAATCTACTGAATCAGAAATGCTGGCCTCAGGAGTCAGTAAGCTCTCCCACTGATTCTGATACACACCAAGATTGAAAGCCATTGCCATAAATTATATTGCTGGGGCAGTTGATAAAACTATATACTGGACTACATAAGTTGAGGGTAGGGATGACAGGGAGAAAATGAAGGACAACAAAAGAAGGGGTGACATTGACTGAGAAAGATTGTTCTCATAATTTGACTTGTGTAATTGTAACCACTTTGTACATGTGTTTAACAGTAAAAATAACTATACAGTGAATGTGATAATGTATTAGTGTTCATTTCCTGCTTTTCACGTTATTGTTCACCAGAAATCCATAATAAGTCATTTGAGGGAAAATCATTCTTAATCTTAAATGTTTCAGGAATTAAAAAAATGTCTCTGTGATATAGATGCAACTCTTTCATATGTTTAAAACCATTTCAAAATACAAATGTTAAGGAATGAGGATGGAATCGAATCATATATGCACCATATTTGGAAGAACGTGTGACTCATATTCATTCTTACTGTTTTTATGCAAGTCAAATATGGTACTAAATACAAAGGATGCACAATCCATTACTTGTATGGTTAAATCTGCTATGAAAATAGTTTGTTCTCTCGAGAACCATCTGTGTTTATTTTCAGGTTGAACCAACCTCAAGGTTGCTAACATTCTTTAAAACCATGTTGATGAATGACACAATCTCTGAATCATATCAAAGACAATCTGGTTTCTTTGGGGATTCCATATCAGTGGAAAAACATTTGGCTGAATAGCATCTGCCTATCCATATGTGGAAAGGAGCTGAAAAGTAACTGTTTGCAAATAATTGCCCAGATAACATACACAGCCTCCCTCTCCTTCTCCCAGCTGCATTGCTAACTGTCTGAATACAGGCCATGTTCTGAATTTTTCCCACTTAGATGCCTTGCAAGACTTTCCATTGCACACAACTAAAATACAGCAAGAGCAAAATATAGCCTGTGACAAGTAATAGGTTGGATTAAATTCAAATATGCAGGGCTTTATCTAGCAGGAAAAATCCTTTTAGAGTTAGAGAGGAAGTGAATCAGGCCCATGGACCTTGGCGAATGATCCCATATGATACATAAACATTTGTGGTGTTTGGTTGTCTATTTTGAAGCCATTGTTTGATATCCAACTACCTAGCCCCATTCTCCCTGGCATTTTGGTGGCTATGTATTCATTCTGATACTGTGAATAGAGAGTTCCTTCCTATCTAACAAGGATTCCTCCCAACCATAATCCTTTAGAAGAATGGAATCTGACCAGTTATGTCACAACTGAAGAAGGCACCATTTGTTTGAACAGAGTTTATTTAGAATATCCAGCTGCTAACGTCAGCATACAGATTGGGCAAGTTCCACTGAAATAACTTTCTATTTGTACTCAATTAAATGTTTATTTAAAATTGCCTTTCGGTTTTTTTTATTTTACTGCTGTAAATGTATTGTTCATTTTTCACATACCAGGCACTGTTGTTTAGTCTCAAGGGCATTACTTGTTACAAATTTAACAACCGTTACATATTAAAAACAACATTTAGGAAAGAAATTAGGGTTGAGAGGATGTGACCAGATGTTTCCGTGGTGTTTCACCAAAATGCCACTTAAATGCCAACAGGATTTTAAAAGGAATTTTTCCCCCAAAGTCTCACCAGCCACTTAACCTAGGCAAAAACATTTTATCACAGTTGTATTAGAAAACTCATTTGATTATCATTTCAACCAGAGCTTTATTGAGGATATTATACTTGAAGTCTTTTCATTGTCAATGTTTTCCAACTCTATATCTACTGTGACAATCAAGTATATTGGGATTATACTACATGCTACTTTATGATTCAAGGTGTGTGTGTGTGTGTGTGTGTGTGTGTGTGTGTTTGTGTGTACTGCTACTGAGGTTGGAACTAAGGGCTTGAGCACTGTCCCTCAGCTTTTCTTTTTTCGCTTTTTTTTTCTTTTTGCTCAAGTCTGGTACTCTACAACTTGACCCTCCGCTTTTTTAGTGGTTAATGGGAGATAAAAGACTCATGGACTTGTACATAGGCTGGCTTCAAACCAAGATCCTCAGATATCAGTCTCCTGAGTAGCTTGGATTATGGATATGAGCCACTAGTGCCAGACTCATGACTCAAACTTTTGTAGGATTAAATGTGGATTCTGGTAATTCTGTCCTATGGAAATCAAATGAGATATTGTACATAATTATTTTAGCCAAGTATCTGGCTAATTAATGGCATATGAAATAATGTTATTATTATTGCAAATGGTACTGTTTATTAACTAACTTGATTGCACTACAAATAGAAATTTTCTGAAAATATTGTTAGTGTTATTATGGAGGTGATGGACGGGGGTTATAGTTTTATAAGTCAGGTATTTAGTATGTTTCCTTTTGTTCAGTGTCACCTCTTCCTTTTTGCTCTCTCTCTCCCAGTTTTTCCCTCTCATCCCCAGCCATTTTCAACACAGCATCTAGGGAGTACCACTGGTGCTTTGGTAAACCTTTGCATCTCCATTTCGGTGTCCAAATGACAATTCTTTTTAAATCCCGTAAATGCCCTGGTTGCCTTAGAAAAGTGATCTCTATTGCTTAGTCTTTGACTGAGATGGTCAATGAGCACCAGGGAAAGCAAGCCTATCCTGAGGCCACTATAAAATAAAGCCAGTATTATTTTTAGATAAATCAGGTAGTAATGATGTTAGAACTGTGAGCTGATATAGAGAACTCCTGGACCCACTGTAGAGGACCCAAAGAAATATATTGTTTCTCCATCTATGGCAATTCTGTCAGAGAGTTAACAGAACATTTCAACAGTATACCAGGCCCCTGGAGTTGTCAGGATTTGGTCCACATGCAACAATATAACAACATACAAGTATAAAAATCAGTGAAACACATGCTGTACAGGAGAGGTTTTTCAGGGAAAAGGGATAAGCTTGATCCAAAAATATTTTGGAGGGTGGAGACATTCCAAGCATACCGGTCCATGCCTGGGCCAATGGAATGTGGGCACAGCACAGGAACAACATCCAAGCCTTAGAGGACAAGGGAAATTTTGGGAGAAAAAAATACAAAGTAGTGAAGACTTATCTACTACCCAGGCACACAAAATTTCCCTGCTGACAAGTTGAATTCGGAGTGAGCTTCAAGTTTACAAGCTATCAGATTCCAACTTTTGGTGCCAAATAGCTGCATCTTGCAAAGGAACAGGTACACACACACACACACACACACACTCACACTCACACACACACAATTAGAAGGTAGGATAAACTGGACACATTCCACTTGTTGTATTCCCATCCCAAACTGGAAATTATATTTGATCTCTTTCCAACTATATTGGACTCTGGGCAAGAAAAGTTTCCATCATGCAAATTTATCAACTTAAAATAATTGTAGATAGCTCCTCCATATTAATCAAGGAAAGAGTCTATCTTCTAAACATGGAAAGACATATCCATTCTCTTTCCCAAATCTTCAATGTTTGTGTTCCTTTGAAACATGAAAAAATTTTGATTTTGAAATATCTCACTTCCTCATTCCCCCCCCCCAATAATTCCCAAGAACTCTTGTCGGTTCATAGGTTGTGGGAATGGTTGAATCTCTCCCATTTGTACTCACTCATCTTCATTCTTCTTTGCAGGCAAACTGGAAATAGAGTTATTTGGATGTTCAACATGAAAGGAAGCTTTCTTTTTCAATAAGAATTTCAGTCAAATGCCTTTGAAAAAAATACTTTATCATGGTTTACTAAAGAGGCAGTTCCTCTTTTGCTTTGATTGGGATAATCCATTTAAGCAAAGAAGAACCATTTAGTTTGTGAAAAGTATCATTCGGGAGGTTACTTGGAGATGGGATGACTCGGTGTTTCTCGAAGAGGGGGTGCACCTCACCTCAGTGAGAATCACCTGGCAAGGTTTTAGACCTTCAGATTGTTGGGCTCTATCCAGTCCAGCAGAGTCAGGCACAGTTAAGGAGCTCTGCAGGCGATTCTTAATACATCTCAAAATGTAGGGGATCCCTTAAAGTGGGAGCTATTAGTTCTTCTCCTGAAAGCCAGTGGTGGTTTGTGCCAAGGAGTTTTGAATAGAGGGTCAAAAGCACATTGTCTTTGAAAGGAAGGGGGAAATTCCAATCTGAAACATAAGAACAAGTCATTTTTCTCTTTTCTATGATTTGTTTTCTTTGGGGGCTCTTTCACATAGGTTAGCATTTGGAGTTGAGCAGACACCTCAAACATTTTACGAATGATCCAATAAAATGTAGTCATTCTTCCTTCCTATCTTGGGATCATTGGTTGATGATCATGATCTGCATTTTCAGGCAAGACGAGGCAGGCATTCTAGCAGCCAAGCCACCTGTAAGTCACTTAGCAGCAGTAGATCTACAGGACCTTCCCGGTAATGGTGTTTGATCTTGGATTTGAGAAAATTAGTTGGATCTAAAGTTCCTTAACTCTGGGGCACACTCCAGACTAAAATAATCAGAAGCTCTGGGTTAAATCACAGGTATCAACCATGTCTAGTATGAAACCAAGTTCAAGGACCAGGGCATGTTCAATGTTCCTATCCTGTATGAAACCAAGTTCAAGGACCAGGGCATGTTCAATGTTCCTATCCTTTACTGACAGGAATTTTTTTGTTTCCTACGTGCAGTCCTTGCTTGTAGGAAAAGAACATTTAGGAGGTATTTCTTAGAAGACAAACTTTTCCTTGAGAGAGAACTTTAGTTTCTTTGGACTATTCAACCACCACTACTGTAGGATCAATGTGCAAAATGAAGGTGAACAATCGAGGTGTTTAAATTCTATATGGATAGATTAACTCATACCGTGGTCTACCCTTGTCCAGCTAGGAAACTCCCCTATACCAACACTTCTCTTTGTCTCAAGATAACCTATGAAATTTATCAGCCTTCAGCTCTTTGCTGTCTTCTCAAGAGCCACTAACAGATCTCCAGTGAGCTGAAACAGGGAAAGTTGTTTTAAACCATTGACTGCTTAATAAATTAGCACAAGACGGCTCTTAGCCTAATTTATCTCTGAGAGCCAGTTTCCCAGGGTATCAGAGCAATACCACAAGAAAAATTATTTCCATTAAACACCACAAAAATGTCTTTCCTGTGATACTTCACTAAAAGGGTGACATGTACAAGATTCTCAGTCACAAAACAGGAAAGCAATGTTTGAAAGTTAAATTAAAAAGTAAAGCACAGTTAAGATTTTATTGAGCTTAAACCCCATTCCTACCCCCTAAACATATAAATCTGTTCTGAGTTCTGTGTCTCCCACTCAGATGGGTGATAAATTTCGGATGCTGGATTCTTATGTCTCTAAAAATAACGTTTACCTAAAGTGAAGAGTAACATCTGGGCCCATTGGAGAGCATGGGCACTGGAGAGTGGCCTTTCAGGTTAATTGTTTGTGTGGTCAGGTTAGGTTTCCCCACCCTGCAAATGATACTAGCCTTGTTTCTCTTGGCCTCTGACCATCACAGGTAAAGCATACTGTCCCATCCTGACTTTCCCACAGACCTGTTTCCTCATGCGAATGTCCCCAGTAACACCTTGACATTGAGGAAAAGCTTTGTCCATTGGTGGCCAAAGCGGAAAGATGTGGAGTTCCTGGAAGCACCTTGGTTCCTGTAGTGAGAAATGAATGACAGGCAGCTGGGGTGGGGGTGGGGTGGGATAGTGTCAAGGCCTTGGGAATTGACTCCTGAGTCTGGGATACTCTTAAAGCATGCTTCTAAGTGATCCTCTACCAAAGCTCGTGCTTGCATGTTGGACCATGGGGCCACTAGATGACCCCTGTGTTTCTTCAGGGCCTCTCCAAATAAGAAAGGTAGCAAGGCTGGCAGCCGTCAGATCATAATAAGAAATTCTTCACCTCCCTTTCCAACATACAAGTCCATATTCCAAAGCTGCTAATACCATGGAAAAAGAAGTCTTATGAAGGAATGTGGAAAGCAACCAGCTGTCCGCAGTGACCCTGGGAAATGGTGGTCTTTAAAAAAATTATTATTTTAAAGGATAACATCACAGTCAGTCTTGAAATAAATTTTTCAAATCTCTAGATCTTTGTATAAATTTGAGTCTAAACATTTTTATCCACAATATAAATTTTTCCAGGCACTGACTCAAGACCTGCGAATGATCCTTTCATTTTTCCCCTATCCCCACCAAATTCTGACTTGTTATTACTTCCTTTCTCCTCATTTAGCCACTGCTTCACTTTAAGACTTTATTGTTTCACATTGGTTTATTGTCAAAGACTTCTTACACATCCCAAGGCCTTTGACCTTTCAGCATTAAATGCCCCTCTAAATGTGACCACTGAAGCAATCTTTTTTAGATTAATGATTAGCTTGCATCCCTTCTTTATCTAAACGTTTTGTGGCTAACGTTGACTATTGGATAAGGTGCCGAATCACTGTGGGTGTTAAAGCCTTTTACAGTCCAGCTCCAAAATCTGCATCCTATCTTCTGCTTCTTCTCATGTTCTGGTCACCCAATGCTCTGCTAGCCCCTCATCTTTTCCTTTTCTCACCTTTGGCCCTGATCATTCTCTGTGGATGCTTACTTCTTCTCAGTGCTACATGGTGAAATCTAAAATCAAATTCCCAAGTCCTCTTTGTTGGTTTGTTTGTTTGTTTTTTCTTCAGTAAGTCTTTTCTGGCAGTCTCTTTAGTCACAGACTTTCTTTGCCTTTCTCCCAGTTGGAATAACTCTCCCTGGAAGATGTACACTTTATTCTAGTATTTTTTTTTCTTTTCTTCTTTTTGGTCATAAGGCTTGAACTCTTGGTTTGAGTGCTGTCCCTGAGTTCTTCAGCTCAAGGCTAGTGTTCTACCACTTGAGCCACAGTGCCACTTCTGGTTTTTTGGTGGTTAATTGGAGATAAGAATCTCATGGACTTTTGTGCCTGGGCTGGCTTTGAATTGAGATTTCAGATCTCAGCCTCTTGAGTAGCTAGGATTACAGGTGTGAGCCACTGGCACCCAGCCATTCTAATATTCTCTATCAAGTCTTATACATATTGCATGATGTATGAATTAATGAAACTATAATAAAGGTAAATACTACATCATTTCCATCCTGTTTCTTAAGCTGATTAAATGTAGCATGGGGGACAGAAACTGCACAGATCTCTGCTCCATCTCATTTGAAAGGCAGCCACTGAAGATGAGGATTAGCAGTGAAGAATACAGGTCAGTTTTCACAAACCATCTCTGTGTTCAGAGGCTTATCTAGATAAATGGATCCTCCCAGATATTTGGAATTTCTGGGATGGAAGGGGTCGATGGAAGGGGTCAGAGGTATGGGCCTGTCATTATAAAACATGCATTTTAGCACATTAACCAAGGGTTGCATAACTTTCTGAAAATCTGAGGCTCAAAGTTGGCAAGTGCGTGGTGCAGGTGGCCCGGGAGTTGTCTGAGCAGGTTGACCTTTGGCGTGCTCACTCTGGAAACCTGGCTGTAAGACGTGGGCAGATGGTGAGTTTGTAGGCTAACAGGCAAAAAGCAACTTAAAAGAGAAAAGAAAAAAACTTCAAAGGATTGAAATGAGGCAACGAATTCTAGCCATGGTCAGTCTATTTGCATCATGAGAAGGATTCATATTTGAGAATTGTGGAGTCAACTTGTGTTTACGCCAATTCTTTTTGCAAGCTGAAATTCTGGGTACATGTGAGCCTCTCCATATTACATATAAGGTGTTTTTTTTCCTGTACCTTCAATGAGTAAAAGACTTTGGTTTCTCATTTTTTTAAGAGCACTTAAACTGTATTAGCAGTAACAGAGTGGAGAAATGGCTCAGAGAAGGCAAATTAGCCAGATAACTCAGGCCTTCTAATTCTCTCTTGTTGTTAATAGTACACATTTCTTTCGGAACTTGCAAGTAACCACTTATATTATCTCCTAAATTTACTCTGCTCAAGTACCCTTGACATTGTTGTTTGTGTTATGATAATGGTAATCTCATCTTCCAAGACTATAATGAAAATTAAATAGAAATAGTGAAAATGTGCTTAAAAATGTCGTGTGGGGAAAATGTAGCTCAGTTGTATTGTGCCAGCCTGGCCCAAGTGAGACCCCAAACAAGAACAGGTAGTCAAGCTTCTAAAACCCTGATATATTTGCATGTTACATGTGTGTGTTAGTCAAATAAGATAATTGATTACTTTTTAGCTTGTGTATACTTCATGTTTCTCCTTAACTTAATGGACTAGACAGAGTTATAAATGGACAGGTTTGAATACACATGGATTAATTAATCATCATATTTTAGCAAGTTGGAATTACCAACCTAGATTAGCTTAAATGGGTTTTACAAATAATGTTGGTGTGGTTTCTTTTTTTTTTTTTCCTTTTTGGCCAGATCTGGCACTTGAACTCAGGGCCTGGGCACTATTCTTAAACTTTCTCAAGGCTCATGTCTCTATCACTTGAACCACAGGACCATTTCTGGCTTTTTCTGTGTATGGGGTATCAAGGAATTGAACCCAGGGCTTTGTACATGCTGGGCACTCTACCACTAGGCCACACTCCTGGCCCTGTTGGCGTATTTTAAATATGACTTCAGGTTTATTCAATACTTGGAAACTGTCCATGGATGCAGTATACTTTAAAGTATTGGTTATGGATCCATATCTGTCTTCAGCTGTTGGAGCCCAGTAACAATAGTAAGTGCATTGCTTCTTTCACTTTTTGGGGGGGAGAGGTGTGGAAAGAGGTAGGATTTTTATTTCTATTCTGGGCAAGTTCTAAATTTTGAATTGACAAATAAAAGCATTCATAGCAGCATTGCTGTAATGATATGTTACCATAAGATATTTATAGATTCATATAAATTTATTCATTCCTAAGCATCTTTTTCATTGACTTAACTGTAGCAATGTAGCAAATAAGTCCTGAGCTTTAATGAATTAAAACTCATTTTAGCCAGAAACTAGTGGCTCACACTGGTGGCTAGGACTGAGGATCATGGTTTGAAGCCAGTCCAGGCAGGAAAGTCTATGACACTCTTATCTCCAGTGGGGGAAAAAACAAGTGGAGTTGTGGCTCAAAGTGGTAGAGCACTAGTCGAGTAAAAAAGCTCAGGGATAGTGAGCCCCAGGACCGGCACAACACACATAAAACAAAAATGGTTCCCGTACATATTTCAGTATATTAGTGGTATCCTTGGTCTAGTAACTTTTGATCTTGTCTTTGGATGACAGAAAAGGTATGGAAAAACAGAAAAATGGAACATGGAAATGGACCTTTTCCCATCCTGTAGCTCTACTGTATTATTTATCTTCAGTGTCCTTCCTTTGGCGATCACTGGAAAAAGAGATGGTGTGCATATTGTTGAGATTCTCCAGAGGAATGAAAGCAGCAAGAAATTCTGCAGGGACTCAGAGTCTGTGTTTTCCTTCACCTTCATGCACAGGACTTGGTGGTCTGTGCCTAGTCACCTAAATCTGTGCTCCTTAAATCATCTGTGGCACAGGTTCACTTCTATGGGGTTTGCTTGTTTGGTTTTTAAGTTTGAATCTTTTACAACCCAAGACTTGAGGGAGGAAAACACCCTGAAAAGAATAAATTGGCTATCGTGGCTCACAATCTATAATCCTAGCTATTCAGAAGGCTGAAATTGGGAAGAATGAAGTTTGAAGTCAGCGAAGGTTAAAAAAAAAAAAGTGTGTAAAAACTCCATCCCAGTGAATGTAAAGCTGAGTGCCACACATCTATATTCCAAAGTATGCATGAAATATAAATAAGGGAACCCCATGACAGCCTAGGCAAAAAATAAGAGCCTACTTAAAAAATAATTATAGGAAGGGCCGCTGTGGACATAACTGGAGTGGTAGAGCACCTGCAGAGCAAGTGCATGCCTCCAGATTCAAACCCCCTGTTGCCCCACGAAAACGAACTACTAGGAAAATAAAATGCACCCTCTATATAATAGCAATTATCTGCATCATGAGATTCATCCGAAATAAAAGTGTTAGACATAAAATCATGTTGCAGCTTCCATACTGAGCTCATGAAGACTAGAAATGCTGCTCATAAACTGGTCCTCCTGCAGCCACACAATTTTGGGCTCTGGAGTTAAAATTGTCGATGAAGGTGAACTTTAATTTTCATAGAGAAGCAGGCAATAAATAATTAAGCTGATTTGGAGTAACGCTAGGCATTGCAGAGTTGTGTCATGCCTACCTTAAGATGGTTCTTGTTACCTTCAGAGCAACACGTTCAGAAAAATGTCCTGACACAAACAGGGTATACCTGGTCTAAATTTATTTAAGGTTTGCTTCACCTCCATTTCCAGCTTTAAATATTTCATCCACGTTCAGAATATGGCACCTTTTAGAGACGAGAAGCAAAATAAAATTATTTTAAAATCTCTTACTTCCCTGTTTTAATAAGATATAATCCATGTACCATTTAAGTAACTCATTTAAATTTGCAATTTAATTTTCTAGCATATTTACACATGCAATCATCATCATGGCTTGTCTCAAAATATTTTCATTATCATCTCCATGTCCCCAACAAAAACTGTGTATCATTTAGTATCACAGACCTTTATTAATTTGCCTATTCTGCCATTTTATATAAATGGTGTCTTATGTGGTCTCTTATTTTAAACTTCTTTCATTTAATATAGTATATATTTTTTTGCCTACTCTGGGCTTGAGCTCAGGGCCTGAGCACTGTCCTTGGGCTTTCTCAAGGCTAGAGCTCTACCACTTGAGCTTCAGCACCACTTCCGGCTTTTTTTTTCTATGTACGTGGTACTGCGGAATCGAACCGAGGCTTTCGTGCGTGCTAGGCAAGCACTCTACCACTAGGCCAAACTCCTGGCCCCTAGTATAGTATTTTTAAGGTTTGATTTTATAGTAGCTTGTATCAGTACTTCTTGACATTTTCCTAGCTGAATAACATGCCATTTTATAGATATACCATACTTGTTAATGCAGTTGAATGGATACGTGGGTTATTTCTGTCTTTGGGCTCAGGAACAATGCTATTCATATCCATGTGCAGGTTTCTATGCAGATGTACATTTTTACTTATCTTGGTATTTTCCTAAGACTGTCATTTCTATGTCACACAGTAACTTTGTGTTTAACAAGACTTGATAGAACACTTTCTGAAATGGCCACACCATTTTTGAGGGTGATGCAGAAGGGTTCTAATGTTTCCACACTTTAAAAAAATGTCTGATATACATAAGGCCATAGAGTATGACGCTAAATGAAAGGACCTCTAGGATATAAAAACAAAAGCCATATAATGAGTGATTGTTGTCCTTAATGTACTATGTTATCTCTCATCTCTTTTGCTGTCCCTTGGTTATCTCATACTGTTACAGTATTTCACCTTGTTATCTGATATATTGTATATTCACGTATTTGGTTATTTGAAATTGGATAAGGAAGGGGGGAAACAAGATGAGGGGCGGGGGTGGGGGAAGGGAAATGGGGACCAAGACATGAGAAAGGTATCAATGTTTGTGAAGTAATGCACCTTCTATCTCGTGAATATAATGTAACCCTTCTATTTATTACAATAAAAATATATGGAAAAAATGTCTGACATTGGGTTATAGCTATCCTAATTGCTTGTGATTTAATTTGTGTTTTGCTAATGGATAATATTAAGTATCTCTCTTTTTTTTTTTTGCCAGTCCTGGGGCTTGAATTCAGGGCCTGAGTACTGTCCTTAGACTTTTCTTAAGGCTAGAGCTCTGCGAAGTACAGCTCAAGTAGTCTGTGGCTCTACTTGAGTCACAGCACCACTTCCAGCTTTTTTCTGTGTATGTGATGCTGAGGAATTGAACCCGGGTCTTCGTGCATGCTAGGCAAGCGCTCTACCACTAGTCAAACTCCCTGCCCCAAGTATCTTTTCTTTAGCTTATTAGATAGATACTGTGATATCTTCTTTGGAGAAACGTCTTTTCCAATCCTTTGTACGCAGTTTTACATTGAGTTATTTCCCTTTTATTTTGCTAGATCTTAAGAGTTATTCCCTTTTATTTTGCTGGGATAGTCTAGATAAAAATCAATTTTAAGATATATCCATCTCCAGATTCTTTCCCCACTGCCCCCTTCTCTTTCCTCTCTTTGTTGTTTAGAGATGCTAGCTTAGGCCTTTTGTTATCATTACTGGTGCAAGTGAGATGAATGCATCCTTGCCTCTGTCTTGAACCTAGAAAAAACACATGCAGCGTTTTACCAATAATAATGATGTTTTCTGCGGGAAGTTGATGAAAATGCCCTTTACTGAGAAAGTTTTTTTCTTCTATTCTTCCCTTGTTGAATGGTTTTTAAAATCATGGGAGACTTTAGCATTTTGTCAAATACTTTTGTACTTTGTCAATTGTGGAAATCCTGTGTTGTGTTTTTTTTTTTAGTTCCCCTGATATGGTGTATTACATGAATTGATTTTCAGATGATAAGCCAACCTTACATCCTGGGATAAACCCCAGTTGGGCATGGTTTCTAATTCTTTTTATATGGAGATAGATTTAGTTTACTAGTATTTTGCTGAGAATTTTTTGTGTTCCTGGGCTACAGTTCTACTTGTGTTGATAGGGATGACAGGTGCCTGACACTGTGCCCAGCTATTATTGTACTAACCTCCTAGCTGGAATAATAGGCACTCAGCTATTGGTTGAAATGGAATCTTGCAAGCTTTTTTTGATTTTGTTGGGGCCGGCCTTGAACTATGATCCTGTGATCTCCAACTCCCAAGCAGCTAGGATTGTTGGGAAAATGTTCTATCACCTGCGCATATCCTTCAGTCTTTTTATTCCCCCTTAGTTTACTTTTAGATAAAGTCTTCTGATTTTGCCTAAGTTGGCCTTGGACAACAATCCTCCTCCCCTTGCCTCTCCAGGGATTGGAACTACAGCCATGAGCCACCATGCTGGTTTGTTTGTTGAGGGAGTATTTCACTTGATTTTTCAGTCTGGGCTGGCTTTGAACTACAATCTTTCTGCCTCTGTCTCCATAGAATTATAAATATATACTACTGTGTCCAAACATATTGGTGTGTGTGTTTTAATTACTGTCTTGGATGCTCAACCTGAAGAAATTTTAATAATTCTTTTCTAATTATCTTTAAGTAATTGTATAAAGGAGTTGTCATTTATCAAAGCACCTCATGCATATCAATGTGACCTTTTCAACATTCTCAACCCCCGACCTACCTTTCCCTTACTAGTCTTAATTTTGTAGGATATGCAATGAATTCTTGATTGTATTTCTCCTCTTCATTGTTCTACCCTCTCCCTGTGCACACCACCCCCACCTCCTCATAAGTATCCAGTCCTCGATGCTTATTTTGTTGAGCTTTGACTTTATCCTACTAAGAAAGCACACAAGTTTAACATTTCTTAGTTATATCTGCTCGCAACAAATGCTCTCCAGTTTTCCCCTCAAATCTATTTGCTTCACTTTTGAAAGATACTTGTAAGACATCAGATTCTTGTAGTGCTCTCCTTTGAGCAACAGCTCCATTTTCAACTTTTAGGTGGTTTGTTGGAGATAAGAATCCCACACACTCTCCTGCCTGTGCTGGCTTCCAGCTGTGATCCTCAGATCTCAGGCTCCTGAGCAGGAAGGATAACAAATGTGAGCCACCAGTGGCCACCTTCCTTGAGCACTTTAAACTTAGTGTTCCTTTGGGGGTCCATTTCATGTGAGTTATTTTTTGCTCTTTGACTTCAGACTTTTCTCCTTGTCTTTAGCATGCAGCACTATTAGACTATTGTGGCTATTTGTAGCTCTCTTTATGTTAATCTTACCTGGAGCTCATTGGCTTTTTGGATGTATAGGTTCATTTTTTAATTGGAAAATTTGCAGCCGTTGTCCTGAATATTGTTTTTCCTTTTGCTAGCTTTTTTTCTGGTATTCATATTATGATCCCACTAATATCCTCAATATTGTCTTGTACCTTCTGAGGCTCTGTTCATTTTTCTTCATTCTTTTCAAATCATCGGTCTATTCATTGGAATTCATAATCTCTATCACTCTCCAGTTTACTAATTATTTCTTCTATTAGTTCAAATCCATTGTTGATCCCCAGAATGAATTTTTAAATTTAAGTTATTATATTTCAATTCTATTGTTTCCTTTTTAAAAAACCTTTCTATTTATATTTTTTTCTCAAGGCAGCATTCTCATTCTCATCATAGCCTTCTTTATTTCTTTTTTATTTTCTCCAGTCTTTTTGCCAATCTTGGGGCTTGAACTCAGGGCCAGATCACTGTCCTTGGGCTTTTGCCTCAATGCTAGTGTTCTACCACTTGAGCCACAGCACCACTTCCAGATTTTTCTGTGTATGTGGTACTGAGGATTGAACCTGGGTCTTTATGCACGCTAGGCAAGCACTCTACCACTAGATCAAACTCCACCCTTAAACATATTTGAATGATTACTTTGAAATTAATGTCCATTAAATCCAAAATCTGATTGATCTCACAGGGAGTTTTTTTTTTCTGCCTTTTTCTCCTGGTTTATGGATAATTTTTTAATGTTTATTTGCATATTTCAGATTCTTTAAAAGAAGCTGAATGTACTGAATAATACAGCAACTCTGGGTACTGTTTTTCATCACTGTTGCTACTTGTTAGCTTATTTGTCTAGTGACTGCATTTCTTGAAGGAAGTCTACTTTTCTCTACAGTGTGAGCCTCTGATGTTGGTCTTTGGGGGATGCAAGCTTGAGTATGCCTACATTACCCAGGAATTAAGAGTGTTTGTTTTGGGACTTTCTTTGATCATCTTTGTCCCTGTCCCACCCAGCTATTAAGCATCACTGATTTCTCTATTGTTTTATACAATGTCCTCAGGCACAAATTACTTTATGAATGAATCTAATCAAATTCAGGTTCCTTTGAATATAAAGTTGCTAGGGTGGTTTTTGTGCTTTGTTCTGACTCCCAGGAGTTCTTCCCAACTGGCCCAGCTCTCTCCAGCACATAGCCATTCATAATTTACACTAGATTTCCAGTCTCCTTTAGGGGCTAAAGTCCTCCACATTCTGTTCCAGATATAGTAATTTTCTAGGGGAAAGATTTGGAAGTCCAGTTTTTGTCCTAGGCAACATAGCTGAGATTTGGCTAGGTTGCAGGAATGGTAATAGTCTGGAAAGATACATTTTCTCTCATTATGGAGCTGAGTACTTGGTGGGCAGAGGCAACAGTTTCTGCCTGTCTTAGGTTTGCTTCCTTTGTCATTGACCCTTGCTTCATGAACTCCAGCAAGGATTTCACTCCTTCAGTGGAGGTTGGATAAAAAGGATAAAAGGCTCTATTTTTAAGATGCAGTCTTCCAGGATATAGCCTCAGTAACCGGTAGCTGGACACAGGATGAAGATTGCTGATGTTCTGTCCCTCTTGGGAAGGTAGCCTGTGGCTGACACAGTTCTTACCAAGATTGAGTAGATTTTCTTGACTAAATTATTCTTAGTTTGCAGTATGATTTTAGGATAACTTCCTTTAGGTCCTTTTTTTAAAAAACCCTACTAATTACAGCTTTTTTTTTTTTTCCCCTGCCAGTTTCTCTGGAGAGTTCTTTCTTGACTTTCTTATAGAAGTAGAGATGTTATGTTATCTTTGTTTTAATTCTCATGCATTCACCCAATTTTGCTGAGAGTGTATTGTGTCTCACAGGGTGGTAGGAGCTGAAGACACAAGGATGGAGAAAATATACATACCATGGTATGTAGTGAGCAAGACAAATAAAAAGTCAACTAGCTTTGATAAGGGTGCCTGTAAGATTTTGAACAAATAATTAGTGAACAAATGAATCGTATCAAATGATCTGTAGGGAGTCATCTTTGAGAATGTGAAACATTTAACAATTCTAAAGCTTAGTGAAGAAGAGAAAGAGAAAGAAGCTGCCATTGAGCTTTAGGAAATAGAGGGATGATTTGGGTTAGAAAAAACCAACTGCAGAATCTTACATCCTGGGGTGATGACCTTGAAGGAAGGTCTTCCTTTTACCTCTATGGCTGACTAACGCAAAGCAAACAGCATTATTCACTGTCTAAGAATTATATTGCTTACATATAGCTTACAGCATACAGCTTTAATCAAAATAAGGAGTCGGCCCAGCATGATGCCACATGCCTGTGGCTCTTTCTACATGGGAGATCCAACAGCAGGACTTCTTATGCCCAAGATTTTGACGCTCGTGTGATCAACACAGTGAGAATGCATCTCCATCACACAAAACTACACAGACACAAAACAAAAGGTCAGGAGTCAATAATTACTGAATGTCCAGTAGATTTTAGGACCTTTCATTTAATTTTTATATCACTAATGTAATTGCTGTGAGTCATGGTTTTCTTGTCTCAAAACAAGGGCTGAGAAGGATGAAGACTGTTACCAAGTGAGTAACCTACTTCTCCACCAAACAGCACCGCGCTGTCTTGAGTTACAGGCAGCTACACAGCTCTTGATTGCCCATGTGGCCTGAACATTGTTTGCATTGGTGGCATTAGAAGTCGAAATAAAAAAACCCAATAGATTCCTGCTCTAGTGCATACATACATATCGAAGGATTATTGATTGAATGATATCGCCATATTTCTATTCATTTTTCTGATTTTAACAAGCATACGTTAAACTCTTAATAGGTGTCATGTAATGTGCACAAAATAAATGTGCTGGAAGTGTATTCTTTTAGACTGGATCCTGCTCTCTGTAGTAGGTATGGGGTGGGGTGCATGGTTAGATCAGGTCAGATCTAAAGTTGAATAGGCTGAAGGATTTTCAAGCCTAGAGATGACGGCTGTTTTCCAGGGAAGGGATTGTATGGCTAGAAAGTGCTTCTCCTCCCAGACCTGGGCTGTCTAGCACAACACATATTGGTTGCTAACAACCTGTAGTGCAGAAGGCTTTTGTAGAGATGAAAAGCTTATTGGTTCTTCAAGGGGGACATCTCTTCTTTTTGCCTGCTCAGCATCTCTTCCCTCTGTTTGCAGTAATTGTCCATCCTTCTCCTTTCCCATGGAACATGGTGCTGGCAAGACTGGCAGCCTGAGCACTTCCTTTCTTTTCTTTTCTTTTTTTTCTACTTAACAAAAGTTGTACATGTCAGCAAAAATGGGCCAATCATACGTGTGGATATTGCCTAGAATGATAAAGAGGTCTTTTGCTTTTGTTTATTTATTTTTAAAATTTATTATATTTTTGCCAGTCCAGGGCCTTGAACTCAGGACCTGAGTACTGTCCTTGGACTTTCTCAAGGCAAGAGCTCTACCACTTGAGCCACAGCACCACTTCTGCCTTTTTTCTATATATGTGGTACCGAGGAATCGAACCTGGGTTTTCATGTATGCTAGGCAAGCACTCTACTAGTAGGCCAAACTCCCCGCCCATAAAGAGGTCTTTTGAATCAGTCATTCCTACCGCCTTGCTTCCAGAGTCAAGTCCATGAGATCCTGGAGATGTAATACCTCTCTGGGATAAGGTGCCCAGAACTGAATTTACTGCTTTCAGCTAGAACACATTACTGGTGACTGGTGCTTAGGAATATCAAGTGTCTGGTATTACTGGATCTCCTAGCCTAATTGCTTAGCTTTAGATATGTCTAGCTATTTTCCTTATGTGTAGTGATATTGAAAATCTCTTTGTGTTCTTTTGGATCTATGCATGTCTTTTTTGTTTCTGCATAGTATCCTTTTAAATGTTGTTTTTTTTTCTTTCAGTTTAAGAAATTGAGTTCTTTTTATCTTCTTATTTAGTGAGAATTCTTTCCATTCTTCTGGTACAAGAGCTTTGTCTGAGTTGTTTCGGGAGTGTAGTGGTTAGCGTGTTTGCTTCATGAGTTCTTGGTGAGGTGAACAATATTTGCACTGTAATGATCCCTTGCTGTTTTATTTTTCTAATCAGATCTTTGAAAGAGCAGTGGTTTTAATTTTCATGAAGTTTAGTTTATCCATTTTTCCTTCAGTGCTTCATATTTTTGTGTTGTATCTGAAATATTTTGCCTGCCCAAGGTCCTCAAGACTTTACCATTTTTTTCTTTGAAGTTTTATATTTTTCATATAAATAGTTGATCCATTTTGACTTACTTTAGTGCTTTGTGGAGGGTAAATACTGCTATTCTTTTTATTTCCAAAAATATATCTACTTGACCTGGCACCATTGAATTCCTGCAGTCCCTTTGTCATAAATTAATGGGCCTTATAACACACATATGTATAAAATATAAATATATATAAATATATTATATATGTGTGTGTGTACACCTCTGTATTTAGACTATTTTGTTAAATTGATCTGTATATGTTCAACATTTTTGCCAAAATCCAACTATCTGTATTACTGTTATATTATAGTAAGTTTAACTGTTTAAAATACTCAAAAATCCTCTGCATTAAAACAAAACAAAACAAAACCCTTTTGGGCCAGGAGTGTGGCCAAGTTGTAGAATGTTTGACTAGCATGCCTAAAGCCCTGGGTTCAATCCCCTGGTACCACATACACAGAAAAAGGCAGAAGTGGTGCGATGGCTCAAGTGGTAGAGCACTAGCCTTGAGAAAACTCAGCGCTCAGGCCCTGAGTTCAAGCCCCATGACTGGCCAAAAAGAAATTCTACAAAAATGCCCATTGACATTTTTATTTCATTAATTCTATAGCCCAGTTGGAGGAGAAATGTCATTCAACAAATTTTGAATCTTCCAGTCTATAAGTGTTATTTTTCTTTTTATTTACTAAGGGCTATTCTCACTAATAATTTTTCAGTATAGGGGTGTTTTAGACATATTTTGTTTGATACTTTTTCCAAGTATTGTTTTGATTGCTTATTTCTTACATTGTTGATGCTGGGATTAAAAAATATCATGTTTAGCTGGGCACTGGTGGTTCATGCTGGTTCATTCTTAGCTAGATCTAAGAATCACAGTTTGGGACGTGCCCAGGTGGGAAAGTCTTTGAGGCTTTTATCATCAATTATCCACGCCAGCTTCCCTCCCCCAAACTGAATCCCGGAAGTAGAGCTGTGGTTCAAGTGGCAGAGTGCTAGTCTTGAGCACAAAAGCTCCGGGCAGGACCTAGTCCCTACGTTCAAGCCACAGAACTGGTGTGTGCGCGCGTAAGGTTATGCACACACACACACACACACACACACACACACCATATTTCACTGTTACTACTATTTAAAGTGGTGGTGATTGTTTTTTATGTATTAACCTTATATCTTGTGACCTTGCTAAATTCATTATTATTCTAGTATTTGTTTTGTGGGTTCTCAATGATTTTCGATAAAGCAAGCATACCATCCTTAAGCATGGACAGTTTTCCTTCTTCCAATATTTATGTCTTTGCTGTGTTAAAAAATGACTTTATTGCAATGGGTGAGATTTCTATACGAAGTTGGATAGAATTGGTGAAGGAAAAAGTCTGTTAACATTGTGGCTATTAGTCCTTTAAACACTGGATGAATTCAGCCTGTCTTTATAGCTCTCTTCTTTTTGGTTCCCAGACCACAAACTATGAATTCCTTTAGGCCTTCATCTACCCTCACTTCAGTTTGTCTTTTAAATTGTATCCAATTGTCAGTTGTTTTTTCTTCTTTTTTCTTTGTGTGTGCTCTCTTGGGGGCAATTACATTCATTCTCAAGATTACAATTCAACATGCACCCTTTTCAGCTTTAACCTCTCCACACCTCCACTCTTCTTATCTAGCTATCTAATGATCTTTTCAGCGAGGCAATTCCATGAACATCTAACATTTTACCTGTATAAAGCTTAGTTCATTATTTCCTCCTGTGTTCAAGCTGTATCTTTTTCTGGATCTTTGGATATTCTTGCTAACAGACTTTTTCCAAACGTGCAAGGCTACAATTGGTGATCTTTGCTCCCAGCATTCCTTCTGGTTGATATATTCTCTTTCCTCTGCTTCAATGTGGTTCATATAGACAACTCAAGTCATTGTCACTAAGAAACTTTGCCTAGGTATTTATACTCTACCTGAATGCTATGCCACGAACTTTCTTGAAAGCACATCTAACATCTATTTGAGATAAGTATTTTTTATTTATGGCTTGTTCCCTCTATGACTCAAGGATTGTATCACTTGCTTTTTGATCTCCAGATCTTACCAGATTGTCTAGTTCTTAGTAAGGGCTCACTAAATATTTGTGATTATATGAATAATGTGGTCTAGCCTGAGGCTAACAAAATATATCAATCTGTATGTAAAAAAGGATTAATATTATAGCAATCATCTGAAAGGAGCCTGGCCACAGAAGAAGTAATCTGTGACACATTTATGAAAGACATGTCCTTCCAGTGCTTTTGATTTAGTTTTAGAATTTGAAGATGAATAAATGCTTTTTGAAACTAAGCAATACTCTTTACTTTAATTCTGTGCTACGTGAGTAGATTGTTTAGCTTCTTATGTATGTCTTCCCATGAAAGCAAACCAAAATGGAACAATTATAACCACAGATAATCTTGTCCATAGCAAAATTATTCTCATTGTAAAGGAAGTAGTTAGCATTTGACCTCTTTGAGTTCAGTTAGACTTTGAGTTCAGTTAGGACTGCCAAAATCTTATCCTCTCTAGATATGCTGACAGCATTGGATTTGTCTGAAGACTTTCACTTAGACGTGGAACAAGGTCTCTCTATGCTCCATATCTATGTGGCTCTCCTGCTCTAAAACTAAATTACACCTGGTGCTCTTCATGGTACTTGCTAACTAAAACATTTATATTATATTTTCATCAAAGAACTCAGTAGGAAAGCCTAGGGCTTGTGCTTCATATTTTATAATTGGATTATCTATGATCCTTTGTGGGATACTTTTAGTTAGAGGAAAAGCAGTACTTTTCTAGCAATTGTTGTTTCTGAGAAATAATTCTGTTAAACTCAGAATGAAACATGAAGAAAAGTTAAAAGGATAATGAAGGATGGGAATAGACATGTAAAAGCCGGAAGGTGAAACGAAAATGTTTGATATTAAGTAGTGGGTGAAAAGTAACTAAAGACAAACAGCTAAAAAAGTACAGAGGTCCTAAGAAGTGTCAGATAAATGAGAGCTGATAGGAATTTTTAGGAAAGCACGGTCAACTAATAAGCATGCCCAGTTTTCCCCAGTGCAAAATACATTGTGTGTGTCCTCACAATTGCTGAAAATCAGAGTTGACAAGGCAGCTTCTTTGCTAAAATCATCACCTCAATTTCTATAAACAAGAAACCTTTTTCTCATTTGACTTGAATTTCTAGTCTAGCAGGACACAGGATTTTTTTATTCACTCAAGTATTGATGAAAACTACTACATGGCAGTCAGGATACCAGTAACTGCAGACATGGTCCTGAGCAGTATGGATGGGGTGGACAATGGATGGATCCACAGTTACTTGGTGCAATAATGGTGAGGAAATGGGATATGCAACACAGTGTTATGAGAGCAAACAGGATGGGCAGCTAAGACAAACTTGGCATCTGAGGAAGGCTTCCTTCTCCTTATTAAGACAGCAAGACCTTCTCTCCTATTCTCTTTAGCATCTCTAGAACCTAGCATAGTGCCTAGTATATAACCCCCGCAAAAAAAAAATGAGGAAAAATAAGTGGAACAACTAAGTTAATCACAGTCCATCTTTACTTCATCTTCATGGTATATGTCCAAAGTTCTGGAGTGCTTGGGCATACCTATATTCTCACTGCCCTGGGAAGCTGAAGTAGAAATATTGAGGGTTAGAGGCCAGCCTGGGCTACATAATAAAGCCCTGATCTCCCTGGCCTTTTAAAAGATGTACCTGAAGTGCTTTTCTGGGGTTTCAGGGAGTCTAAACACCTGAAAATCCACCTGAGGATCATTTAGAGTGACTTCTGGGCACTACAATAAAATTAGCTGTGAGTTCTTCTCATGTCTAAAGTTTGGAAAGAAGACACAACCATAGGTCAAAAAAAATACAGCCTTCATATAAGAAACTCCCATAAACAGTGTGAGGTGGGGCAGAGAAAAAGCATTTCACTGTACCTTTGTACTCTGGGAGAAGTCAGTTAATCTTCCTGAGGTGCTTTCGTGATCTATGAAATGCAGATATCATGATGCTTATCCAAGTTTTCAACATTGCTATGAAGATGAAAAGGCAATATAACCAAAGCTTTGGAAAACTAAAAGAAAAAGTTATGACCATTAATTACTAAAATAATAAGATGAATGGAAAAATGTATCCAAACAGCTGACCATGAATGTAACCTGGAAAAATAAAGTTAATGTCTATATTCAGTTTCAGGAACCTGAAGCCTTTTAACAGTCATTTCAGTCAATATCCCTTCAGATATTGAGAAGAATCTTGCTAGTAGCTGATGGCTCAGACCTGTAACCCTAGATAACTCTGGAGACTGAGATCTGAGGATTATAGTTCAAAGCCAGCCAGGTCAGGAGAGTTTGTAAGACTGTTATCTCCAGTTCACCAGCATAGAGCTGGGAATAGAGGTGTGGCTCAAGTGGTAGATCTCCAGTCTTGAGTGAAAAAGTACCAAGTAAGGGACAGCACCCTGACCCCAAGTTCAAGCTGGAGTACAAGCATGAAAAGAAAAGATGAGACTGAGAATGTGGCTTAGTGGTAGAGTGCTTGCCTAGTATGCACAACGCCCTGGGTTTGATTCCTTAGACCTACTTAAACAGAAAAGGCTGGAAGTGGCTCTGTGGCTCAAGTGGTAGAGTGCTAGCCATGAGCAAAAAGAAGCTCAGGGATAGTGCCCAGACCCTCAGTTTAAGCCCCAGGACTGGGACACATACACATACACACACACACACACACACACACACACACACACACACACACTCACATGAATAGAAAAGAAAATCTCACACTAGTTAAAATGATAATTAAGGAATTGAGAAAAATAACTTAAGAAAACTTTTTGGCCTGGGATCAAATAATCCAAGTCACAAGCATCTATATATTTTAAAAATATATCCTTTTAATGATGCAGGATGCATTTTAGGCTCTCTCTGGAGTTCTTACTGAAACTACTATGAAAAATTCACTTACCCAAGAGGCTTAGTTGACTAATTGGACAATCTGCACGAAGTTGCCGGCTGCAGCTGTCCAAATAAAACCTGCCTGGCTGGTGGAAGGCTCAGAACATAACTGGAAGGGGCAGGACCTTAGAGGAGAATCAAATCCAGAGAAGACAGTGGAGACAGCTGCTTTCCTTGAGTGTCTGAGAAGCAACATCTTTATAAGCCGATCGAGTTTATTTGAACTATAACTAAAAGAAACTAAGTACCAGTTATCCCTAGAGAGGGTGATCTTTATCTGATTTTGTTAGCCTGAGAGAAAAGGGGAGGAATCTTAAAAGGCTGTGCCAGTTTCTTCACAGAAGACATCTCCCGCACATTTATGACATGTCTCATATTTTTCCAGTCTTACCTTGTGTTAGGAGAAATGACTGTTGAGTCAAAGCATCCTCCCCGAGTGACCCACATGTATGGATTCATCCATCCCTCTGCCCCCACACTCCACACTCTGCCAGATCAGCATTTTCCTGGTCTGTTTCCGGTCAAAGCCAATCATTGCTTTGCCAACTGTTTTGTGCCTCTCCTAGCTGGATTTGTCTTGCAAGGCACTTTTTCCCAGCACCTGTGAGCCTTCACCCCCAGAGAGAGATGGCTAATGTGCTAATTACCCCAAACCCAAAAATGTAAGCTGTAAACAAATGAGAGCTGTGTTTATAATCAATCAGTTTTATGACCTTCTGATGGCGATGATATCAGAAGCGTTTACACTGGAAGACCGCACAGCGGTTCTCTGGCATCTGGTCGCTCATGTTCTCTTATAGCCAGGATGATGTGGCCCATTAATTGTAGTCTTTGCACTGAAAGGAATGTTACTTTGGCCAAATGGCCAATCTGGGTTCTCGGGATTGCCAAATAAATTATTTTCAAAACTCTTCAAGTCAGTTTGGATGGCTTTCAAATAATCCTTGGTTTGGGGGTGGGGGAGGGCTATACGTCCCCCAAGTGGAAATACATTCCTTCAGAGCTGTAACTTGATATATACATGGTTTTGAAGACAGCAGGAGACACTAACCCTAAAAGAGGGCGAGGGAGGGGAGGACAGCCTGGACGTGGATGCACAAAGAGCTTACCCACTCTGAGTTGGAGTGACCTGGCATGCCACCCTCCTGCCCTCATGTCTCCTTTCTCCACCTGAACAAAGGCTGGGGTGAGTGAAGGTCTCTTAGCAGGTGGTGGATCCTGCTGTAGCACAAAGGTGATCACAAGATTCAAGTGAAGCGTAAATATCATAAAATATAGCAAGAGAGATGTTTACGCCAATCTGTGGTTTCTGGGGTCTTGAATGAAAGCTTCTGGCTACACATGTGAGTTCTGCAAGTGCCTTTGGCACCTATAAAATATGATTTGTGAGGTGCCGAACAGTGTCTCCAGGGGCTCCCAAGCCTGCTTCCTTTGGCACCAAGACCATTTCCAACTGAGTTCTGCCAACCTGGGGAGATGCTGGTGTGTGAACTTTGGCTGCGTTTTGGGTTTGTTAAGCTACAAAGGGTTTGCCAGTGAGGCCCCAAATGCATTTTTCCCCTCTTTTGCCCCTGAGCACCTTGCCCTGTATTTATAGACCCCTGGGAAAATCAAGTCCATCTGTTTCTCATTCATTTACACTTTACTCATCAAAATGTTGGTTTTGGTTGGATTCCTTTGTTTTCATTTCAAGAATACCTTTAAGGATGCAGAGTGAAGGAATGATGGGTAATTAGGAAAGGATGCTAATGAGCTAAGCCCTCCTTCATGTTCCTTGCACTCATGGGGCCCATTCTATGGCAACCAGCAGCTTTTTCCACCAGTATTTTTTTCTTTCTTTCTTTTTCACTGGTGCCAGTACTGGGACTTGAACTCAAGGCCTTGATCTCCTGCTTGTCTTTTTTTTTTTTTTTTACTCAAGGCTGCCACTCTACCATTTACTTCAATTGAAGATAAGAGTGCCACAGACTTTTCTGTACAGGCTAGTTCTGAACTTTGATCCTCAAGCCACTGGTATCCAGATCCATAGGTTATTTTTACAAAGAAAATTGAAGAAATATAAAGCCTTTGTTTCTGTCCTATAAGGATTTTAGAACTAGGATGGAATCATCTGCAGTTCATTGGAGATAATCGCTGAATTTCAGATTTTCTCTTTTCTTTCTCTCTTGTTTTAAATAGCCAAAGTGAGCAGGACACTGGCGGCTTAGGCTTGTCATATAGTTATTCAGAAGACTGAGATATAAAGGTGGCAGTTCAAAGCCAGCCTATGTAATGAAGTTCTTGATACTCTTAGCTCCAATTAACCAGCAAATCCTGGAAATGGAGCTGTGGCTCGAGTGATAGAGCACCAGCTTTGAGCAAAAAAAAAAAAAGCTAAAAGACAGTACCTCTGGCCCTGAGTTCAAGCCCCAGTATAGGAATAAGTAAACCAGTAGCCAATTGCTTTATTGGGAAGATAGGGTAGTTTGCGGAAATGAATGGATTTATCATATTGACTCGAGAGAATAGCGATTTTTTCTTTTGATCAACTATTCTTAAACTATGAATATCTGTGAGCTTCAAGTTTAAAAAAATACAGCATCTTCTAGCCTTTGGGGGACTCCTGCTTCCTCTAGGAGCAGCTTTTGCCCTCTCACTTTTCCTTCAAATCAAAGTTGCAGGCATTTTAGGTGGGGCTGAATTCCTTCCTTGTATACAGTTGTAAACTTGCTGAACTTTGGAAGTAGAAATAAAGTCAGATTACATCCTGTTTCCCTTGCCACTAGCAAAAGGACAGATAGTGAGATAGCCCATAGTTTACACATTCCTGAATAACAACCATAATCCAAACACTGGTGGAGCAATGTCTCATTTAAAGGACAAGTTGTTTGTTGTGTGTTGCATGCATTTTATAACCTTTAATGGTGTTCTCCCCAAGAAGTAAGAGATTTACATTGCGAGGGGGTGAGGGAGGGAACCTTAGGGCTCACACACTTACTAGGTATTGATAAGCACCATTTGGCATGTATTGTTTTTAGTGATGTGGTCATCATGGACTAACATGACTTGCAAATTCATTTCACCTAGCACTGCTTTTACATTTCATTATGGATGCCAGACAGGAGAAGACTAGTATAATCTGCCAAAGTGACTTCATCAAGCAAAGGAAAGATCTTGTTCCTATGAGACTAGAGAAGTTCCTAAAGTACCAGTGCAGTTATTGCTTTATGTCAAGTTCTACTCAGTGGGTAGAGGCTTAACATAGGACTTGAGAGCCTGGGCTTGGGGACTCCGCTGTAACAGGGCTAAATCTGAGACCTGCTGTTTTTCATTGACTAGGCTAAGTTCTTAAGTATCTCTGTTTCCTTCTTGAGATGGACGCAATAGTGATATGGCACAGTCTGGTGGCATGTGGGTAAGTGATCAATTCCATGGAGTAAGTACTTCCATTGTAGCAGATTCTAAGAGGCCACCTGAGTCAGGGTGATTCTCAGATGTCAGCTGGAGTAAGATTGAAATGAACACAGCCATTCTTGGGAGATTGTGTGAGCCATTACATTCTCTCCTCTAACAACACCCATACTTTACAGCTGTTAGGAGTATGTAAATCGTTCAGTATCACTAGTCTATATACTTTATTTCTTATAACACTTATGAAAAAACTATCAATTCCCAAATGAGTTTTCAGGAAAAGTATATTTACTAGTTGAAGGTATCTTATTTCAGGAATGAGAGAAAAGAATGCTTATCTTATTATTGAGGAAATAGTATTCATTCCATCCTGTGTATTATGCAAAGCATTTATAGGTAAGAATTCCACACTACACACACTCTTGGCTCATGATTGTATTTACCTATTAAATTAAAAATATGATCTCTAAGGCTAATATTCTCAAATGCTGACATCTTGGCTCTTTCATTAGTTTCACCTCAAGAAAGTCTATCTTTGTACCTTGTGTTCCTCTACTGTGGCCATCATAACAAAATATCATGTTCTGATGATTTAAACCAAAGAAGTTTACTTTGAACAGTTTGAAAGGCTGAAAACCCAAGTTCAAGATGTGAGTAACTGTTTCCCCTGAGGTCTGTCTCCTTGGTTTGCACATGTGTGACTTCTCCCGGTCCTCATATGGACTTTTCTCTGTGCACACACAACCTTAGTGTCTTTCAGTCTTCTTGCCTCGTTCAAGGCTAGTGTTCTACTACTGGAGCCATTGCTCTACTTCTGTCTTTTTGGTTCTTATCTTCAGATAAGACCTTCACAGACTTTTCTGATGTGGTTGGCTTTGAGCCGTGATCCTCCAGTCTCAGCCTCCTGAGTAGTTATGATTATAGTTGTCAGCCCCAACCCCTGGCTTATAGTCTTCTTAGAAGACACCAGTCCTCCTGTGCTGCAAGAACTTTGGAGGGAGAGAATTCAGTTTCTTTTCTGTTCTTTTTTGGCCAGACCTGGGGCTTGAACTCGGGGCCTGGGCACTGTTCTTGAGCTTCTTCTTTTAGCTGAAGGCCAGCCCTCTACCACTTGAGCGACAGAGCCACTTCCAGGTTTTTCTGTGTATGTGGTACTGAGGAATCAAACCCAGGGCTTTGTGCATGCTAGGCAAGCACTCTACCACTAGGCCACATTCTCAGCCCAACAACTCAATTTTTAATACACCTTTGGGGCTAAGTCTTAGTTCAATGACTGCCAAAATAAATTGCCTCAAACTTGGTAACTTCAAACAACGTATCTCTTTTCTTATAGTTCTATGAGAGTATGATGTCAAAATCTGATGTCAAGATGTTCTTAGGACCATGCTTTCTTTCTGGAAGGTTCTGGGGAGAAATCATTTTGCCTTCCTAGCATTCCTTGGCTTGTAGCAACATAATTCTCATTTTTGTCTCTATCTTTGTATGGCTTTCTTCCCTTCCTTTTTCTTTTTCTCTCTCTTTTAATGACAAGTGTCATTGAATTTAAGGAGTGTCTAGTTGATTCAGGGTGGTCTTATTTCAAGATCCTTAATCATATGTGGGAAAATGTTTGTTCCAAATAGGGCCACGCTTACAAGTTCTCGGTGGACATCTATTTTTGGAAGGGAGGGAGGCAGAGCTCCATGTGACCCATTCTAGGCCAATTCATTTATCCGGTAAAATAGATGGGGGCAACATACCGATTTGTTAATAACTAGATATGGGGTCAGTCTTTTTGATTCCAGCTGTGGTGGGAATCGCTTCATGACTATCAAAGCCAGGATGGGATTTCCCTCTATAAAGCAGAGTTGCTTTAAGGTTTTACTACTTACGTGTACCCTTGATTTCCCAGCTCTTGAGTTTCTTTTTTGGAATGACTATATTGTAAGTCCCATTACATGGGAATGATGCCCATTACTTCCTGTGAAAGGGGTCCCATATTCTCTTAGTTGCATTCTGTGCTTGGAGAGTCTGTATTTCACTTATGATCCCCCTGCCTTTCAGAGCAGGCTTAGGGAGACTACACGGGGATGGTACACGATTTCAGGAGAATAGACACTTGAGTCATCCCTTGGAAGAGAGCTATGCAGAAACGATGGTCATTAAGGAATATCCTAATAAAATAATTTATGAGGAAGAAATGATCAGGGGTTATCTGTCAAAGCAGTTAGAGCCTATCCCGACTCATACGCCAGCTGTCATTGCACAATATACGCACAATAAAATGCATTTTATAGTGGAATTGTAATATTGGTTCAGAAGACAGCCACCTTCTCTTGCCAAGTAAGGGAGGGAGCCATCACAAAATGTCATTAGCTAGAAGAAATGTTTGGCTGTCTCCGATTCTGAGCTGAAAATGCTAAAAGGGAATATTAAACATTCTACCTTACTCTCACCCCAGCATATTCGTTCCCCCTCCCTAGGAAATGAGCAAGAATCCATGGGAATATGGAAAGATTCATTCATGAGAAGCACATCACAGTGTGGAGGATGGTAATGCTATGGTGGACAAGAATCTGAATTTTCAGAGTCAGGGGAATTTGTCTTTAAATCCCTGAAGCTACTTCTTCTGTCTAATGTGGACTAGTTATTTAATATTGCCATGATTTAGCTCTCTGTATTTATGAAAATAAGAATAATCTGCTTCACACACAGTTTTATTGTGGTGATTAATGAGACGATGTGATGCGGTCAGTACATTGCTTCGGTTTTCTATTATACCTGTGTGTGTGTGTGTGTGTGTGTGTGTGTGTGTGTGTCTGTGCCAGTAATGGGACTTGGACTAGCAGCCATTAACTTTTTCACTTAGGGGTGGCATTCTACTGCTTGAGCCACAGCTTATTTCAGACTTTTTTCAGTGACTGAATGGAGACAGGGGCCTCATGGATTGTCCCACGCAGGCTGGATTTTAACGTCAATCCTCAGATTTCATCTTCCTCAGTAGCTATAAATGTGAACTACCAGTGCCTGGCTAGAATTGTTTCTAACAGGAGTTAAGAAATGCTTTCTTTCAAGTTTTCTCATCATGCCACAGGTTGCTCCTATTTCTAACACTAAATGCCAGTAAAGGTGCTCAATAAAAATCTGAAGCATGGGCCAGGAGTTTGGCCTAGTGGTTAAAGTGCTTGCCTAGCATGCATGAAGACCCGGGTTCGATTCCTCGGTACCACATACATAGAAAAAAGCCGGAAGTGGTGCTGAGGCTCAAGTGGTAGAGCTCTAGCCTTGAGAAAGTCCAAGGACAGTGCTCAGGCCCTGATCTCAAGCCCAGGACTAGCAAAAAAAAAAAAATTTGGGCCGGGAGTTTGGCCTAGTGGTTAAAGTGCTTGCCTAGCATGCATGAAGACCCGGGTTCGATTCCTCGGTACCACATACATAGAAAAAAGCCAGAAGTGGTGCTGAGGCTCAAGTGGTAGAGCTCTAGCCTTGAGAAAAATCCAAGGACAGTGCTCAGGCCCTGAGCTCAAGCCCAGGACTAGCCAAAAACAAAACAAACAAACAAAAAAAAAATCTGAAGCATATCTAAATACCATTAGGGAAGACAGAATCAAATGAAAGGTGGACACCAAGAGTTCTTCTTGGGAATGCTGGCATTCTAGTGCTGGTATTAGAACCCAGACAGACCTGGAAACACCCAGCTATGTTAATTCACTGAAAAACAAAATTCTCCCTAAGTACTAGGTACTCTCAGAATGGACTAGAGCACCAGTATTGTCTGCCATTAAGTTTCCATTCTATTTCTCCCTTGTGTAAATAATTCCTCTGTGGCTATCAGAGTTACCAATACAGACTTACCAGCTATGTGTACATATTCTAGAGAAATATAAATCCTAAAGTAAAAGTAACCCCTTTGTACAAAAGTGTGTGTTTAATCTAATAGGAACTTCTAATATAATTAGCATTCAAGTAAGGGACAGATGATATCCACTGAGATAATCTACTAAGAATAATGTTGATAGAGGGAGTGATATAACGGGACTTTTGTGATTGCTATTCCTTATTGCTGAGATTCCACAAAGGTAAAATGACTTGCGTGTGTCAGAATTCTGTAGATAAATTTAGCATGGGCCCCTCACACCTCATTGATGTTGCTACTTGGTTTTGTTTTCTTGCTAGTGATAGTCATAGCCCTTGATGGATGCTGTCTTGGCCAATCCATGACTTACCAGAGGATGTAGGCACTATGGGAGGGAAAAAAAAGAGATTTTTCCTTCTACTCTTCTAGGTTCTCAGCTGGACTCTATGACAAAAAGCAAATTAACAAGAGAAAGGCACATACATGTATTGAATATAAAATGTATGTGGCATGGGAGCCTTTCACAAGGAAATGAAGACCCCCAAGGAATGGCGACACCTGAGAGCTGGAACCCTGTGGGAGCACATGACGGGACAAAGGGGTGTGAGATGACACTGTAAACTAATAGAAGCTTAGTGAGACCTGCTTATTCTGATAGGCTCTGACTTCAATGATAAAGGGAACAAGGGAGACACTGAGAGTCTTAAGATCTTCCTCAAGGAAAGGCTAGAGAGACCTTCTTCCATTTCTCAAACTCTTTCAGCTTGAAACACTTTCTATGTCAAGACGCCATGTTTAGGAACAGCGTCTATCCAACCCCATCAGTTCTCATTGTCTCGGCTGTCAGGAGTGGTGATGGGTCAGAGCTGACTCTCTAGAACTTACTGAAAAGAGTTGGTTGTGGTCCTTTCAGTTTATATCTTGGAGTCCTAACTAGCCCTGCCCCTCAGACTGTGACTACAAGGCTTTTAAGTTGAAATGAGGCCATCGGGGTGGCCCTATTCCAGCTTGACCCTGTCCTTAGAAGAAGAGATGTTTGGAACACACAGAGAGACAGCAGGGCTACACATGCAGAAGAGGAAGCCATCTGCTAAGGAGAGAAGTCTCAGTAGAAACCAGCCCTCCTTGTGTCTCGATCTTGGACTCTAAATTCCCGAACCGCAAGAAAATAAATGATGTTTAGGCTACCTGAACTGTTGAATTTTGTTAAGACAGCCTTAACAAACTAGTCAGTGACTACTAGACAGCTTGCTTCTGTTGACTGAATGGGGTCAGGATGGGGATTCAAAAACTTGGAACCTCAGCCTCAGTTTGGAACATTTCTCAAGGGCCATCCTGACTTCAGAGCACCCCTTCACCCCCACATTCCATATCCCACTCAGAATCTTTAGATGCTAGAATGCAGATCCCTTGATGATAACTGTGGCTAAATCACTTTCCACGATCACTTGCAAACAGGTCGCTGTGAAGCCACACATCCTTATTTCCATTATACTAACACCTGAGAAGGATTACTGTGTTATATGATAAGTGCATGTTTAACCCCATAAACTGACAGCTGTTTTCCACAGTGGTTGTAGATGGAGCAACTGTAACCCAAGTATTCTGTTTCAGAACATTGTCGATGTCAAAGTTTTGCATTAGGAATGTTCAGGGGGGAAATATCAGAAAATATTAGAAAATATTAGCATACTCAGAAATCTGAAAAACTTCCAAGCTCAAGAGAGAGTCAAAGTGTAGCATTTTTCTTCCCCTCCATCTCCTCTCCCCCAGCAGTGCTGAAAGTTCTAGATGCTTCACATCCTTAACAACACTCATGAAGACTGCCTTCCCATTTGTTAAGACTCCTCATTTGGGGTGTGTGTGTGTGTGTGTGTGTGTGTGTGTGTGTGTGTGTGTCCTGGGGCTTGACTTAGAGGCTGTCCCAGAGCTTTTGTGCCCAAGGCTGGTGTTCTGTCATTGAGCCATGACTCCATTTCTGGTGTGTTTCAGTGTTAAATTGGAGATAAATTTTCCCAGAAAAAATATGGGTGCTCTACCTTCTATCTGGTGAATATAATGTAACCCTTCTATTAATTACAATAAAAAATATATAAATGGGTGCTCTTGCCTTACACCTGTAATTCTAGATACTAGGAGGCAGAGATCTGAGGATCATGGTTCAAAGACCTCCCAGGCAGAAAAGTCCATGAGACTCCCATCTCCAATTAACAACCAGAAAACCAGAAGTGGAGCTGTGGCTCTAAGTAGTAGAGCAGTAGCCTTGAGAAGAATAGCTCAGGGATAGTGCCCAGGCCCTGAGTTCAAGCCCCATGACTAACAACAACAACAGAAATTTTTTTTTATAGATTTTCCCACCTGGGATAGCTTTGAACCCCAGTCCTCAGATCTCAGTCTCCTGAGTAGCTACAATTTAAGCTGTGAGCCACTGGAGCCCAGCTCATTTAGGGTTTTTTTGTAGTGTTTTAATTTTTTCAGAGTCCAGGTTGGTCTTGAACTTGTGACTCTTCTGCCTTAGACTCCCAAGTGCTGAAATTATAGGTGGGTGTTACCATGGCTAGATTTATGTAGCTTTTGCTATTGCCAAAATCCAACCTGGCTAGGTCTGGTAATTCATACCTATAATTCTGGTTACTTAAAAGGCAGAGGACTGTGGTTTGAGGCCATCCTAGGCAAAATGTCCAGGAGAAACCTCCGTGCCCCTCACTGCCCACCCCCTGCATCTCAACCAAGCTGCCTGTCATCCGAGCCATTCAGGAAATGTAAATAGGAAGAATGTATGGCATAAACGTGACAGCCTATTCAAAAAAAATAACTAAAGCACAAAAGGACAGAAGGCATAGTTCAAGTGGTAGAATACTTGCCTAGCAAATACAAAGCTGTAAGTTCAAATTGAGCACACCCTACCTCAAAATTAGCCCGACAGCTACAGATAAAGACAAAGAATCTTAAGGTCTGCCTCAAGGACATCTGTCACTTGATCCAAACATTGATCTTCCACCCTGGACATATCCTGATTGCAATGATAGTTTTCCTGCCCAGTGGGTCTTCTCCAGCTCCATCCCACCCCTCCTTCCCCATTCAATGGCATGCTGTTTGACCCACAGAAAAGAGACCACAACTAACAGATTAGCCAAGGACCAAATTTATACCAACGGAAGTACAATAGTGGCAATGAGAATGTGGCATTAACTACTGGTCCTGTCACACTTGTACCTCCCAGCAGCTGCTGGTTGAGCAGAGGAATGTAACATTGTGAAGGTATTGTTGAGGTGCCAATTCGGGAGTGTTCTTTTTTTAAGAATGTGGCACCATCCACGTAAGACGTCACAGATCATAAGGCAATGGCTACCATACAATGCCATGGTCCACTTCGATCTGACATAGAAGCCCAGGTGCAATAGAACGGCCCCTCAAGCCATCATCCAGCATTCCTGAGACAATCTGTATTTCTAAGTCCTCACAATTCTAGTTGCTGCCACATAGAGGTGCTGATCCCCGAATCCCACAACCAGGAGACAATAGATCCAAAAAAGGGACCACCAATGGCATGGTCGTTAGGTAGAGTAAGTATGACGGCTACTGGTGAATTCCGTAGAGCATAGGGGCCCACATGACAGCCCCATTTCAAAGGTCTGATTTGTTTAGGGAATTTCATTCCCAAGGGTTTAACTAGAATGTGGTGCTACAATTGTATCTAGACTTCCTGCCATGTTTATTTAAATCACTTGTTCTAATCAGAAGAGAAGAAAGAGGCAAGATCTAGCTCTGCATTACACATGTTCGCCCCTCATCCTCATCGCTACACTCCACCTCTATATTTAAGTAATTTCTAAATTTCTAAAGATTGCCTGAGACTATACTACTGTTCCCCAGAAGGGACAATTGAGAGACATGAAAGAGTCGAAGGGACCGTCAGCCAGGGGCAGGGTCCTCTTTCCAATTAATGGGCTCCACAGAGGAGAGCATAAGTAATTGGTTTTGAGGTTGTTTCCACTGCCTTTGAAGGACAACTGAAGTGCTCATCAAGATGTGCCAAATGTTTATAGATGCCTCTTTGGATGAGTATCTGTTTTAAATAAGTAAATTTAAAGGGGTCTGTAACTCACTTAAATTACACCAAGATGGGAGACTGGAGACAGGATATAGCTTCCAGTTGAAATTCCTTGATCTCTGGTTTAGTCTTAATTTTATAGATAACAAAAGCCATCATTTAAAGAACTTTTAACCAGTTGGGCTCAAATGGTATTCAGATGGGGCACAGGCTGCAGGCTGTCCTTAAACTTGCTTCAGATCTATTCCCTTCTTAATGCAAAGACCTGTTGACATTTGCTGGTTCAATGAGCATATACAGTCCCTGGCTTGGGGGTTCTTTGAGCTCCTCTCTGTCCAGAAGAAACACAGGGATGTGAGGCTAGGTCTTTGTCACCAGCACCCCCAAACCATGGCATTGTCTGGACAGTCCTAGGAAATCCTCTGTAGCATGCACCTAACATGAGCCCATTCTTCCTCCTAGCTGAACCCAATTCACACTTCCCTGATCTGGGTCCTTGACTGGGCCTAATGATAAAAAAAAAACAGGGCTACAGTATTAAGTGGATCGTCTATGCCTTTGTCATTGAAGCTTGCTAACTGAATGGGGGTGAGGATTAAGAGGAAGGCCTAGGTATGTAACAAGGCGAAAGGTATGGGCCTGAACTTTCATCTTTGCCAGGAAGCAAGGAAGGAAAGCATAGCTAACCAGGATAAACCATACTTGGTATCAGCCAATAAGGAAGTGAGGAAGGAAAGAATAGCCAACAAAACTGCCTCTGCTTGAATCTACTACTAGCTTGGTGTACATGCTTTGGCCAATCATTTCATTTTCATTTTCATTTTATTTTATTTTATGCCAGTCCTGGGGCATGAACTCAGGGCCTGAGCACTGTCCTTGGGCTTTCCTCAAAGCTAGTGCTCTACCACTTGAGCCATAACACCACTTCTGGCTTTTCTACGTATGTGGTACCCAGGAATCAAACCCGGGTCTTCATGCATGCTAGGCAAGCACTCTACCACTAGGCCTAACTTCCCATCCCATCATTTCATTTTCTAGGGCCTTCATTTTTCAAATGCCAACGAAGGATTCAGGCAAGATAATCATTAAGACCCCTTCCTCTTCCGCTCTAAGGCCTAAAGCTCACTGCATTCAATTTCAGAATCTGTTCAGCCTCTAAACAATTGTGTTTATTGCTTTTAAGATTTCAAGGCTTTTTGTACTGGAGCTGTGACCTGTGTTTGCTGCTAGGGCTTAAGTCCTAATGACTTACCTGGCATTTTTCACTACTCACTTGGAATTCTTCCTTTCCCGTACTCTGGACTACAGACAGCACTGCCATCAACACAGCTCAGAGTCCACCACAGGAAGATAACCATATGGTCTCTGTTCTGTTTCACTGTTGTTCAGTGATTCCCTCTTTCTCCTCTTCCTTCTCCCCCTCTTCCTCCTCTTCTCCTTCCTGTTCTACTTTTTTATCACTATCTCTATCTCTATCACTATCCCTATTTCCTTCCCTCTCTCTCTTTTCCTCTTTCTTCCTTTCTTTCTTTTTTCCTTTCTTTCTTTCTTTCTTTTTCTTTCTTTCGTCTCCTTCTCTTCTGCTTCATTTAGTTTTCTTTCTCTTTCCTTCTTTCCCTGATTCTTTTCCTTGCCCCTCCTTCCCTCCCTCCCCTCCTTTCTTTCCTTCCTTCCTTCCTTCCTTCCTTCCTTCCTTCCTTCCTTCCTTCTCTTTACCTATTTCAAAAGAGAAGCCACAATATATCATATTGAACAAAGTAAGCCAGGTCCAGAAAGAGAAAGGGCACATGTTTTCTCACATATGTGGATCTTTGATCCAAAATGCAACTCCCCATTGTTGATACCCAGAGGCAGATGCATACATCCACACGTGATCAAGTCAAGTGCAGGGCGTGCAGGAGGGAAACTCCATGGCATACTCCCTTTGAACAATTAACGGAAGTTTAGCAAAATGACTATCAGGAAGCTGAAATGGGAGAGGGGCTGGTGGGAGGAAAGGTTAGAGTACATGAATACAGGCCTAAAAGTCACTGGACAGATGTGAGAAGGAAGCTGTAACTTTGATGTGACTGGTGGGGCAAGGGGTCAGCTGAACAGGGGTGACTGATGGAAGGGTGACTTTGACCACCAGGGTGTGTGTCTCACACCCGTAATCCTAGCTACTCAGGAAGCTGAGAGCTGAGGATCAAGGTTCAAAGCCAATCAGGGCTCTAAAGTCTGTGAGACTCTTATTTCCAATTCACCACTAGAAAACTGGAAGTGGTGCTGTGGCTCCAGGGGTAGGGCAGTATCCTTGAGCTGAAAAGCTCAGGGACAATGCCCAGGCCGAGAGTTCAAGCCCCACAGCTAACAACAACCAAAAAAAAGATTACTGTATGTGGGCTGGGAGTTTGGCCTAGTGGTAGAGTGCTTGCCTAGCATGCACGAAGACCCAGGCTCGATTCCTTGGTACCACATACATAGAAAAAAGCCAGAAGTGGTGCTGAGGCTCAAGTGGTAGAGCTCTAGCCTTGAGAAAGTCCAAGCACAGTGCTCAGGCCCTGAGCTCAAGCCCAGGACTGGCAAAAAAAAAAGATTACTGTATGTATAAATGGACATGTTAAACAGTAAGTCCATTGTACAACTATTGATAGATAAAAACAAGTACTTTTTAAAAGCAAGCCATTTCCTAATACCTTCTTAAAACTCACAGTGCCTGATTTCAAGGTCAAGAAGTCTTTTTTCTTTTGTTCCACCAGAGGTTTCAGTCCTGGTCTACTCCTTTAGTGCTTAGAGCCCAGATCCTCAAACAAGTTTCTGTGCCCAGGTTACTCCTCTCTGTTCCTTCTGAAACCATCCCGATGACTTCCCAAGCAAAAATTAGCCATTGTAGTCCTGGTTCCATCTGATACATCACAACATTCAATGCACAAAACTCCGCTTTCTTTTTTGAAATCTGAATGAATTGTGGCTTTTTCACCCCCATTTGGTTCAAGGACATCTTCTTGTTCTTGAATGTCATGTTTACTGTTCTCTGTCTCTCTGTCTCTCTGTCTCTGTCTCTGTCTCTGTCTCTGTCTCTCTCTCTCTCTCTCTCTCTCTCTCTCTCTCTCTCTCTCTCTCTCTGTCTCTCTCTCTCTCTCTCTCTCTCTCTCTCTCTCTCTCTCTCTCTCTCTCTCTCTCTCTCTCTCATTCTCTTTTGCTAGTTCCACCTTACCTCTTCAGCTTCTAAGTATCATACTGCTCCATGGCACAGAGCTCCTCTCCTCTGTATGGACCTACTAGGGCTTGAACTCAGGGCCTGAATGCTGTCTCTAAGTTGTTGTTGTGATAGTTTTTAATTCAAGGCTGATACTCTACCACTTAAAGCACAGCTTCAATTTGGACTCTCCCATTAGTTAATTGGAGATCAGAGCACTTAGCTGCCTGGACTGACTTTGAATTGCAATCCTCAGATCTCAGCTTCCTGAGTAGCTACAGTTACAAGTATGAGCCTTCGGCACCCACTGCTTAAACCAGCTCAGTTTCATGATTTTAATTCATCCATATTCTGAATACTCTCAAATATACATATGTCTCTGGTATGCAAACTTCCCCTTCCGTTCAGACTCACTGAGCTAACCATCCATTCATCATGGTTACCTGTTGGCTTTTCAAACTTGGTATGTCTGCGACTCCCTTTCTGATTCCTTCCTCATTTCTAAACCTGTGCCTCTCTCCCATACCCATAACATCTAAGCCACTAACATCTCTAGCTCTTTATTGACTCAGGCACAAACTCCTGGGGATATTATGAGACTTTTGTTTTTTAATGGTACTAGGGTCAGTGTTTGGTGTTTGCTAGGCCCAGATGATCTATCTGTGAACTGTGCTTTCCGTCTTGGTGTTTTTTGGCCTAGTTATTTTTGAATTAGGATGTTGCTTCCTATCCAAGTTAGGGCTTGGATTATGATTCACCTATTTTATTTAATCTTCTGTTATTACTGGAATGACAAGTGCATTTTACCACATAGAGTTTTCCTCTACTGACGTGGGATCTGATGGACTTTTCTACTGTGGCTTGAATCTGTGATCTTGCCAATCTCAGCTTCCCATGTAGTTTGGGATGAGTGGTTGCGCCACAACATCCAGCTATGGGTTGAGAAGGGTCTACTAAACTTTTCTTCCAGGACTAGTCTTAAACTTCAGTCCACCCATTTTCAGGTCCTTCCAGGAGCTAGGGTGACAGGCACGAGCCACTGTGGCACCTGACCATAAGAACTTCTGCTTACATTCCATTTTGGAGCTTTGGACATATTTTGAAGGCAGAAAAAAAAACCCTTTAAAATATTTCCAGAGCTCCACTAGCCTTTTTCCACCTCTACTGCTCTTTTCCTGGTTTCCCTGGCTTTTGTCCTTAGTACTAGTTGCACTCAATGTAATAAAAAGAAACAAAGAGAACCTGTCTTTAAAACTCTTAGACAGATTATGTTGCTCGTTTGTTTACAATGCTCCAGTGTTTTACTTTTAAAAGAAAAACAGGTTTAGAATAAACCCCCAAATTCTCATAACAACTCTGAATATTCTCTCGCATTTTTCCTTCTCCAATGCTTCTCTCAGCTTCCATCCCCCCGTCTCTCCACGGCATTCCTCTGGCCTCAGCTACTCCTGTTCCCATATCATAGGCTGTTCTCTTGGCTTGGCAGCTCTTCCTGCAAGTAACCACATAGCTCACTGTATAACCAGAAATGAACCAAGTACCCACCCTGCACACTCATCCTTCCTATCTTCTCACCACCTAACAACTATCTGCCTTTTCTAGTATTTCTCTTCTCTCATTAGAATAGAAACACCCCAGGGGTAGAGGCTTGTTCTGTTCATGGCTGAGTTCCCGGTGTCTGCACCTACACTGGCACAGGGGCGAGCTACAATCCTCCTTTGTGGAGCAAATGTGAGAATAAAGGACGTTGCTTGGGTCAATCCCATAGGTTGCAGGAAAACTGGGTTAGGAGAAACAGACAGAGAGGTTTAAGGACTCTGTGCAGCTGGGAGCCTGTACCCACATGTGCTCTGAGTCAAGAAGGAGTGAATCAGCTTAGCTAGGAGACCAGACAGTGCTGGAGCTCAGGAAGGTAACTCCTCACCTTGCTGCTTTGTAGTAAAGGCAGTGATGTACAGACCTTGTGTCAGGTGGAATGCTCTACTTGAAGTGCTCTTAAGTATAACTGTAATGTCCAGGGCTAAGGATGTGGCTCAAATGGTAGAATATGTACCTAATAAGCACAAGACCTTGAGTCAAACCAAGTATTGGTTGATCAACAAATACAGATACTACTACTACTACTAATAATAATAATACAGAGTACTGTTAACAAATACAGATCATCATCATAATAATTGTTAGTAATAATTAGAATAATAAAAAATTAGCTGGGAACCTAACTCAAGTAAACTCTAGTGCTGCAAAAATAATCTCCCATTATCTATGTGTTTGAGTGTGTGTGTGGGAGGAGAGAAACACATATTTCTAATAGCATTGCACATGACAGAAATGGAAACACTACCATCATCCCAGCTGAGATCTGTGGTCCATTCAGTGTAACAGTTGCAAATAATAGTTCACAGAAATCAGGTCCGATATGTATACACACTAACACATCACCATTTGTAAAGCTGTGACTCCAACTCAAGCTAGTTGAAGCAAACAGGTAGGAACCACATGCTGACTCTAACAACTGGGAACCTGGATGGGTGTTTCAAGGTAGTAGAATTTAAACTCAAAGGAAATAATACATTTATACCTGTTGATTGGATTCTTCTTTCCTGGACTGGCCTCCCTACAAAGGATGCTCTTTGCTAATGGTGACAAGGACAGCTCCAGGCAGTCCCCAGTCCTCTCCCAGTTCCACAAAGGTGACAAGGTAAAGATCATAAAAGCAGGCACAATGGAGCAACTATAACAATGACAATGCCACTCTTCTCCTAATGGCCATTTGGGAAGTTGATTTATTCAAACTTTTTAAATGTGTTTTTATTTCCTTGAAGTCAATGACATAGATTTGTCTTTGTAAACCCAGCTGGCTTTTATTACCCTGTTTCTTAGAACTCCTAATGTTTTATTTCCTTCAGCCTGGGTATTGTTCCTAATAGCATTGATGGAGCTTTGGAAACTTGAGAGCCAACACAATTGAAATGTGGGTTTTCCCCTCTGGGGTGCTGTCAGGAGCTGATGAAAATTGAGCAGACTAGGACCTGGTGCAAGCAGTGTGGTCCTTTCCATGAACACTGGCTTTGCCCTACCCATTGGCCAAAGGCAACAATTAGTCAAACTCTACTACAGTGTAACCCAGCCTAAGAACAAATCTGTAATTCGGGGAATAAGAAGGCACCAGTGGGCATTTCAGTAATGAGGTTTGGGATGGGTCAGGGCTTTAACCCAGTCTGAGCCATCATCTCCATCTGCTTGATCCAGGGAGTGATCAGGACTTTACATCAGGAAGCCATCATTCTTCTTCTTATCCCCTGTGAACGCTGGGAGGAGACTCTCAGGAGGTTAAAGAAATAGTCAAAAATAAGAAAAATCAGGGTTGATAGCTGCGAAATGATCTCACTGATTTAAGTAGAAAGAGAATTCATTAAAAAAAAATAATGCCTGGGTATAGTGCAGTGTACACACCTCTAACTTCAACTACTTGAAAACTATAAATCAAGACAATCATGGTTCAAGTCCAAGCCAGGCAAAAAGGTCAGGCAAGACCTCCTTTCCAACCAATATGCCACCAACTGTGGTGGCATGTACCTACCTATGAGCCTAGCTACGCAGGAGGCTACGGTTGGAAGATCCTGGCTGGTGACTAAACTTGGGTAAAACTTTGGGACTTTATCTGAAATATAAAACAAAATGAGCTAGGGACATGGCTCAAGTAGTGCAAGGCTCTCAGTTCAAACCCCAATGGCATAAAGAAAGGAGAGCCATGGGAGGAAGAGGGAAGGAAGCAGGAAAGGAAGGAAGGAAACAAGGAAAGAAATAAGGAAACAAGGAAGAAAAATAGGTGAACTACAAGATCACTGGTATACGTGGAGAGAGAGTCCTCAAAAATCATCTGCTAGGGGCCGGGAGTTTGGCCTAGTGGTTAAAGTGCTTGCCTAGCATGCATGAAGACCCGGGTTCGATTCCTCGGTACCACATACGTAGAAAAAAGTCAGAAGTGGTGCTGAGGCTCAAGTGGTAGAGCTCTAACCTTGAGAAAGTCCAAGGACAGTGCTCAGGCCCTGAGCTCAAGCCCAGGACTGGCAAAAAAAAAAAATCATCTGCTATAAGTATATCATGGGTTGATTTGCTGTCTACCCATCAAACCTGTTATGTTGGCGTTGTAATTTTTTCCTTTCCCTCCTTTCCTTCCCTTTCTTCCTCTTTCCCTCTCTCCCTTTGTCCCTCCTCTTCCCCTCCCTTCTTCCCCTTTACTCCTCTCTTTCTTTTCTTTTTCTTTAGTTTCCTTCCTTCTTTCCTTCCTTCCTGCCTTCCTTCTTTGTTCCTTCCTTCCTTCCTTCATTTTCTTTTCTTTCTGCCAGTACCAATGTTTGAATTCAGGGCCTCACATTCACTTAGCTGGCACTGTTACATGTAACCTATGCTTCCAGCGCAGCTCTTTTTTGCAGATTAAGTAGAGATGGAGTCTCATGGACTTTTCTGCTCAGGCTGGCTTCAAGCATAATCCTCCAGGTCACGGCCTCCTGAGTAGCTAGGATTAGCTACTAAAGTCCTAATTCAAGATACCCATGTCAATTAAAGTTAATGCATGATTCCTAATTCAGTCATCAGGGTCTTTGTAAGAGGAATGAAGAGAGACTTATCCATGGAAACGGTTGGAAAAATCCAGATAATGAGGAGGCAGATAGATACTGGAGTGATGGTACCACAAACCAACTTCCAGAAGCCATGTTGGCTCCCAAAAGATTCTTTTATAGTGCATAGGGAGAGATGAACCCACCTGTGCCTAGATTTGAGACTTGCAGCCTCTTCGTGTGAGCAAATACATTTTTGTTGTTTAAAGACACTTGTTAGATGGTGATTTGCTCTTTCCACCTCATTTCTTCATATTCGAGTTCTAGGTCAGGTGTCTGGATCGGACAGGCTGACAGAGGAGAGAGAAGGAGAGGGAGGGACAGAAGGATGGAAGGAAGGAGAGGGGGGCAGGCGCAAGAATCTAGCCTTGGGGAAGCTGAACAATGGGCCTTTCCAAAGGTAGGAAGTCAGCCTCAGATGCTAGGCAACCAAAAAAACAAGCAAAACAGCAAACAACAAAACAAAGAACAACAACAAAAAATTCCTATATCTGGCCAGGAGTTTGGCCTAGTGGTAGAGTGCTTGCCTAGCATGCACAAAGACCCGGGTTCGATTCCTCGGTACCACATACATAGCAAAAAGCCGGAAGTGGTGCTGAGGCTCAAGTGGTAGAGCTCTAGCCTTGAGAAAGTCCAAGGACAGTGCTCAGGCCCTGAGCTCAAGCCAAGGACTGGCAAAAAAAAAAATTCCTATATCATCAAGACATATCTATGCAAGAAAAAATAATTTTAGTGATAGATTGCAGGTAATATTATTAATATTCAAGTTTACTTTTTTCATTTTTTTATGTGAACTAGAGCAACTGCAAGTTTTATCTTTTGCTTGCAGGAAGGCTGGGAATTGTAAACACACCTCCACAGGTATATAGGAGAATGTCACCATCAATGAGGCATCTCTCCATAATCAAGGGAGGTCTATGCTAATATAGAGGCTCTGTCCCCACAAGTCTGGAAAGACCAGGAGAAGACTAGAAATAAAGCCCAGCACAGACAAAGTACAGGTTCTCTAGCTGGCTCTGGAAAACTGATGAATTCAACTATGTTTCTAGCTCTGGAAACCTCAGTTTCCCCTTCTGTAAAACGGGAATAATAATGTTGACACCCTAGGGTTCCTGTGAAGGTCAAATAAGTTAAGCCACAGACAATACCTCAGTGGTACCTAGTTTGTAGGAAGGACTCAGTGAAGGTTGACAACATCCCTTACCCTGTTCTAAGCTTTGGGAAGATTTCTTTAACATTGTCTCATTTGAAGTAGCATCTCTAATCACAAAATCTTACCACTTTTCTCTTATCATCTGCTATGGTTAGAATATGGTGTAAGTGTATTCTCCTTCCCCAAGATGTCACTCCGTAGAAGCTTTATCCTCAGTGTGGCAGTAGGAGATGGTGGGACTTACAGGGAAAAAAATAGGGCCAGTGGGAGATCCTTAGAGCACAGGAGGCAGGCCCACAGAAGGGGCTAACCCATGGCATCCAGTTAACCCTGTGGCATCCAGTTAGCCCCCATCTGCGGTCTTCTGGCTGTCTTTCCAGCCACGAGATTTCCTCCTCTTGCATGTGCTCGCACATGATGCCACTTCCCACAATGTGAGAGAGTCATCTGGGCCCTCCAAAGAATTGGTGCCATATTTTCAGGCTACAAAACTATGAGGTAATAACCCTTTTCTTCCCCCTTTATAAGGTTCCCAACCTCAGGCATTTTATTACAAAACAGAAAACGATAAGAGAATGAGACTCTGAACCAAGAAACACACGTGGTCCCAGGACTCCAGCATGGAGCTATTAATAATTGCTTTGCACAGATTAGAGGCTTACTAAGTACTTGTTGAGTGTACTCATCAAGACAAACGGGGTGCTTGCAATGACCTTCTCTAGGGAATTGTAGAATGCCAGCAGCATCCCTATCTCTTCTTGAGAGTTTGCTGTACAAAGCTCACATTGTGGTAGTTGCCTAATATAATTCAAAGCTAAATCAGAAGAAGCCAATCCCTGAATTTACCCTAGTCTACCCTGGTGGCTTTGTGCAGACTAAGGCTCACAGGGTGGATTGTGGGATAGCCCAGAGTGGATTGTGGCTGATGGCACCAATCAAACCTACTTGTAAGGGAGGCAACTTGAACCTGCAGGCAGAGACAGCAGCTGATATTAGGGACAAAGGTAAAGAGCACAGGGCAAAGCCAGCAATTAGCTGAGGTAGAGGGAACGAGCCAGGTGACTCATTGATGTCAGTGGGGACAGACACGTAGAGACGCATTTATGATGGCAGCCTGGATTACAAAGACAAGAGTGGTGAGTCGCAGGGGAACACCTGTGGCTGAGGCCCATGCATTCTCCCCAGGACTGCCACAGCTGTGTCTCAAGCCACCTTGCTGGCCCCTTCTGCTGGGAGGGCCAACTGTGACTTCACGGTCACTGGTTGTGCATGATGGTAATAAATGCTCCATTAAGAAAGGAAAGCCGAATGACGCTTGTTCCCTGAAGCCTCACTATTCGTGGTGAGGTCCAGGACAGCGGCTTCAAAACTACCTTCATACTCATTCAAAAAGCAGCATTCCCCCACCCCTCTCCCCTCCCCCCCCACACACACAATGAGCGTGAGCGTCAGATCTTTTACAAGGGCTCCCTGCGGCCGTTCTGCACACTGAAGGCTGAACGTTTGAGATGCAGCTCCCTAAAACACAGGTGGTCAAACTTAGCTGCACATGGAGAGTTTCAAAACTACAATTACCTGGGTCCCCCACTCTGGAGCCTCCTTGATTTGGCTGATGTGAGCAGTGACCTGAGGGGTCAAAGCTCCACAAATGTTCCACAGTTACAGCCGAGGCTGGGGGCTGTGACTCTGAAACCTGCAGCCAGGGTGTGGACATGAGATTCAGAGGATCCAATGAGCCTGTGACAGGAGTGGGTGATGGCTGGCAGTAGTTAAGGGGAGCACAGTCTCAGTGGATTGATAGCCTTGAGCTACAGCAAAGCTCCGGGAGAGTATTGACTGTGATGGAATTTAAATGACCTTCTAGCCTTTCCCCTTTCCTTCCTGCCTCAATACCAAGGGCCTTCCTCACTCAGATGTTTTCCCTTCCCACACCTTAAGTGAAGGTTCTAGCTTGTGCTCCAATGACACAGACTTAAGAAGTGAGGAGAGAAGGAAGACATACAGCAATGAGCAGGGAAGAAGATTAGGAAGTCTTAGGGGTGGGTTGGAAAGACAGAGATGTTGGTAAATGGGGATTTTGATGGTTTTATGTGTGTGTTAGTGCTAGGGCTTGAACTCAGGGCCAAGGTGCTGTCCCTTACTCAAAGCTGAAATGCTACCATTTAAGCCACAGATCCATTTCCAAGTTTTTTGTAGTTCACTGGAGATGAAAAATCTCACCTTTTCTGCCTGGATTGGATTTTAATAGCAATCCTCAGGTCTTAGCCTTTTGTGTAGCTAGGATTACAGGTGTGAGCCATGGGTGCCTGGCTGATTTTAAGAAATTTAAGATTACATACACACACACACACACACACACACACACACGTGCATGCATGCTATATATATATATATATATATATATAGCATATATAATATATATATCACCATACATGCAGGCACGCCATACATATATATATGGCAGATATAATATATATATATATATATCACCATACGTGTGTGTGTGTGTGTGTGTGTGTGTGTGTGTGTGTGATGATATGGGAATGCTAAGAATTAGAGTTTTATCTGTATCCTTTAAGAGAAACAAGAAAACCATTTCATTCAAAATTTAGAGTAGTTAGCTGGGCTACCTGGAATCCTAGCTACTCAGGAGCATTAGATCTGGAGAACCATCATTCACAACTAGCATAGGAAGAAAAGTCTGCAAGACTTTATCTCCAACTCCAAACTAGCCAGCCAAAGCCAGTTTAGAGACACGACTCAGGTGGGGCCAGTCAAGTAACCAAGCCAAGTAAGTGCCTGTCCCTGAGTTCAATCCTCCCTATTCTTAAATTATTATGACAAAATATACACAAGCAAACGTACCCATTTTTTACTTTTCAAGTGTATATTTTAGCAGCATTCATTATAGTCACACTATTGTACGGCCATCTCCATTGTCCCTTTTCAGAATTCAATCCCATTAAGCAATAATCCCCCATCTCCTTTTTTTAAATTGTAATATATAGAGGGGCTACAGTTATATTCGCCAAATGGAGGGTGCATTGCTTCTCATACATTGATATCCCTTCTCATGTTTTTTCCCCACTTTCCTCCCTCCACCCCTTCCCAATCATCTTGTTTCCCCCCTTTCCTTCCCATTTCCTTTTCTGCTGTCCACACTAACTTCCATTCTACTCTCTACCTCTGTGGATTCAATCATGTAGGAACACAGAACCATCCAATATTTTTTTCCTTTCGAATTTGGCTTAGTTTGCTTAGTACAAGCAATTTTTTTTTTTTTGCCAGTCCTGGGCTTGAGCTCAGGGCCTGAGCACTGTCCTTGGACTTTCTCAAGGCTAGAGCTCTACCACTTGAGCTTCAGCACCACTTCTGGCTTTTTTTTTTCTATGTATGTGGTGCCAAGGAATCGAACCCAGGTCTTCGTGCATGCTAGGCAAGCACTCTACCACTAGGCCAAACTCCTGGCCCAGTACAAGCAATTTTTAATTGGTTATTTCCCCCACTGGTTATTCTCCTAGGTTGTCTTTTCAAAAATGTGATCTATATTTGTGGAGTGTGGCTTTTCATGATGGTGACTGAATTTAAGAGATGATTATCCTGAGTTAGGCCAGGCTGAACACAAAAATAGATTCAGAAAAGGCTGAGATAACCTCCTTGCCTAACAAGCATCCAGTGGAGCTGAATGTCCGGACCTTGCCAGGCTGCTGGGACTTGTTCTATTCCAAGCTTCAACAAAGGCACTGCATACTTCTAGTTGAGAGTCAGCTGAGTGCTGTTTACCTGCTCTGCTTTGCAACTTCTGAAGCTGAAATACTATTTTAACAACATTCCTCCCTTTTTGTTCACTATAGGAAACTGTGTTTGGTTGGTTTTCGGCAATTATCAAAGGACTTCATGTGGCTAAGGCTAGTTTGCCTCTCCGTTGCAAACACCCAAAGAAATCTGCTTTAGATCTCGTGGGTAAGTTTTTACACATCAATCATTTCTAGAGTCAGCACTTAGGCTTTATCCCACAAGCATTAGGAAGAGGAAGGAAAGGGGACATTGCTATGTTCTTGGTAGTATTTTAGGATCACGACCAACTTGGAGACTTCAAGAAATACTTCAAATAGTCATGGGATGATTATGTGACTTTGGACAGGTTATTCAATCTGGTGAGTCTTTTTTTTCAGTTTGAAAAAATAGAACAATTGTTGAATGGTAGAATATCAAAAATGCCTATACAATACATTTTCTAATTATCTCTTCATGCTAACTCAACCCAAATTGCCCCATGATTAAAAGCCAAATGTGAAGGCTAGAGGTATAGCTTGGTGGTTAAGTAAGCACCTAACTTAGCATGTGTAATGCCCTGAGTTGGATTCTCAGCACCCAAAACAAACACATTTTTTGTCTTTGCTGATAAATTTTTACCACTACTTCTTAAGAATCTGTTAGCTGTTCATACATATACTACATAGTTAAATCATAGCAACAACAATAAAACTGCTCTGATTTTTTTAACAACTACTTAACAGGTAACAGATTGAAAGCAAGACACCAAGTATCATTTTCTATAGGCTTTATTTAATGAAAAGAAAGTAGGCTGCTAAAATTTGTTCTGCTTTGTTTTAGTCGTATGCTGGTGGCTCATGCCTATGATCCTAGTTAATTAGGAGTCTGAGATCTGAGATTCACCAGGGGAAGCCAGCCCAGTTAGGAAAATCCATGAGATGCTTACTTCCAAGAAACCAGCAGAAACAAAACAACAGCAACCAAAAAAGGATGTAAATTGAGCTATGACTCAAGTGGTAGAGCTCTTGGCTTAAATGGAAAAAGCCAAAGCAGAGCCTGGGGCACTGGGCTCAAGCTCGAGTACCAACACACGTACAATTATTTTTTTAAACCACACAATGTTATACAGGATTCTAGGCATTCACATACAGTGAGACTAAAGGAGATATTCTTAGGGGAAGAATACAAAGGCATATTGCCTATATGCCTCTAATCACGTAAATTAATATTTATCAAGATGAGCTCCGGGAAATGGAAGCATGAGGGTTTTTTTCATTTCTTTCTTTCTTTCTTCCTTTTTGTTTTGTTTGTTCATTTATCTGTCTTTAAGAGGGTACAGAAATGGAGGGACACAGAGTGAACAAATGCAGCAGTGGTACTCATTACAAACTATGTTAAACATGAACTACACAACTTGTGGTTGGGGATGGGAGGGAAAAACTGGGAAAGAGAGAGAGAAAGGATGACATTATCCAAAAAGAAATATACTTATTACTTATGCAATTGTAAATCCTCTATATATCGCCTTTACAATAACAATAAAATATTTTTAAGACTCCCGTGTTTAAATTATTTTTTTGAAAGGAGATTGTGCTCAGTTATGTTTAGAAGTATTCTTTTCATAGGTAGTTGAAACATTGAGGGTTACACTATGACCTATTTTGGTTTCAAGCTATTTTAGTAGACAGGAAACTCAGAGGAAATGTGTAATACTTAGATGGGCTTTGGAAATTGGGAAATTGGAAGTACATCCATTGAAATTAATCTACATATAAGTGGTTTCTTAGCATAAAATACATGTAGCTCTAGCTGGCATCTATGAACTATGGATAGTTTTCCATATTGTAATGAGTTCTTTCAGGAGACTGCAAAGAACTGACATTTATTACTTCAATTTCTCAAGTTCCTGCCCTGGGGTGTACTTGGTGAGATCAACCAGAAACAAAAGCAGAAGAAAAAAATCCATAAACTTCCACTAACCATCTTATTACCAATCAGAACCATATTTGGGGGGTAATAATTGGCACACTGTACAGAGGGAAGCTGGGAAATGTGTGTCTGTCATGAGTCTTCATTTAAAAGCAGCAGAAATGAACTTTGGAGAACGTAAGCTGAAGGAGACTTTATTGGGAAGACATATGATAGCTCTGAGAAGAAAAGGAAAAGTGGAGGCACCTGGTTTAGAAAGGACAGACGCCATGACATAGGAATACTGGGCTTGAGGAAATATAATGCTGTCGTCAAGATGGTTTTGCCACACTAAATCTGCTGCTGGCATTTTAGCACTTTATTTTACTTATGATTCACATTCCATGCAGAAGCCAGGTGTTGATAACTCATATCTGTAATCCTAGCTACTCAGAAAGCAGAGATCTGAGGATCATTGTTCAAAGCCAATCAGGGCAGAAATTTTGGTGAGGCTCTTATCTCCAACTAACCACCATAAAAAAAAAAAAAGCTGGAAGTGGAGTTTTAGTAGCATGTCAGCCTTGAGCAGAAAAGCTAAAGGACAGTGCTCAGGTTCTGAATTCAAGCCCCACTCCAGTCACACACACACACACACACACACACACACACACACACACACACACACAGAGAGAGAGAGAGAGAGAGAGAGAGAGAGAGAGAGAGAGAGAGAGAGAGAGAGAGAGAGAGAGAGAATTGTCTCATTTTCTCATTTACTTAGCCACAGGAAGGCTATTCATTCACTCATTCATCACCCAGCATCCATCCACCCATCCATTTACACATATAGTTCTACTACTATCTTGCAGGCATGTGACTATGCAGCTTAGCAGACAGCTCCAGCACAATGCCTTCAGCACAGAGAAGATTGTTTCTCTAGCATGAAGGTTAGGTGCTCTCAGAAGAGTGGGGATGGCTGCTGGACAGCTCTGAAGGGCAGTAAACCTTGTCAGATGTTTTCCCTTAGTACCCAGACATGTGATGCTCTTGTTAGACATTGACTTCTTGAACTTTTCGTTGAACTTGAACTTCACTTCTTGAACTTTGAATTGCCTTTTACCAAGTGTCCTAAACCAGTAGGCTAGAGCACCCAGAATTTTCCCCTCATCATGTGAGTCCCACTCTAGAGCCAAGCACAATCTCCATGTGGGTATCTTCCTGGTACCACTAGCCAATTGTCTACCTTCTGACTTCCTCCTGCGTCGCAGGCCAGAGGATGACTCTATAGGCCTCTGGAGGTGTCATTCACTCCCCTTTCTCTCTACCAAGCTGAATTAGGCGTTCTTCTCTTCCTGCCACTCTTCCTCACTGTTTTCTTTTCCTCCTAATTCTTACTGGTTACTTTCCTAATATATGTATATTTGACTGTGAAATTCTTACCATTTTCATCTACTTAATGTGAAGACCAGCTGATGACAACACTGGGAAGCTAGCTGATCCTTACTGAATGATTTCCCTCTCCTTTTAAGTCTGTTTTGCAAGACTGCTTCAAATAAGAAGGTGTTTAAATTTGAACACAAATGTCCAGAAATGACCGTGTTACCTGAGCACAGCCCAGTTTGAGCTAAGGTATTTATTCAGTGAATGTATTTAAAGCACGTATTTATTTAGTGAATATTTGGGCTTGAACTGAGGTCCTCACACTCTTGCTTAGATTTTTCTCACTCAAGGCTGCCATTTTACCACTTGAGCTGAACCTCTATTTCTAGCTAGAGTCTCATGATCTTTTCTGCCCAGATAGGCCTTAAACCATGATCCTCAGATCTCCATCTCCTGAGGTACTAGGATGACTGGATCTGTATTTCACATAGACACCATTTTAGTAGACATATTATCAGAGTAGCAGCCCTCAGATTTACTCTGCTCATTGGTTCACCTCTCATTCATTTAACTGAAGAACCAATAATGAGCTATCTGGACAGAAGGAGACCAGCAGGACAGAGGCTTAAAAAATGTAATGCTTGGGCAGAGAGTCTGGCCTAGAGGTAGAGTGCTTGCCTAGCATACACAACGATTTGCGTTTGATCCCTTGGTACCACATAGGCAGAAAAAGTTGATACCAAGGCTGCAAATTCCAAGCCTGACCCTTAGTTCTCAGACTCAGAATGGGATTTTTCAATGCAATGCTAATCTGTTGTGATCGCTATCACAACAATGTAACCACTTTTGCCCCACCCTTAATCCTGTCAACTTTGTAAGCTAGTGGATGGGAGGCTGTAGATGAAATTATTAGGTCATCCATTTATGTGCTTAGGTGAGCACTGATGGCTGCTTGGGCCAATACTGGTGTTTCAGAATGTAAATAATTATGGAGGTATCTATCATTGGGTACTTCCTTAATTCAATTTTGGATAATTAAAAAATATTCTCTATAAGTCATATGCTGGTGGCTTATACCTATAACCCTAGCTTTTCAGGAGGCTGAGTTCTGAGGTTCTCAGTTCTAAGCCAGCCTAGGCAGGAAAGTCTGTGAGATTCTTATCTCTAACCAACAAAAAGCTGGTAGTGGAGGTATGGCTCAAATGTTAGAGTGTCAACCTTGTGCAAAAAGCTAAGCAAAGCATGAGGCCTTGAGTTCAAGTACCAGCACAAAATAATCAAAAATTAAACTCTACAAATTCATACCACAGAGATGCTAAAATTCCTTCTCTGAAAAAAATACATCTAAAAGGTTGGCTTTCAGAGGTATAAGAAATAGCTATTTACTGGGTCAGCATGGAGCAGTTTATACCACAGAGCCCAGAGAGTAGCTTCTAGGGCCTATGCATGAGCAGTGTTATATAGTTATATCTTCATGAGCCCGCTCAGAGCACATCAAGTTCCATCATCATCATCATCTTCCTTTAAAGAGATATGCAACTGGACTGGGAGCATAGCCTAATACTAGGTAGAGTGCTTGCCTAGCATGCACAAAACCCTGGATTCGATTACTCCCTACCATATTCACAGAAGTCAGAAGCAGTGCTGTGGCTCAAGTGTAGAGTGCTAGCACTGAGAAAGCCCAAGGACAGTGCCCAGGTCCAGAGTTCAAGCCCCAGGAATGGCAAGGAATAAAATGAAATATGCAAATAAATAGCTTTATTATAAACAAGAGTTTTAGTTTTTTGCCTTTGGAGGCCTGGCAGTTTTCTTCATCTATATGATGATAATCTTTAGCATCATATTCAAGCTTCTCAGCATCTGTCTTGCAATGCAGACAGTGGTTGGCTAAGGCTGTTTTCATAATCACCGGTGGTAAAATCAGGAAGATACAAAAAGTGGGCATAGCTTGAAGTACAGTTCATCCAACATTATAGACCTTAAATTAGAGCAATGAACATAAACACTGCAAAACAGAAGTGCTTCTTTTCCCTCAACTAAATTACAATTATAGTTTAAATTACCTACAATTACCAGAAACCATCTCAAAGCTAGAAATTAACTTCTTAGGTACAGGTCCTACAGATCAGCTGTTAAGTAGACCCTTATGTATACCCACCTAATCTCCCCCTCCATGGGCACCCTGAGTTCTGGATTCACTGTCCAGTGACACACATCTGCCTGTGGAATTATACTGCTGTAGTTTCTAAGCATACCAAATTTGTTTCACTCATTTCAGATTATTTTCCTGAAATATTGCACTTGTTTTCTTTTTGAGAGTGAGCAATAGCTTTCTCTGTGTAGATGGGAATACACTGGGGCATGAGTCACAGGTATCAAGCAATAGAAATGCTTTCTGTTAGTGTCTATTAACTATACAAAGTAATAGGTTTCATTGTGATTTTTCCATATATGCATATAATGTACTATGATCATATCTCTCTCATTGCCTTGTCTTGTACTTTCTCCTCCATTACCCTTCTTCCCTAACCATCCCTCTTCTATTTCCCACCCTGAACTTCATATATGTGAGAAAATGTGATGACTGTTTTTCTGAGACTGGCTTACTTCACTAGACAGGACTATACTGAGTTTTATCTAATTCTTCAAATCATAGTTTCATGGTTTATGGAGCTGTTAAAAGCTGAAAAGTGCCAGGGACGGAATTTTTAAAAATTCTCTTCATGCTTTCATTGTAGGTAAAGACAGCATCACTAGCATTAGATACTAATCTATATACAGGCCAGGAAGAAGAGAAAGCAGATGGGTGGCACTATGAAATCTGTCTATCAAGAAATTAAACTCCTCCTCCTCTTTCTCCTTCCCCTTCCCCTCTTCCTCCTCCTCTTCCGCTTCCTCCTCCTCCTCTTCTCCTCCTCCTCCTCCTCCTCCTCCTCCTCCTCCTCCTCCTCCTCCTCCTCCTCCTCCTCCTCCTCCTTCTTCTTCTTCTTCTTCTTCTTCTTCTTCTTCTTCTTCTTCTTCTTCTTCTTCTTCTTCTTCCTCTTCTTCTTCTTCTTTTTCTCCTTCTTCCTTTTTCTCTTCCCCTTCCCCTTCCCCTTTCCCCTCCCCCCACCTCCTCCCCCTCCTCCTCCTGCTTCTTTGTCTTCTTCTTCTCCTCCTCCTTCTTCTAATTCTTCCTCTTCTTCTTCTTCGCCAGTCCTGGGCCTAGGTGCTGATATCTGTGCCTGGGTGCTATCCCTAAGCTCCTTTTGCTCAAAAAATAGCACTCTACCACCTGACCTATGGCACCACTTTGGGATTTTTCTGTGATTAACTAGAGGCTTGTCTTCAAACTGTGACCCTCAGATCTCAGCCTCCAGAGTAGCTAGGATTACAAGTGTGAGCCACTGGCAACTGGCCAAACTTCTTCTTTTTTTTTTTTTGACAGAAATTTTTCCCACGTATACTTCATGAGGTCCAAACTGTCTCCCACAGCCAACTAAGGACCAAAAAAGCAGAAAAGCAAATGTTTGGCTTTTCCAGCCTCTATAGTTTAGGAAATTAAAGGAGGTGGGTTTGAAAATGCTATTCTATTGTCTACTCCTTATTAGAAGTCATCAACCTTCAACACCATTCATGAATACTTTGGTTTTTGGAGCTCGTTTAAGTTCAAATCTGGCAAAAACAGGAAGCTGAGTAGTTACCACATTGGTGTGGCAGTGCCATCCCAAGCAGAAAATGTTGTGCTCGGGGAAAGAGACTGCCTGTGTTGTCAGGGAAAACATGAGAATCCAGTTGTTTGGACAGACTTGAAAAGAGTGCAAACAGAAATGTCTGTTCTTGGTTTAACTTTTCACCCTTGTTTATTCGTGAGTCCTTCTAAGAGCTTTTGCGAGTAAATCTTCTAAATCTTAAACTAAGTGTGGTAGGCAAACTATCTCAAAGTTTATGGTTTACACACTGATCAAGAAGAATAACAATCCATTAATTCTGATGAGGTAACCTCATTAAAAGGGGCATGTGGAATAAACAGGCAGAATTCTTGCAAATTGGACATCTTGAAGATACACTATCTTCTCTCCTGGCTGGTGCAGCCTATCACATCACTTTTGGCCTGAGAGCAGAGCTAAGGAATATTTGTAGGATGGGAATTCTGGACCTGGCTGTCTAGGCTCAACTCACACTTCCATAGCTTACTAGCTGTCTGGCAAAAAAAACACAAGGTATTTAAACTCTCTTGTGTCTCCAAATAAGACAATAATAATCTTCAGCTAAATATATGCAAAACATGAGGAAAAATTCCCATTACAACCCACATGTACAATTCTAGCTCTTCATGTAAGATGGTATTCTGTAACAGTAATATCCATTAAAACAAGTAGACATTTTCCTTCTCTGTTTTTTTTTCCTCCTGGCATTTCCTTCCCTTTTGACATTTCTCAGTCACAGAAGAAATACAAATAGTTGTTAATATTCAAGTGTGTAGGAGCCTAGAACTTAATCATTGCATGTATATCCCTGTCATACAATATGCTTATTATCTTAATGTCACCAAAAGGAAAGAAAGTTGAGCAGAGGAATCAAGGAACTTGTCTGATCCACATAGGTCATAAACTTGTTGAAATTAGGTCACTTGAATTTTGAACTTTGAACTTGTTCCCATTGTGGCATTAGGGAGCTGCTTATTAATCCTCAACAAGTTTTTCCTATGCACGTGTATCTCTACACATCATTTTCTCATGCTCTTGTGACATCTGCATCACTTACAGTCACCCTCTTTATTTTGATAACTGTTTCAGGGTCCTGATAAGGAAGGGTCAGACCCAAAGCCTCTGTAAAAACAATGCTTTTAAAAGTACAGTTAGCACCCAATAAATATTACCTACATTAAAATGATCTGAGCTGACAATTCCCTAGCCAAGGTAGAATGGACTCAAGTGGACACCTGTCCCAGGCTGGGCCATTTGGAATCTCTCTCTCAAAACTTTGACGTTTAGATCCAAAGTGAGATCAGTAAACACAGCATGGTGATGTGAACAAGCTGACAGAAATTCAAGCTGGGGACCATGTGAGCTAGAGACATGGCTCATCTGTGGTGCGGAAATGGAGGAGATAAGAAAGGCTAAGCAGAGGCTCTCCTCCCTGGGAAACTGGTGGCTTTTTCAGTTCTTGGTTCACAATTGCTTTAGAAACGGCTGCCCTGGGTATCTGTGAGAAACTCAGTATCCTTATAAATAGCCAATGTCTTGTTTGTGTTTGTTTGTTTGTTAAAACTGTTGGATTTGATTTCTGTTACTGGGAACCAAAGCAGTGACAGAAGTAAACACCGTGGCAATTCACATTAATGTTTTTCATTGGGATTTTATTTAACATAGCCTCTCCTTTCCCCCCACCCACCCCGCCATGGGTCAGGAGATGCAGTGCAGAGACTACAGGATGAATCTTCTCTTTATCTAGACTTTTCTTTGGCCTGGGAGCCATAGTGTGATTATGGCATATCTAATGCTATAGATTTAATTCAGGTACTCTAACACAAGCTCAAAGATTTTACCATTTTCCTTTGCCGAATTGCTAGATCTTTATTGAAACATAGAATAGGGGATCCTGTGTCTCATCAGAAAATGTCTATATACGATGTGTGAATGAACTCCATATTTGTGTGTGTGTCAAATATTTTATGCTTAAAATACACACCTGTCCTTGTGAATATGAGTATGCCATCCCTGAGTAGTCAGAATCACACTATGGATCCCAGGCCTAAGTGCAGATAGACGATCAGTCCCGTAGTTGATTTGTAGTCTCTGATGCAAGTAAACTCAGGCCAAGTCTTTTTGAGCACTGTCCTTGGCCTTTCTCAAGGCTAGAGCTCTTCCGCTTGAGCCTCACCACCACTTCCGGCTTTTTTTTTTTCTATGTACGTGGTACCGAGGAATCGAACCTGGGTCCTCATGCATGCTAGGCAAACACTTTAACCACTAGGCCAAACTCCCGGCCTCAGGCCAAGTCTTAAAGTCTTAATCCACCTCTCAGAGACCCACGTCCTTCAATACCAGTGATGGGAAGCTGCATAAATAAGTTCAAATGGATATAAATCCCTAGTGCTCCATCCATTATACAATAGCTTCTTACTCCAAAGTCGTTTTGGTAAGTGAGAAAAGTCTTAGAATATTCTGAATCCACTCAAAGGAGGTAGACCTTATGCATGTACGGTAGGGAGGCCAAAATAATTGACTAAAGCAAATGGCATAGCACAGAATGTATAATTAGACCCATGGTAGTAGAAAGCTCAGTGGAAGTCAGCTTGTCCTATGTGCTCCAGATTCAGTCCACAACACCAAAAGAAAAGAATGTACAGAATATGTGTAATTAAAGGAAGAGATTCACATATACTGATGGGTTTGATATAAACATGTGCACAGAAAGCTTCTGGATGAATACATAAATTGTCCAGAGAGTTACCTCAGGAAAGTAAGAATAAAAGATTTTTTAGAAGTTCTTTTTGAGCCAATCTTTTATTCTATTTTCATTGACATGTAACCAAATTAGTTTCAGGAAAGACAATTTAGTTAAATGGACATCGAGTTAGTGATTAAAAAAGTGTTTTAGAAATTCACTGTAAAACCAAAATTTCTTTGGGTCCATTGTAAAGACTTGGAGGGGGAGTTGAGTGAGGGGGGCTTACCCTATAATCCCAACTACTCTGGAAACAGATCTAAGGATCATAGTTCAAAGCCAGCCTGGATAGGAAATTCCATGAGACTCTTACCTCCAAAAAGAAAGGAAAAAAAGAGGAGGAGGAGGAGGAGGAGGAGGAGAGGAGGAGGAGGAGGAGGAGGAGGAGGAGGAGGAGGAGGAGGAGGAGGAAGAAGAACCAAAGTGGAGTTGCGGCTCTAGTGGTAGAGCCTTAGCCTTGAGCACAAAAGCTCAGGGACAACACCCATGCCCAGAGTTCAAGCCCTAGAACTGACACTAAATTAGTAATAACTGGGGAAAGGCTGTAAGCATGGCTCAGTGGTATTTCAACAGCCTAGCAAGTGTGAAGCCTTGAGTTTAAAGCAAGAATTGCCAAATTTGTTTCAAACCTACAGTAATTTATAGAAGACAAAAGGAAACTGCCTATTTCCTTGTCTCCCCAGCCAATTCCATTCTTAGCAATGTGTGTGTGTGTGTGTGTGTGTGTGTGTGTGTGTGTGAGAGAGAGAGAGAGAGAGAGAGAGAGAGAGAGAGAGAGAGAGAGAGAGAGAGAGAGAGAGAGAAACTGAGAAACTGGTACTAAAACTCAGGGCTTTTGTGCGACCTGTTCCTGAGCTTGGTTTAATCAAGGCTAGTGCTTTACCCCTTGAGTCACATCTCCACTTCTGACCTTTTTTGTGTTCACTGGAGATAAGAATCTTACAGAGTTCCCTGCTCCATTTGGCTTGAACCGAGATGCTCAATCTTAGCTTCCTAAGTTACTAGGATTACAGGCGTGAGCCACTGGCGCCTAGCAGGGTAAGTTTTAGTTTTCATACCGTTCTACTCTCTCTTGTTTTGTTTCTTGTTTTTATTAAGTGCATGGGCAGCTTTACTATCTGATAATTATAATTCATTTTTCTAGTCCCTTCTTGATATCTGTGGAATAAAGAAGAACAGGGGAGAGTCTAGGAATATATATTTGAAAAAAGTTAACTGTGTGCGCAGTTTTGATATTTTTTATTTTAAAATCTCTGAATGCCAACATGACATGGAAGGACAAGCCCATCTCAAAGAATCTGAGGAGTTTTGCGGGTATGAGTATATGGAAATTTTCAAAAGAAAGACCGAAGCTCATGGTAGTTTAAGACTCGGTTGTTGAACTGATACCAAGTAGGATTTGAATCATGATTTTGTCCTAAGCAGGGATGGCAGCTCTATGGTTTGCATGCCTCTATATTCCATCCTAATGGACACTGCAGACAGACTCTTAATTAGCTTTCTCATGTTTCAGAATCATTTTATCACAGTCCATTATTCTTAAGCCATCAAATGACATCTATTGCGGTCACCCATTGGTGACTACATGTTCTAGCATGTTTGCTACTTTTTTCACAGTTCAAAATCCTTCTTGCCTATGAATACTTCATCCCATGTGGGTTTGATGTGTCTGGGGACATTCTATCTCTAGCTACAGAATTCAGAGAACCTGACTCTCGACATCTATGGAGACAGACATGAGCAAGTCAGACCAACAAATTATTCTTATCCTGAGGTTCTCTGGGAACAAAGCAAAACGAGCCATGTTTTATTTTTTATTCTGACTCTGTTAAACTTACATGGAGTTTAAACATTTAACTTCTAAGTGTCATTGTCCTGATTTAGAGGGACCCTGTTGAAGAAGTGTAGAGTGACCCAGAACCCTATGTTCTCATTTACGATGCTCCATTCAGAGGGACCAGACGAAGCCTCTGAATCCTTCACATAGAAAAGGTAATAAATCCCCCTTGATGTGCCTACTTTGGCAGGGATAGTTTGTAACATATGTAATCAAGAATTTTTTCTTATCTTTAGATATAATTTTTTGTTGTTGTTCTTGAGCCAGGCACCAGTGTGGCTCATGCCTATAATCCTAGCTACTCAGGGAACCAAGCTCTGAGGATCATGATTCAAAGCCAGCCTATGCAGACAAGTCTGTGAGACTCATCTTTAATCAGCAAAATACTGGAAGTAGAAGTACAGTTCGAGTGATAGAGCACCAGCCTTCAGCAAAAAGCTAAACAAGAACCTGTGTCTCTGAGTTCAAGCTCCAGTAATGGCAATAAGAAGATTAAAAAAAGAAAAAAGAGGAGGAGGGGGAGGAGGAGGGGGGGCAGGAGGAAAAAAAGAAAGAGAAGGAGAGGAGGAGAAGGGGCAGGAGGAAGAGGGGGAGGAGAAGGGGAAGGAGGAAGAGGGGGAGGAGGAGGTGGTAACAACAACAGCAACAAATTTATTCTTGAACTCCTTTTCTGATTCTTTATCTGTCCTATTTATGCACCTTTGTGTTTGTAAATTTCATTTCTGTGTTTGAAAATAGGGCATCTAAAACCCAATGAGTTCAGTGGGTGGAAGGGATTGCTTTGTTGTTATTGTCATTATTAGAAGAAAATAAGAAATGCACACTATAAACACATCTTATCAGAATGAGGCAGAATTAGAATCTTGACAGGTAATGAAAAAAACCCACTGAATAGACCATGCATGGAACCATAGGATAGTAAAGAAGGGAAACAAGAGAAAAAGGTTTTGGTTGTTTTATGAAAGAGAACATTGAATCATAGAATGCTGGTCCAGTGTCCCACATCTCTTGGCTTCCTTTCCCAATACTCAGATAATATCATGAACACCCGCACTTAACTGGCATCATGGAGAGAAGACAATGAATGGATGAACGGTTTTATTACAATCCACCATTTAAAACAATGACATTCGCTTAAAGTAGCAGACGGAAAAAAGTAGAACATGTTTGTTATAATCTCATTCTTGACTGTCGTATTTGGTTATTGTTGTCCTATTGTTGTCCTTTTTCTTTTCAAGCTCTTCTATGCTAGATAAGGGGCTTAATGGTAGTTTCCCCTTGAATTAAAGGTCTATGTGTGAAATGTTTGCAAGGAAGCAATAGATTATTGGCAGTTCACAAGAAGTCCATATTTGTATGTTAAAGTATTTTCGGGAACTCTTAGAATTCCTCAGAGTGATATACAGCCCGTGGAGCAGTGAACCATTTCATTCCAAATGCAGGGAGTCATGGGCTGATGGTGTGAGAGTTATTTACAACTTCTGGGCCCAGTGTGCACTGATGGACGCCTGACCTAGAAAGACAGATTGATTGGGCGAAAATCTGTTATGAATCCCTCCATTATGTCATCTGAAATAGTTTTCTTCTAGTCTGAATTTTTATTTTGAAGTTTGAAGACAAATGAAGAGTGTATTTTACACATTTCCATTGATGGAAATATCTAAATGAAGATCAGCTACTATTTGTATGAGTATTTAATCAAGTCGCAATGCATTTCCATTATTCTTCCTGCATATAATCTGATGAGCAGCCATAATTATTACATCAAAGGATTTTTTCCTGTTTAATCCTTTATAATCTAACTTTTCAAAAATACTACTAACATACGTTGGCATATGAATTTTTGTTTAATGTGTACTTTAAATTGTCACACGTCCAGGATAAGGAATTTGTTTTAATAGTCCCCTAGGCAGACATGTGCAGAATTCCAGAACAGTCTGATGCCACTTTATCTCTGTATCATAGATAACCTGTGGTCTGATGAATGAAATTGGGAACTGGGCAAATCAAACACATGAGAAGCTGCTATGATGACCACTTCAGGACACAGCAAGCACGTGTTCTTTACCTCCCTTTTTCTGTATTACACTCTTTGAGATGGGAAAGAAGGCCAGATTTGAAGGCAACTTCAAGCTTTATGTGTGCCAAGCTGTTTGTCTCTCATCCCCCTGCTTAAGATCACATCTTCACTCCAGAGACTGAAGGCTCTGACCCAAAGGTCAACAGAGGGCACAGGGGTGGGAGAGGAAGAGAGAAAGAGGCCTGGAGAAACACCTTGGTCTCTTTGTGGGTTTTGTTTTGCTAGTCCTGGGGCTTGAACTCAGGGTCTGGGCACTGCCCTTGGGCTTTCTCAAGGCTGGCACTCTACCACTTGAGCCACAGCACCACATCTAGCTTTTTCTGTGTATGTAGTTCTAAGGAATCAAACCCAGGGCTTCGTGCATGCCAGGAGAGCATACTACCACTAGGCTACCTTCCCAGTCTTTTTTTTTTTTTTGTCAGCTGTGGGCCTTGCACTCTGGGCTTGGGCATTGTCCTTAAGCTCTTCAGCTCAAGGCTACCACTCTGTCCCTTCTAGTGGTTAATTGGAGATAAGAGACTCGGTTCTTTAGTGCCCAGGCTGGCTTTGATCTCAACCTCCTGAGTAGCTAGGATTAGAGACAGGAGCCACCATGGCCAGGCCCTGGTTTTTTTTTGTTGTTGTTGTTTGCTTGTTTTTAGAAAGTTATAGCAGAAGTCAGGACACTTAAAAATCAAATACGCTTTCTTTTTCCACCCTAAAGAGCATCAATTCATTATCATGTTTATTCTGTAAGAAAGATTTTTTGGGTGGGTGTGGATGCTACAAAAATTAAATCTCAGATCTTAGAATTTATTGACTTACTTACTTTTTGTGGTGCTGGGTTTTGAACTCAGAGACTTATATAAGTGTTCTTCCATTTGAGCCATGCCCAGAGCCCTTTTTGCTTTAGCTATTATTAACTATGTTTTAGGTAGGGTCTGACATTCTTGTGTGGACAGGCCTACACTCTGACCCTCCTATTTATGGCTCCCACATAGCTGGGGTGACAAATATGTTCCACCCCTCCCCGCCCATTTTTTTCTGACCTTCAACACTAATGTACTTAAAAGGGCAGGGTTCCCTTTTTGTTATCCCAAGCCAAAATTATTCTAAGGGTTTCGCATAGTCTGGGGACTGTCCAGAACTGACTTGCTCCTGGAGGAACGTGAATCTATTGCTCTGCTCAAGTGGCTGTGTTAGCCAGCTGTCTGTCTTCTCTGGGTCTCTTGCAATCCAGGACAACACAAATTGGGCTCTCCGGGTTTGCTCTGGCTCTCTCACTAGACTTGGGGGTATGCGTTTGGACCTCTTCAGTTGACTAAAGGGCTGAGAAGTGAGAGTCACGGATTAAAGTGAACCCCAAGACACTTCCCCAAAAGGCTCCTCAGATGAGCTCGAGTGCTGGATCCCAAAGCCCAATGAGTCAGACCCATTATGCCCATTAGGCAGGGATGGTTCCTTCGAGCAGCTCTGATCTGTAGATTTATTTAGAGTTGAGAAATGAGTTCTCAATATGTATTTGTGTGTGTGTGTGTGTGTGTGTGTGTGTGTGTGTGTGTGTGTGTGTGTCAATACTGGTGCTTCACCTCAGGGTTTGTACTCTTACTTAGTTTTTGGCTCAAGGCTAGCACTCCACCACTTGAGCCACGTCTCTACTTCTAGTCTCAGATTTCTTGGCCCATGTTGGTCTGTAATCTTGATCCTCCACCTCTTGAGTAGCTAGGATCATAGGCATGAGTCACTCATGCTCCACAGTTATCTCTATTTTTATATAGTTTACATCTTGACCTGGAACTTATTTTGCAATTCCCTTTCCATTGTATTTTAGTACAATGATAGAAATGTTCAAATTTTAATATTCAGTTGGATTTGTTTTAACTTTTATGCAATGATTGAGCACCTTTCACATGTCAGATACATATGGAAAAGAGTCATTTGAGTCTTGCAACTTTTGCGCAAGGAAGTGAACAAAATCAAAAGAGAGAAGAGCTCATCTCATCTGTGATGAGAAAGCCAAGGTCAGAACTATCACGTTCTCTCCTTTCCCATCACTGCTGTTCGCTTTGTTTACATGGAACGATGCTGCAGTAACTGTAGTTGGGTAAACCTTGATCAAAACATTCAAGCTAAGTGCAGTGGTACATATCTATAATTCCAGCACTCAGTAGCCTGAAGCTGGAGAATCCTGAGTTCAAATCCAGCTTGGGTTTCCTAGCAAGACCCTATCACTAATCAACCAACTAACCAACCAATAAGCAAACCCCAAACAAAACACAACATGACATTCACTCCTGGACAAAGTGGGAGGGTAAGGATTCTAGGCAGAATTAAACTAATGTCACAGCAACACCTAAAGTATAAAATTTTGGAGTGAGATAGACATGAATTTGAATCCTGGCTTCGTAACAGGACAAGTACCCTAATCTTCCTACATTTTATCAGTGGAATGGTGCGATGGTTACTGGCCAACCTAAACATCTGGGTAGACATTATTCTAGTGTGGCTGTAAAGGGTATTTCTGAGTGAGATTAATACTTGAATCAGTTAACTGTGTAAAGCAGATCGCCCCCTCCCCTCATACCCAATGAAAGTGAACCCCATCCATCAGCTGCCAGCCTGAAAAGAGCCAAGGCTGACCTCCCCATAGTGAGAGGGAAATCTTCCAGCCTGACTGCCCTTGAATAGGCACCTCATACTCTCTGCCATTATACTTGCCCTGAAATACTGGCTTCTCCTGAGTTAACCTGCCAGCCAACTGCAAACAGGTCATTGGCTCACAATTCTATATGTGAGCCAATTCTATGTGTGTCCTGACAAGTAGATAGACATTCTCTGTCCTGCCATGGGGTCATGTCTAATAAACCTCCAGTAAGCTGAAAACAGCATTAAGCTGAAATGCCTTTTATTCACATACTCCACCAAGCCTAGGTTAACACAGCACACTGGTGGGTTGTGATTACTTGGCTGACTCTGAGCAGTAGCTCCACCAGCTGCTCGCATCACCACCCGACCCAGGAAGAGGTCTCAATACAACGTCTGAGGTATGCTCTCTAGGCAATGCTTGTTGCTCTTGCATCACCCTGAACTTGAAATGCTGCGTGTAAGTCAAAACCATACACAAGGAAGTGTTTGTGTGTATGCATTTATAAACGTCTCATTAGTGAACTCTGATGATAGAAATGGGAAAGTTCATTTTCTACCTCATAATTTTGTGACAATGATTGCACTTGCTCATTTCTCTTTACTCTAATGAAATACCCAAATCTAGTACCTTTATCAAGAAAACAGGTATTTTTTTTGCTCATAGCTCTGGATATCCAAGGTTGAGTCTCTGCAGCTGGTGATGACTTTCTTGCAGGGAATCACAGGGCCAAAAACAGAGAAGGGAGAAGGGAGAGGAGAGGAGAAGGGGGAAAGGAGAGAGGTAGGAGAAAAGAAAGACGAGGAAGATAGAGATGGGGCGAGAGAGAGGGGGGGGAGGAAGAAAATCATTTCAGCTTCCTCTTCTTATAAACCCACAACTACTCAATGGTGATCAACTAATCCAAATCAAAGCTCTCCCCCACTCTGCACACCATAATCAGATTAAGTTTCCCTGTTCACATCTCCACAATGGATCCTACACTTCAGCACAAATATTTTTGGGGTTCATATTCAAACCATATGCAAAGCATAACAGTGATGAAATCAAAGACAAAGGGAAGCTAACCCCAAAACAAACTTGACTCAGTCCAGTTGGAAAGGGAAAGAAAACCATGAAGTCCTCCTTGGATGCCATACCTCAGGGAAGGTACTAGCCACATAAAAACATAGAATCGGCTCTCATTTACCCTTCACTTATAATATATGCTAATGGACTAGATGCGGGCTTGAAAAATTAGGAGAAAGGATTTGAAGCCGTCCAGATGTATTAAATTTGGTATTTCTGCAAGACATTGAAGTAGAAATAGAAATAAGACTGTATCTTTTTTTTTCCCTTTCTTCTTTCCATTCACTCACTCATTCACTCCTTTCTTCATTGAGGACCTTGGGGCTTGCTAGATAGGCAGTCTGCCACTGGAATCTCCCCACTTAGCCCTGGAGCTGCAGTTCTTGCACTGAAGTGTTCTACTAGTCCATTTTCTGTTGCTGTAACAAAACACAGATGGTTGGGTACTTGATGAAGAAAAGAAGCTCATCTAGTTCATGTTTTAAAAAAGTCCAAACTCAGGTGGCCATAATAGTTTGGGCACTGTGAGGTCCCCCTTGGCCGCCTCCCATCACAACAGAGGGCTTCATGGCAGGTGTGTGTGCATGCCAGGGAGAAGTAACATGGAAAGGAGAGACTAAGGCATCAGCCTGGCCTTTCTTTCTTTCTTTCTTTCTTTCTTTCTTTCTTTCTTTCTTTCTTTCTTTCTTTCTTTCTGTCTGTCTGTCTGTCTTTTTTCACTGATTCTGGGGCTTACACTCTGGGCTTGGGCTCTATCCCTGAACTTTTTACTCAAGGCTAGCACTCTACTACTTGAGCCACAGTACTACTTCTGGCTTTTTTTTTTTCTGTAATTAATTGGCGATAAGAGTCTTGGAGTTTCTTGTCAGGGCTTGTTTTGAGCTACAATCCTCTGATCTCAGCCTCCTGAGTTCCTAGGATTACAGGCATGAGCCATTGCACCTGGCAGGCTCATTCTTTTTAGGTGACAATTTGCTTTCAAGTTCCTTCCTCTTAAAGTTTCCACCACATCTGGATTCACCACACTGGGACGCAAGCCTCCAGCACAGGAGCCTTGCTGGTTATGCCAAAACTATGTCTACCCACAGCAAACACAAGCCTGGAGGGCTCAGCCATGGCTGGAGCCCACCTCCAAATTTCTCATTAAGAAAATCTAGGTGGGGGCTGGGAGTTTGGCCTAGTGGTAGAGTGCTTGCCTAGCATGCACGAAGACCCGGGTTCAATTCCTTGGTACCACATACATAGAAAAAAGCCAGAAATGGTGCTGAGGCTCAAGTGGTAGAGCTCTAACCTTGAGAAAATCCAAGGACAGTGCTCAATCCCTGCGCTCAAGACCATGATTGGCAAAAAAAAAAAAAAAAGAAAGAAAATCTAGGTGGAGCCTGGGAATTTGCATTTCAAACAAGTTCCCAGGTGGTTCACCAGCCTGGGTTTCCACTCTAAAAACAACTCGTCTAGACAGAGGATAATTCTAGGGGTCTAGCAGCCACCCATCTATAGATAACAAGTCTGTGGGATGAGATGAGATTGCCTAATGCACCTGTACAGAGAAAGATGAGAAGGAGGCCCCAAGTGAGCCAAGGATGGACAGGAGAGAGACCTGACCACATAGAGGAGAAAGCACAGTGTCAGAGAAGGAGGAAGGAAAGCAAGAGTGAGGCAGGTTTCAGAGGTTGGTGTGTGTGTGTGTGTGTGTGTGTGTGTGTGAGAGAGAGAGAGAGAGACAGACAGACAGACAGACAGACAGACAGAGACAGAGAGAGACAGAGAGAGGGAGAACTGGTGTTAGTTGAAAAGCAGAAAAAGGACATGGTACTATGTCTGTCGATTCACCAACATTAAAACTGTGAACGTGAGCAAGGAATTCACACACCTCTCTCCTGTTCTCTCTTTAGCCCACAGACCTAGCTGGGCCCTCGTGGTTTCTGCTTCAGAAGACTGAGATTTGAGCATTGTGGTTAAGAGCTACCTTGAGCAGGAAACTCCATGAGATTCTTATCTCCGATTAACCACCCAAAAAGACAGACATGGCAATGTGGCTCAAGTGATAAGAGTGCCATCCTTGAATGAAAGTGCTAAGGTTACTTCCCAGGTCCTGAGGTCAAGCCCCAGTGCTGGCACTAAATGAATACAAAAGACCGCAGGTCTTTCATTGAGTTCCCATGTCTAATTCCAACCTAGGCCTCATGCCTGCTCAACACCAGGGAGTCTCCTGTGCTTAAAATACGACAAAGCACAGCAGGTGCTAATTGCTGTGGTAAAGGTTGAACAGCTGTTTTTCTGATGTCCAGTGTTTGGTGATTTCCAGACATTGAAGGCTGCTAGAATTAGGAATAGATGCAAGGGAAGCAACTGTCACCAGCCTCCGATTCACTGTTGTAATGATTTCCAAAGTGTCTCCACAGCCTCTGGAGACAATGTCTTAATCACATAGGTTGTGGAACATCAGACATCTGCTCAACCAGAGGGAGGAGACAGGGAAGCTGGTACGAAGCCACTTCCCATCTCCTCATATGTCGTTTGCTTCTCCCATGTGCCATCGAGCTCTTCCTACTACCTAGGGTTCCAGAATGTTCTTTTATGAAGCTCACAGTGTTTGCTTCTTTGGTGTCTAGGGGCACTTGTGATGAGCATAAATGAGAATCTGGATCTGGAATAAGCTTTTTTGTTCCTTGCCAGGATGCCAAAATTGATGGCAGAGACCACACACACATCATGTTCATGCCAGCGTACTATTCCATTCCAGAATCAGAGGAAAGGGCCACATCTTCATAAAGGAAGGAACGGCTGCAGTCCGAAGACAGGAGGGACTGTTATTTCAGAGAAGGACAGGCCTCAGAGTGAGTCTGCTATGAGGTACATGGTGAGATGGAACCATGACTAGTTTGAGTGTTAGCTCACCCTCCGTGGGGAAAGGAGCAGTGCCAGATGGGAGGAGCTATTGGGAGGAGCTGATGAGCAGTACGGTCGGGAGTTGGATTTGATGTGGAAAGTGAGAATGTGCACAGGACATGGCTGGGAGACCAGTTGAGACCTCCCAGGACGTATTTCTTTGCAGCCTGATCTCATCACTGTGTTTTGCGAGAGAGGACACAGTGTAGAAATATACTTCTGGGAGCCTGGGGCTCATGCTGATATTTGTAGAGACTCAGGAGTCTGAGATGGAGGATCACAGTTCGAAGTCATCCCAGGCTGGAAAGTCTATGAGGCTCTTCACTCCAGTTAACTGCCAGAAAACCAGAAGTGGAGCTATGAGTCAAGTGGTAAAAGCTAACAGACAGCATTTGGGCCCTGAGCTCAAGCCTCAGTGCTGGCAAAAGGAATAAAATAGAGAACGGGAAAAGGAAACTGTTTTGAGACTCAAGGTGACTACTTGAGCTGGCAAGCAAAAACAATTGGGCAGAAATTATACATGATTGTTTTCTGAGGAAGCTCTTCCATAGTCCTTAACCCGTAAGGGCTGCTGCAAGCCGCCTGGCACTGGCCAAAGACGATTTGGAAGGGATGTAACCATAGGCTATGTTTGTTTATATTAGCTATTCAGCTCAGGACTTGCCATCCTGAGCAAATTCTCACTGCTGTTCTTCTTATTTGTAAATCCCATGGTGATGAAGGTCTCTGGCCCCCAGATTCACACTAGATCTCACCTGAGGGTCACACCCTTCCTTCCAATGCTGTCAGGTGCAAAGTTGCTCACACACGCATGCATGTATGCATGCAAATGTGTTAAAATAACATTAATATTGATAATAATACTTTGCAAGTGTACCCTGCCTTTCATCTGTAGATCTCAAGTATTATACTCTGCAAGCATTCATTAATTCTCTCAACATTCCTCTGAGGAAGATAAATATTATTATCCTCTCCTTCCCAGATGAAGCAACAGAGACAGATAAGTGATTTGCCTGCAGCCAGTGAGGGAATGTGGGCGATGGGCTGAGGTTCAGAGCTCGGAGTTCCTAGAGATGTACAAGAAGAAACCCAGTAGCCAAGACACAGAGAGGCTGGTGGCTGGCAGCCAGCACAGAGGACTACTGTTGGCCTCACTTTCTTCTGCCCAACCTATCACCATGGTAAGAGTTAGTACAACTTACTAAGCATCTACTATGGGTTGGGTGCTTTATCTGTAAGTATTATTTCCTTTCTTCCTGTTGAAACTAGAATTACTCTCTTGGTAGAGATGAGGAAATGAAATTTACAGAGATGACGTGGCCTTCTCAAGAACACATAGCTTATGAGAACATGGATCCTCAGTGCAGTAATTTATACCACTAAACCCAGCTACTTGGAAGACTGAGATAAAGACACTTAGGGTCAAGGCCATTCTAGGTGTGCCCAATAAAAAGCTAGCATGGTGACACGTACTTGCGATCCCAGCTATGTGAAGAGCATGAACAGGAGGAACACAATCCACCCTGATCTGTGAACAAAAATGCAAAGCCCTATTCAAAAGATAATGAAAGTGCCAGGATCTGATGACTCATGCCTCTACTCCTAACTACTCAGAAGGCTGAGATCTGAGGATGGTGGGTTGAAGCCAGCCAGGGCAGAACAGTCCAGAAGACTTTTATCTCCAGTCAATCACCAGCAAAAAAATAGAAATAGAGGTGTGGTTCAAGTGGTAGAGTGCCAGCTTTGAGCAAAGAAAGCCAAGTGAGCCTGAGAGGCCCTGTTATCAACCCCCAGCTCCAGCACTGCTCTCAATAGTAATCATAACAATATTATTACAGAATAATTATATATGCCGTATATAATATACATAATATGATACATATTGTATATAATACATGATATGTGTATATCATATGTATATTATATACATATTTACTATATAGTACATGCATTATATATAGTCTATACTAAAGTATATGTAATACGCTATAATGTATCATAGTGTATTACATATATCATAATATATAATTTACTATATTATTTATATTATATACTGTATTCTGTATACTATATACTATATAATAATGTGCATTGTACTCTATTATATATATGACATACTATATAATATATAAAATATGATAGTATATATAATTATATACAGTATATAATATATAAGTATTATAAAATATATACACACCATATTTACCTTAAAATATATATAAGTATTATATAACATGACATAGTATATACTATATAATTATAGTCTATTGTAGACATTAATGATATAAGATGTTATTAATTATATTATATTTCCATTATATTATATATGGTATTATAATACCTTATATAATATAAAATGTAATAGGTATTAGGCATATTATGTTCCCATCAACCCAACACACACACACATATCTTGGACTACAATTCCAATGCAGATCTGTCTGTCTCTTAAAACCCATGCTTATTGAGGCTGGCAGGAAAGCACCTTTCTTCTCTTTTGTATCTCTTCTTCTAGTCTTGTCCCTTGTCTCCTAGGCATCAACCATCAGTTTCTTACCTCTGACAGAATTTAAAGACTTACACTTCTGGTATTCCTGATAGAGGCAGACATGTTCCAATTTAGGGGCATGTAATAAAGCTTTATTTAATCACTTTTACCTTACTTCATGTTATTTCTGGTGGTGTATCAACATGGCTTCTTTGACTAGAATAAAGAAAACAGCCCCCAATGAGAGAATATGAATTCTCCTGGGATAGGAATAATTCCAGCTAAATTGCTAAAAGTCAAAGGGCAAACCAAAGGCTTTAGAGAAATTAGTTCTTAGGGATTTAGATCTCCAGGCTCCTCAAAATTACATTGCTTCCAGAAGCTGAACTGAGCCTTAAGAATTTTATAACTCAGCTTGCAACCCAAATAGTGTGTGATTACACACCTGTAATCCCTGTACTAAGGAGATGGAAACAGGAAGACCTTGAGTTCAAGGCCTGGCTGGGGCTGTATAATTCATTTGAGACCAGCCTGGTCAACTCAGCAAACAAACAAAGAGCAATAGCAGCAACAACCACAACAAGAAAAACCTCCAAATTATGTATCTCCTTAGCTGCAATCAATGGAATTACAAAGGTTGCCAGAAAGATCCTCATGCCAAATTCCCTGATATGGGAGGGAACTTGAGCGATAGTGTGCCTCTGGACATACACCGTGGTGCTTGCTTGACAGAAGGAGGTGGTCTGGCACAGTCTCTGCAGTGGATTCCAGGAGCAGGATTCACAAAGATCAACCCCAGGCCACACATGTCTGGTCCTGGGTATAGAGAAGAAGGCTTGGGATGGGGCTTCCAAGATTCAGCCAATTACATAAAATCTATACCCTTTGGAGAAGCTAAGAAAAATCAAGTTTTGATTACCACTCAAATGAAGCTATTTTTCTTGGAAAACTGAGAACTAACTTATTAAAAATTTTTGATTATACAACAATCTGAATCTATCCAATCTACTTAATGGAATACTTTTAGGGGTGTGTGTGTGTGTGTGTGTGTGTGTGTGTGTGTGTGTGTGTGTGTGTGTGTGTGTTGGTCCTGGGGCAAGATTTCGGTGCTGTCCTTGAGGGCTTTTTTTTTTTCCTCAAAGCTAGTACTCTACCCCTTGAGCTACAGCTCTACTTTTGACTTTGTGGTGGTTAATTGGAGATAAGAGTCTTCCTGCCTGGGCTGGCTTTGAATTTTGCTCCTTACTCCTCAGCCTCCGGAGTGGCTAGGATTATAGATGTGAGCCCCCAGTGCACAGCAGCATTTGGTGTAGTTTTAAACTCAGTGCCTCCTCTTTTTCTTGCATGATTTACATATAGTTCCTGCTATGCTAGGCCATTTAACAAAATGAGTGTGTAAGGCAGGCCGGGATGCACCTGTCATCTCAGCTACTAGGGATGCTGAGTTAGGAAGATTAAGTGAATCCAGGAATTTGAGGCAATAAAAGCACTACCCTGTTCCCAAACCAAACAACAAATTGATCATGAACACATTCTCTTGGTTTCATTTGGATTCCACATACTGTGTGTTCACACTCCCTTGTACACATACGAGGTTGCAGACACACACAGTGTGTGAAACAGTCTGCATGTAAATGAGGGGAGCTAACCATCTTTCAGCTTGGTGGCTGAAGTCTCTCCTGGAATGCAGGACTTCCACTTCTCAAACTCAAAATATCTAAAAGAAACTGAGGTTGGCCCATCAACCGTGTTCATGATGGCATTTGACAAAGGAAAAAAAAAAAGATTCAACCTAAGCTTGGAAGGCAATAATTTGTTCAAAACACACCAAACTTCTCTTAGACAAAGCCCACTATCCATTCCACCTTAATGGGATAAATCAACACCATCCAATGAACAAGGAACCATAAATATTGGGAAAGCCTTTAGCAGAATTCTAGCACTCATTTTTCATTTTTGTTTTCAAAGAAGAAGGAATCTGCTGGGTTTGGGGGATTGAGCTTGAATGAAATAAAATCTCAGTATTTATTCTGCTGGATGCGTAGACACTGTAGGCAAGTGTTGAGTGGAGGGTAGAAACGGGAAGGGGAGGGGATGGTATGGGCATGTGGGGATGACTGTAAATCCCAAAGCTGGGTCCAGCGAGAGGGATGAGCTCCTATTCCCACACAAGCATCATGGGCACACCTCTACTAATCCTCTCCTATAGGACAGCAGGGAGTGTTAACATTTTTGGACTGCTTCACATTCCTTCTTGCTTACTTTTGAGAACATACTACATTTTCAAACCTGTTGGTTTCTTTCATGTTTTATTTGACCCTATGTAATTGCATTCCTGAAGGACTAACAGGCCCCCCTAGTGATTTACACCCTGTATTAAATGTCAGTTTTGAAGAGACACAGTTAACAGTTTGGTTTAACCTCCTGCCTTCCCTCTCTCTATTAACTCAAAACCGAATCTGAGCCCCAGCTCTAAGGACCCAGAGGGAGGGAGGGAGAGAGGGAGGGAAGCGGGAGAGAGGGAGGGAAAGATAAAAACTGAGTTGGAGTGGCAGTGTTGAAGGGAGAGTCTGTAGTGGTTTCTCAGTTCACGTTTCCCTTGAATATCTTGTTACTGGGCCAGGAAGAGACATCCCGAGTCAGTGCGCTCCTTGCTGTCTGGGCATAGAACAGGCAGTGGTGACTCAGCTGCAAGCTGGACTGGCTTTTGGGGCTCTGGTTCACATGCTCCAGGACAGCCCAGCCCCCGGACCACATCATCTACTGCCTTAAGCCATGCTTCTACTTCAGCCAAGCAGTACCCAGTGAGTGGTGGGTTTGATGAAGCTGTGGGGAAAGTGCTGTCTTAATAATTTACTTAATTTTTTTGGCAGTCATGGGGCTTAAATTCAGTGCCTAGGCACTGTCCCTGAGCTTTTTTTGCTCCGGGCTGGTGCTTTCCCACCTTGAGCCACTGCTCCACTTGAATTTTTCTGGTGGTTCATTGGAGATAAGAGTGTCATGGACTTTCTTATCCAGGATGGCGTGGAATCCAGATCTTCAGATCTCAGCCCCCTGAGTTGCTGGGTTACAGATGTGAGCCACTGGCACCTGGCCTAGTTAATTTAATTTACTTTTCATTCTTAGTTGCTAAAATTATTACTCTTTAAAATGTTTCATTTGCCCTTGTAGATTCACTTAAGTTATATTTAACAATGACTTACATGCTATGAGTTATTATCTAGAGAACCTTAAATCTTATCTTGCTGCCATAGAACATTTTCTATGATTCTCTGTCTCAATTTCTCTGTCTGTCTGTCTGTCTGTCTCTTTTCCTGTCTTTCTGATTCTCCCTTACTTTCTGTGTGTGTGTGTATACACATTCATGTATGTGTATTAAATATCTATAAATAAATATATCCTGTGTGATAACCCGACAGGTAACTTAAGCAATCATTTTTGTTTTTAGAAACACATATTAAATCTATGAAATTAGAGAGATAATGCATATTCTTCCCCTTATGACCAAAGTCTATGAGGTTTCTTAGAATGATCATGTCTTTCTGATAAGGAGAAATGATGTAAGAAAGAAAAACAATTGGCTCAATAAAGATGCCACTATGAAGATGTGGCCTAGTTTTAGCCTATCAAAAGCCTCAAGGGCCAGGAGTGTGGCCTAGTGGTAGAGTGTTTGCCTAGCATGCATGAAATCCTGGGTTCAGTTCCTTGGTACCACATATACTGAAAAAAGCCAGAAATGGTGCCTCAAGTGGTAAAGTGCTAGCCTTGAGAAATTCAAGGGCAGTGCCCCAGGTCCTGGGTTCAAGCCCCAGGACTGGCAAAAAAAAAAATAAATAAATAAAACCCATAAATAAACCCATACCAAGAAACCATAATCTGACTTATAGAATTGTAATCTCATTATACAACTAAATAATAATAATAATAATAATAATAATAATAACTGTTAGATAGGGCTTTAATCTAGAATTGTGTACAAGTAAGAAAACTGACACCGATTCTAGAGGTGTGGAAGTTTGGCTCTGGGTGCATATATTTATTTTGATCTTATTTCCTAAATCACTTAAGGTACTTTTTGAAAGAGATCCAAGAAATTGTGAGTAAAGGGAAAATAAAGGCAAGAGAAATAAGATGATGTCAGAAAAATGAGCATTCATGAAAGATACTGGCCAACTCTAAAGAACAGTCATCTGGCTGCATGAGTGTCATCTGTATCTACGTTGTTCCATTTAAAGACCACACTCACTGCTCAGTCCTGATGCTATCAGAAAATATTACCAGTGGACAATGACAGTGTGTGAAGCATCCCGTATTCTCTAGTTAGCAAATCCTGCAGAGGCAAGTCCCATCCTCCAGAAAAGACAAAAGAAAAAGCTTAGCTGGATGTTGCTGGCTCACACCTGTAATGTTGACTACTCAGGAGGTTGAGATTTGAGGATCAGGGTTCAAAGATAGCTGGGGAAGACAAATCTGAGAAATCTTATCTCCAGTAAATTGCAAAACGTTGGAACTGGAGGCATGGCTCCAACAGTAGAGCAAAAAAAGAAAATAGCAAGAATGTGAGGTGCTAAGTTCAAGCCCCAATACTGGCACAAAAAAAGATACAGAGAAAAGGCTTGGAATGCATGTTCCACTCACGGGGGACAGCCTTGAGACTTGGTTATTATCTGTTATTCCAATTAGTAAATTAATTATTGGGGCTGATGTAGTTATTATGACTTTTATTGTCATTCCAGGGACTATGCTATGACACCGATAACAGTAGAAGATCTAGAGGATATGTCTAGCTCTTCATTGAGAAAGGGAGGAATCTTGTAAACTTTTCTGCCTGGTCTGGCCTTAAATCGTGATCCTCTCATACTCAGCCTCTCAAGTAGCTAGAATTACAGTTATGAACCACAGGCATTCAGCTCAACAGTAACAGACTTTTTGAAATAATATCCGAAGGTGTTACTGCTCCCTTACCTAGTTAAGAGGTAGAGAGATGGTAGCTTTTCTAAGTCATGAGAGAAGGAAGACAGCAACCAGTTGAGGACAGGAGACCCTCAAGGGAAGCCTGATAAAATTTGGCAGAATAAGGGTAGGTGAAATCCCAGAGGTGTGCTATGGAGTAGAGGACGGGTCCATCACGTGCCTATGAATAACCAGGTAAGAAGATGCTTGGCAGACACATTTCTCCCCATCTCATCCCCACCCTTGTTGCTCTGTCACATATTCTAGCTTAAAACTTGTTTCAGCTTTCGAAGTGGTTAGAGCCTATGTTATAGTCAGTGTCAGGAACCTTTTTTTCATTAGATGGGTTACCTTGTAAAATCTGCTTGTCCATTTGTGTATACACACTTATACACACACACACACACAATTTCTAACTTTTCTCTGGTGAAGACTATCTCATTTTGTGAGGATCTTGAAATAGTTAAGAAGATGATAAGCAACCCTATTTCAAGCTAAATGGTAAGAGTGTAGAACATGGCTAAACTTTCCTTTCCTGACCTTTGTTCTTGACCCAACTATCCAGGCTCTTTCATCCAACTCAAGATTATCTCCATATTCTGTCTCCCTAAATATGCCTTCCTCCATGTTCCTACCTCTCTGTGTCCATTTTTACTCAAAAGAATTTTTTTTTACCACATTGGAATTCAGGGCCTTTGTGGTAGTATTTTGGGCAAAGCATGACTTGCTTAAACTTGCTGCGTGACTCTTGGCAGGCTTACCAGCACAGGTATGTCAGAGTGACAGATAATGCACAGTGGTTGTGTTAGTCAACTTTCCATTACTGTAACATAATACATGAGATAATAAACTTAAAAAGATTCAGTGTTGGAGATTCTAGTCCATAATGGGTTGACCCCCCATTGTTATTTTTGTGTGTGTATGCCAGTACTAGGGCTTGAACAGAGGGCTTTCCATTCTTGCTTGGCTTTTTCACTCCAGGCTAGCACTCTACCACCTCTAGCCCTTGAGCCCCAGCTTCTTTTCTGACTTTTTGCTGGAAAATTGAAAATAAAATCCACTTGGGATTTATCTGCACAGGCTGGCTTCTAATCAAGATCCTCAGATTTTAGCCTCCTGAGTAACTAGGATTATAGTTGTGAGTCATCACACCTGGCTGGCCCCACTGTTCTTGGGAGTATGTGATGAAATTGTCTCCTTCTGGCTGGATTTCCAAAGCGACTGGGAACAGGAAAAGAAGGTGTCTCAATCCCCTTCAAGGATAAATCCTTAGTGGCCCATCACAATCCTAAGAGGGCTCCACCTCCTTAAGCTTTCACTGCTTCCCCACAGTGCCAAGAAGAAGAGTACATCTTTCTTATAATGGGCCTTAGGGAGGGCCTTCACAGATCTAACCTGTAGTGGTTGTCAGTGGTTAACAACTTCACTGGCAAACACTGGAATGGGCCCACCTGTCCCAAACAGTGCATCTTACCCTAAGGGCAGTGAGCTGGGTGTGTTATTGCAGTACTGAAACACTGCAACCTGGAATCCTGGAGCTTCAGAACACCTTGTGTCAGGGTTGACAAATGAAGCTTTTTACATTTCTTATCAGCAAGAACAGATAAGTTCTCAATTGCCAAGCAATTGAGAAAAGGCTTTTGTTTACTGAGAGGGCAGACGCTGGGGATGGATGGAGAAAAAGGTGAATACATGAGCTCTGGGAGCGGCTATGGAGGATATCATTCATGAGTCTCACATAGACCTAAGGAAGTCATTGAATTGATCTTGGTCATGTTAGTTTCTTTGGGACTACAGAAAAAGCATCATTGTTTATCAAGAGAAAAGAAGCCTATCTTTTACAGATTATAAACTATTACAAAAAATAAAGATGAATTCTAACTTTCAGGTTAGCATACCTGAAGAATGTTTCCTTAGAAATATCAAAATCCTGATATTTGATTGTTTCAAAGACACGGATGTAGAAAATTTAGTGCCCTTGTTTTTCTTTAGGACTCCAACACATTCTTGAAAAAAATGAAGATTTTTTGAACTACTTTTAAATAGGACATTTGGAAGATTTTCCCATCAAGAATATGTATTTCTATGCATGTCTGAAATAAGGCGAAAGGTACTATTTATGTAACACATTTTATGAAGGATGTAGAAACTTAAAAATGTCGATGATGATGATGATGATGATGATGATGATGATGATGATTCCATGCCTGGTGAAATGGCATGCTGCTTGGGAGCTGAAGATTGAGAGGACTCAGGTTCAAAGTCAGCCTAGGCAAAAAGTTGGGAGACCTTATCCCAACCAATGAAAAGGCTGAATATGGTGGTACACTCCTGTCGTCCTAGCTAAACAGGAAATGCCTGGAACCCCAGGACTCAGAGACTGAGGCAAGAGGATCATGACTTTGAAACCAGCCTGCACTATATAGAAAAATCCTGTCTCCAAAAAAAAAAAAAGAATGAAAGAAAGAAAGAAAAGAAAGAAAATCAATTATAAAGACTTTAAAGACAACATATGATAAGTGAGTAGAATTTCTAAGACCACATAGGAACTTTAAATGTTTATGTACCTAACTCTAGAACTTCAAAACAGGTAAGACAAAAACTGATGGAAATAAATGAAGAGACAAATACAGAATGATAATGGAAGACAAAGGAGAAAGGGTGATGATGATCTAAACATGATCCAGACTTGATCGTTGGTATTAGTGAACCACCTCACCTAGCAACAGCAGAGCTCGCATTCCTCTCAATTCCGCATGGGACATTCATTCACGCACACCAGTTGTACTCTGAGCTAAGAAAGCGCATCTCACTAAAATCAAAACAAGATGAAGCGCATAAGGTAGGTTCTCAGGCCACAATGGGATTCAGTGCAAATATAGACCGGAAAGAGCCGGGAAATCCAGAAATGTTTGAGAATTAACATCATATTCTTAGAAAAAATCATATTAAGTGAAGTAAGCAGACTCAAAGGAACTTAGGCTCAATGGTTTCCCTCATTCGTCATAATCAGTAGAAACCTTGGGCTCTACTAGCAGAGATTTGCAATAGAGCAAAATCTTGATACATAAGGACATATAATGTGAAGCTAATTAAAAGGACCTCCAGGATAGTGAAACAAAAGCCATATAATGAATGATTGTTGTCCTTAATGTACTATGTTGTCTCTCATCTCCTTTGCTGTCCCTTGTTATCTCATATTGGTATAGTATCTCACTTTGTTATCTAATATATTGAATTTATTTGTATTTGGATATTTGAAATTTGATAGGGAAGGGGGGAAAACCAAGACGGGTGGGGGGTGTGGGGGGGGAGGGAAATGGGTACCAAGACATGTGAAAGGGTATCAATGTATGTGAATTAACGCACCTTCTATCTGGCAAATATCATGTAACCCTTTTACTAATTACAATAAAAAAAAAACATCATATTCTTAAATATCCCAGGGGGTCAACAGGGGATTCTCAAGGGCAATCTAAAGCTGAGTGTGAAGCTGGAACAGGGTGTGGTATGGGGAAGTTGGCATGGCCTCTCAGTGAGATGGGACCCGGTGCCAGGCCCTCAGGCTCTTAGAGAATAAATGCTTGCAACTGGATGTGGGGTGAGGTTTATGCAAAGGTAGAGTTGTGGGTGTGACTTAGGGCTGGGGCTGGGGGAAATGCTCAGAAGATATCAAGGGGGCCCAACTTCTCTAAAACTTCCACTTGAATGAACATATCAAAACCATGCTTCTTTGGGCCAGATGGGGAAATAAAGTCAAAGAACACGACCTAGCTTTTAGAAAGGTTTTTAATTCAGAGATCTTTGATTCTTTTTCTTTTCTTGTAAATTTTAACTTAAAATTGTGATTATAAAGGTGATGTACAGAGGGGTTATGTCTCCTAAGTCAGGTCATGAGTACATTTCTTTTTGGACCTTGCCCCCTTCCTTCTCTCTCTTCCAGTTGCTCTTTGCTTTTGATCCCTTGCAAGTGTCCCATTGTGCTTTCCCCACTCAATTTGCAAAACTTTTAACTGTGCAGTCATCATGCTAAGAATTTTGCAAATGACTTTTATTCAATACACACACACACACACACACACACACACACACACCTGTCAGAAAGATAATCTTACCTCCATTTCACAGAGGTATAATCCAAGGTCCAAAGACATCACAGAAACCTACAGCTAATAACTGGCAAAGCCAATAGGAGTGAAGACCCTATGTTAAGACTCAGTGGCAATACATGCTGATGGTACGGTGGACACTCAATATGTGTGCATTATCATTGCAATCCTGAGTGCCTAAGTCAGGAGGATGTGAAAGGATATGCTGGGGTGATGTTTCTCCCTGGAGCATCATTGGTTCAGCGGGAGTTAGTATCATGGGAGCACACATTTAGAACATATTTGCTAGTGCAGGGCTGGCTTGGAAAATCCAGTTGCAAAGGCCATCCTATGGGCTAGTGTCCACCAAATTGAGCCTAACGTGCTTACCCAGAAAATACTACAATACATGGCAGAAAGGAAGAACAAAAATCCTCCTCATCCAGCAGCAGAAATGTGAAAGAAAAGTAACAATGATGCTAAATGGAGCAGAAAAATACTTACATAGGCAATAAAGTATAGGCAGGTTGTTGATGGTCTAAGGCATCAGATTTACAGGTGATGGAGTGCATGACTTTGGGTATGGTTACTCAGTCACCCTTGCCTTAATTTCTCCATTTGGGAAATGGGGATAAGAATGGAGCCAGGGTTGCAGGGAGGAATATATATATATATATATATATATATGTATATATATATATACACACACACATAGAGAGAGAATAATATATTTGAGATATTATTAGTTATTACAATTGTTTTTCCAGCAACATCAAAGAATTCAAAATATGGATGAAATAGTTCAAGAACCAAGGGAAAAAAAAGCAAAAAGAAATGTTCTTTTTCAAAAGTCTGATCAAGTGCACTTCCTTCGGCTCCTTTCCTTTTTCTATACCTTGAGCAAATTATTGTTGTAGCATTCATTGTATTTTGAGTATAAATTATTTGTGTAGAAATATCTTGGAAACTCTTTGAGGGCAGCAATAAGGTCTAGTTCAGCTTTCTTCCTGGACCTTCCCTTGCAAACCAATCCTCAGACACTTAGAATCCAAGGACACCCGTGACTCATGCCTGTAATCCTAACTACTGGGAGACTCAGATCTGAGGATCTTGGTTAGGCACCATCTGGGGTGACTCTTATCTCCACTAAACTACCAAAAAGAGTCTAAAGTGAAGCTGTGACTCAAAATGGTGCAGTGCTAGCCTTCAGCAAAAGAAGCTCAGGGACAGTGCTCAGGTCTTGAGTACAAGCCGCAGGACCATCACCAAAACCAAAAACAACGCTGAGAGCCTGGAACTTTCACTGGGGCCCCAAACAAATGTTTAAGTTGAATGAGCTGAATTGAAATGCAGAGACTGGGTCCATCCTGGAGAAAAGGGAGAAGTGAGAGCAAACAAAACCTAAGATCTGGTGTTTGTCATGCAGAAACAGAACATTCTCATCTCCATAAATTTGAATGAAAGGCTCTCCACCTTTCAGGAGTTGTGACAAAAGCTTGAGAGAATCCAGCTGTACATATGAGCTGGCCCAAATCACATTAGCTAAGTTTAGAGATCGCAGGGTCTTTTTATTAAGCTGCAACTCAGTTGTGCATTGCTTCCCTATGCTTGTAATCCTAGCTACTCGAAAGGCTGTGATCTGAGGAACCCAGGTCAAAGCCAGCCCAGACACATAAAGAAAGAAAAAATGACATTTCATATGTATTTGCACCTAAAATGAGCAGACAGCTCACACCCATGCACCCAGTATTCACACATAGTACAGATTTAACAATCCTTATTATGAAATGGTTGACACAAGAAATGGTGCATTTATTTTTGCAGATTAGGAGATATTTGCATTTATATGATGTATCTTGGGGCTAAGATCCAAGTCTAACTGTAAAGTGCCTGCATGTTTAATATTCATCATGTCTGTAGAGCCTGAATGTAATTTTATGCAGCATTTTTAGTGTTCTTGCGCTTTGGCTTTGAGGGCTCAATGCAGGAGGCCAGGGATGGAATTTTCCCCTGTGGTTTATGTCAATGCTCAAAACTGTTTGAATTTGGGAGCATATTGGATCTGAGAGTTTCAGATTAGGGATGTTCCACCTGTATTTTGTTTTGTTTTGTGCTGGTGGTGGGGCTTGAACTCAGAGCCTGGGCACTGTCCCTGAGTGCTTGTGCTCAAGGCTAGCACTCTACCACTTGAGCCACAGAGCCACTTACCACTTGTGGCTCTTTTGTGTGATTAATTAGAGATAAGAGTTTAGGATTTTTCTGCCAAGGCTGATCAAAACTGTGATCCTCAGATCTCTGCCTTCAGAATAGCTAGGATTATAGGCATGAACCATGGGTGCCTGGCTTCAACCTGTATTTTAGTTTTTTCTTGACAGAGCTGGCACTACAATCCAAAGTTATATGTGCTTCATTGAACCCCACGTATTTCTGGTGGGTGACCATGAGCCTCATAAATGAAGTCTTTGCAACTGGCCATGTTAAGACACTTAGCAACCAGCAAAGCAGGTGCAGGTCTGGTCCAAACTGATGCTAAGGCTGGAGCCAGAGGTGGATACCCGGATGTGGACGGAGTATGATGAGTGCGCCTACTCTCCTCCACTACCCCACCCACTGATAATGGCATAGCTCTCTTTCAGATGTTATCACAGGGGAACTCAGCTCTTAATTAGGGGTGGGAGACAGAAGCAGGAAATCACCTGCTTCCACTCAACTTCCAGGACACCTGAGAGCAAAAAATAATACTATTACTCCCCCCACACACACCTCAAAAAATGCAAGCTCACCATTTCCATGGGTCAACATAGAAAGCTGAATTAGAAAACTGCTTTTTAGGCACATGATGGGACTCAGTGGTATAGTGCTTGTATAACATGCACAAAACCTTGAGTTCATATCTCTTGCACTGAGAGAGCCAGAGAAAATGGTTGTAAGTTTCCCATAGACAACATGTCAAATCATATCCCAACTACCCTTAGTTTTGCTGGGATATAGCCCAGGCCAGCTATTCATGACCCTTTTAGGGCCTTTGAGAAGGTCATGTGAACTGTGGTTGACGTCTCTTTCTACTTTCTTTTTTTACTTTCTTGGTACTGGGGTTTGAACTCAGAGCCTGAGTGTTCTTCCTTAGCTTTTTTTTTTTTTTGCTCAAGGCTGGCACTCTACCACTTGGGCCATACCTCCACATTTGGCTGGCTTTTTGTTGGTTAATTGGAGATAAGAGTCTCACATCTCACAGACTTCCTTTCATCAGCTGGCTTCGAACTGTGATCTTCAGATCGCAGCTTTCTGTGTAGCTAGACTTGCAGGCATAAGCCACTGGTACAAGGCTGATGTTGTCTTTCTTTGCAGACTGCAGTTCAGAGAAAGCTCTAGTTCTTATTTTATTTTTTCTTATTTTATATTGAAGGTTTATTATTGATAATTAAGCTTTTTAAAATTTACAAATCATTCTGAATTTTTTTATACTAAGTTGAATTTTTCATTTGGTGGAGCAGTTTCCAGCCTTCCTCTAATTTTTTTTTGGGGGGGGGTATTAGAATTGACACAAACACTTCCTTTCTAACTTGCAAAGATTTCTGATTTAACAGCACACCATCCTGATTTTTTAAGTCCTGCACTTGTCACAGCCATGTCTAATAACCATGCCCACGAGGTATTTAAGGTAATTGGAAAATATTTTTGTGTGGCTTCACTTCCGTAACAGTATTCCAACATCACTCATTCAAGTCACTAAAATAGAAGCTTGATCTTGGAATTAATTGAGGATTACCACGGAATCTTAATTTTAAATGTATCAAAGCAAAGAAAACAATTTAGACCCCAGTGTACATCAAAGGATAATTCTATCTGGCAACCTACAATGGTTCTGTAGCCGCCTAATCTTCCACCACACCCTAATGCTCCCATGACAACCGCACTACAGAAGTCCCAACAACATCCCTGGTTTTGTTTCTTTAGCAAAGGCACTCTCCCAAAGCACTGGGGCTGGGATTTCATGAATGATCGCCATGTATGAACTCACAGAAGCCAACTGCACCCCCAAAATCTCCCTCTTTGGCCTCTGATAGTTCTTACTAAATTGCTGATGGACCTCATAGATCCTCTGCTCAGTTGGCCATCTCTGCAAAGGGACAGGCTGAGCAAGCAGGCTGGAAAAGCTGGCTAGAGGGATGCATGAGACCTCCAGGAACAAAGTAGGAAAAAAATTAATCTCACTTACGCTAGAGGTTCAAAGCAGTGTTAAGCTAGGTGTCCAGTGGCTCACACTTGTAATTCTAGCTTCCCAGGAGGTCAGGAGGCTGAGATCTCAGATTGAGATTCAAAAATCAGGCCAGGCAGAAAAGTCCCTGAGACTCTTAACCACAATTAACCACCAAAAGTGATGGAGGTGGAGCCTGACTTGAGTGGAAAAGCTAAGGGACAATGAGTACCTAGACCCTAGGTTCAAGCACTAGTACACATGTGTATGTGTGTGCAATGTCAGCATTTTTTCAGGGAAGACATTCAAATGCACTTATTGTCTTCTGGGACACAAATAGCTCATATGTGCGTTTTCTTTTCTGTTTTGCACTGATCTGAAAACCTTGCCTGGATAAGGAAGGAGTGATTCCTGGGAGTGTTTCATTTTCCCAGTGTTTTGGTAGTTGTTTGCCTTCCACCAACATTGCAACCGTAGTGAGTTCACTATAACAGTGTTTCCCTTAAATCCCACTAAGCACCATAAAATCGCACAGGGTCCAGCACGCTTAATTTGAGAAGAGAGAAATCTGAGTAAACTAGTGACCATTTATTTAGAGATTGCATTCTACCAAAACACAACCTCCGAATCTGGAACCTTGGGTCAAACTGCTTATAGTTTGAAACTTTGGGTTACAAATTCCTCCTCATTCTACCCTTCCTTTTCTTAAATGAGTGTAACTGGTAGAAAAACTCAGAGGTATCCTTTTAGTACAACTCAGATCAATTACTTAGCTGCATTTCTAGCTATTCTAAGTTCTCGAATACTCAGCTTCTGTGAAAGTACAGAATTCAGTTCCTCCTTCTAGCTAGACATATTTTATATTTCTGTGTCAAGAGGTAGCTTTGCTCTTGCTGGGTGCTAAAATAATTACTATCACTATGAAGGCCAAATTCTTCACCTGGGGGAAAGCCAGTCCTCATGGGACTCTCCTTACACTGGAAATGGCTCTATCTCCAGAAGGAGTTTCTAATTGGAAACAACAAATAAATAAAAAGACACTGTTATTATTTCCCTAGATATTAAGTATCCCTTAAAGTAGGGAAATGTTATGCTTTTTTAACATTTATTTGTTTGTTTATTTTTGTGGATCATGGGACTTGTACTTGGCCAGGGCACTGTCCCTGAGCTCTTCAGCTCAAGGCTACCATCCCCTACCCTGGAGCCAAGCCCCACTTCCCATTTTCTAGAAGTTAATTGGAGATAAGAGTCTCAGGTCCTTTTGTGCCCGGGCTGGCTTTGAACCTTGATCCTCAGGTCTCAGCCTCCTGAGTAGCTAGAATTATAGGTGTGAGCCACCACGCCTGACATGTTATGCTTTTAAGAAATGAAAATAAGTAAATATATAAACTTGTCCTCAAAGATAAAAATAATTCTAATGAAAATATGCTCCTGTCTTAAAAACATAACACTCATCTTGCGCTTTTCATGGTAGAGTGTCCCTAAACTACCAAAAGCATGTCATGATTCTCAGACCTAATTTTGCTAAAGGACAAGGGTTGCATCTCCAATAGGTGAGTGATTTACCATATCAACCTTTTTATAGAGACCTCATAGATTTTTAACTCTTTAACCAACGGTATTTAAGTATTAACAACACTTTGAAATATGCCCGAAGGTTTAGATTCTCAGAGAAGGAGGAGGAGGAGGGGGGTGGGGTGGGGAGAGGGAGGATAAAAAGGAAAAAGAAGACCAGCTTGGATTTCAGCAAAGCAGAGAAAGAATAATCCAGGTAGCTAAATTCTGATAAGATGGGATGGGAGCTATCTGGCAAATCCAGTAAGCTGAACTGCAAACAGGCACCCTCCTTCGGCAGCGGCTGCCCCTCCTGTATTTGTCTGGCACCCTCAGAGGATACTTACTGACCAAGAAAATTAGATAGACTCATGCCCAGATCTGTGAGCAATGTGGTTATTTTTTTTTTTTTACTTTTGCAAACATTTTAAATCATATTTTCTTACCTTTCCCTTGTGGATCAAAAAGAGGTTATCTGCCTCTGAACTGTAACTATCTCTTAGTGACAGCAGAGAAAATTGATAAATTCATGATAAAACTGGTTAACTCAGTCTTGAAAGAAAAAGCCAAGGGATAGTGCTCAGGCCCAATGTTTAAATTCCAGCACCAATACACACACACACACACACACACACACGCACACACACACACACACACACATAGTTTTTTAGATTTAAAACTATTTTGTTCATAATTTGCTGGAAGTACTGAATATATATATATATTTATATATATATATATATATATATATATATCCAGCAAGAAGCAAACAAGTGTCTCACCATGAGATAGTTCTATATATTTTACTTTGTGACTTTTAGCAAATCAAGTGACACTTATATATAAAGTTCATGTGAAAAGAATGTTTTTTATTTATTTATTTACATTTATTTATTTATTTATTTGCCAGTCCTGGGCTTGAGCTCAGGGACTGAGCTCTGTCCTTGGGATTTCTCAAGGCTAGAGCTCTACCACTTGAGCCTCAGCACCACTTCTGGCTTTTTCCTGTGTATGTGGTACCAAGGAATTGAACCCGGGTCTTCGTGCATGCTAGGCAGGCACTCTACCACTAGGCCAAACTCCTGGCCCCAAGAATGTTTTTTTTTAAAGCCAGTAAAAGTCAAACTGGAGGTCTGGCTCAAGTGGTGCCCGCCAAGCAAGTGCAAGTCCGTGAGTTCAAACCTCAAAAGCTGTTTTTGATTTCTGTACCTTTTGTCTTGTCTGTAGGCTTATTGGTTTTGGTGAGGGTAAGGGGGAGCACAAAAATAGTGGGGCAAAAGATGAACAAATGCAGCAGTGATATTAACTAGACACCATGTTGAAAGTGAACTGTAGCACTTGGGGGTTGGGGGGGCTGACGGGGAAAAAAGTGGGGGAAAGGAGGGAAGAGGTGACATTGTTAAAAAAGAAATATACTCAGTATTTGACTTACATAACTGTAACTCCTCCATATATCACCTTTACAACAATAAAAAAATCAGAAAAGAAAAAGAAGGAAGGGAAGAAAGAAATATAAACAGGAAAGGAAAAAAGAAAGGAGAGAGGAAAAGAAAGATAAATGAAATAAAAAGAAAAAGGTAAGTAAGAAAAGGGGCTAGGAATGTGGTTTAGTGGAGAGTAAAGTGCTTGCCTAGCATGTATGAAGCCCTGGGTTTGATTCCTCAATACCACATAAACAGAAAAAGCCAGAAGTGGCACTGTGGCTCAAGTGACAGAGTGCTAGCCTTGAGTAAAAGAAGCTCAGGGACAGTGCCCAGGACCTGAGTTCAAGCCCAAGGACAGGAGGGGGGGGGAGGAGGAAAAGAAAAAGGAAGAAAGCATTAACAACCCCTCAGTTGCTGTTTAGACTGAGTACAGATAGATCTATGGTCTGACATGCCTTCCTGCTGGGCTCTTTCCCATCAGTACTGTCGACTCTTGGTTCCTTGGACTCTGGTTTGGACCATTTTGATTCCTTCTAGCTGGACTTCCTGTCTCAGACAAACTAGTTACCACATGATTATCTTTCTAAGACAATCTAATCTAAGCTTGTGACTTACAGGGTAACAAGAGCTAACATTTATTGAGCAATTTTTATGCCCAGTGTGCAGTGCTAAGCATTCATTATTCCATTTAATCCTTATTAAAAGAAAAGAAAAGAAAAAGGCCCATGAAACAATACCCATTTTACCAAGGAGCAAAGGAAGGCTCAGACAGGTTAAGTAAATTGTGCAAGTAAATTGCAGATTAGTTTGGGCTTCTTTCATCCATTTAATTACACACACACACACACACACACACACACACACACACACACACACACACTGCTGCAGTGCAATGGCAGCAGCAGAGCAGCAATAGCAGTGAATAGGTGTGGTAGCAGCTCTGTCACATGTTGTGTCTGGGATTCTTTTGCCTACTTGGCACACCAACAGGGCCTGAGTTTTGTGTAGCCACTCCAGAGATCTCTTCCACTTTGCATTTGATCCCACCATTTACCCCCACCTGCTTTGCCTTGGTTTGCTGATCTATCTTCTTTATCGAATATCAGTAGATCTGAGAGCTAATCTCATTGTATTTGCATTTGTGTTCATTGACAAAGTTTGCTTAGAAGACTCTCAGCAAATATTTACAAATGAATAAATTATGTGCCACTTCAGTGTCTTTATAGCCCCTCAGCCCAGCTGCAATGCCAGGAGGTGTCTCCATAGAATCCATCTGATATGGACAGTTTTTGTTGTTGTTTTGGTGGTATTATTGTTCACACTCACGGCCTTGCACTTGGCCTTCTCTACCACTTGAGACATTCTTCCAGCCTTTTGCTAGTTAATTGGAGATGGACTCCTGCAGGCTGGCTTTGAAACAAGATCTCTGGGTCTCAGCATCCTAAATAGCTAGGACTGCAGCCATGAGCCCCTGGTACATATGAAAGCACCATTTCTAACAGTCAGTGGTCTGAAGAACTCTCAGTTCCCCACCATTCTGCACCCAACTTATTCTATTCTTTCTGGAAATCTCCAACAACATAAACCTCCTTATAGAGTCACCCTTCATTTTCCCTGCTCCTCAGCCCTGCTGAAACCTGCCAGTCCTTCTTGTGAAATGCCCCATTTCCTCCTTCTCCCCATTGTCCCTGGCTGCTGGTCTATAGGCTGGCAGCTCTTCAGTTTTTAAATAGGAAAGAACTAGGAGAGGGAACTCAGGCTGGCTGCAGAGGGTGTTAAAGGACTGATTTTGAAGCTAGCACCAGACATAAAGCAAAATATTGTTTCATTTTAATTGTATATTATGAGTTAATAATACAGCAAAGTTTTATAAGTATATGTTATTTCTTTTATTTTTCCAGTCCTGAGGCTTGAACTCAGGGCCTGAGCACAGTCCTTTGGCTTTTTCCTCAAGGCTAGCACTCTGCCACTTGAGCCACAGCACCATTTCTAGCTTTTTCTATGCATGTGGCACTGAGGAATTGAACCCGGGTCTTCGTGCATGCTAGGCAAGCACTTTACCACTTAGACAGTGTCCCTTGTGTATATGTTTATATACTTATAAACGTATTTGTATACTGGTAATCAATATTATTGTAGAGATATCTATTTTTACAGCAACATTAGAATTATAGACATAGGATTATAGACATGAGTTACTGGTACCGGGATTCTTGCTTAGTTTCTTTTCTGTCACTCAAAGTACTTTTTTTTTTTAAGATGAATTTCCATAAAGCAGACCTTCAATAGTATTACTAGTTACAAATCTTCACTGATTCCCCGCTGCCTAGTCAATAGAGAATGGTGGGGGAGGGGATCTGTGTGTGTGTGTGTGTGTCTGTCTGTCTGTCTGTGTGTGCACCTGTACACATGCATACGTGCACCCGCATGCTCTCACTGGGACTGGGACTTGAATTCAGGGCCTTTTGCTCTCACTCACTTTTTTCAATCATTGCTGGTGCTGTACCTCTGGAGCCACACCTGTAGTCCAGCATTTTGCTTTAATTGGAGATAGGATCTTGAGGATTTTTCTGCTTACGGGGACTTCAAATGTCAATTGTCAAGATACACCTCCAGAAACCTACATTTCCATGAGCACAAAGAAGACAATGTGCCTAGTATAGGCTGAAGGAAAGTACATTGTAGAGCCTGCCCGCTCCTCTCTTGTTTTCTTAAATTATTTTGTGCCGGTACTTGGGCTTAAACTTAAGGCCTTGGTTCTACCACTTGAGCCAGAGCTCCACTTCTGGCTTTTTGATGTTTAAAAGGGAGCAAGCACCGCTTGGACTTTGCTGCCCACACTAATTTCAAACCTTAGCTCTCAGCCTCCTAAGTAACTAGTATTACAGGCATGCGTTACTGGCACCCACTTTGTCCTGTCTTAAGGGTAAACACTTTCCAGAATGCTAGCCTAGCAATCACCTTCATATGACTCAATGACCCGAAGGGTGTCGCCTGGTGGAAGGGGACAGAGGCAGGGGAAGGTGTGGATAAGGGTGGGCCAAACAGTAGTACTTGCCACACCCACACTGTAACTAGGCGGCGGCTGACCTCTACTACACTGCACCCGTCACTTCCTCCACCTTGTATGATCTTTCCCTACCCCACCTAAAGTCCTTTCATTATTCACAACCCTCGGAAAACACCACCTCTTCCAAGAGGCCTTTCTGCCTCCCTCTAAGCTGACCTGACTAAATGTCTCCTCTGAGACCAGCTGCTGTTTGTTATTTTTTCTGCACACAGATCTCACACTTTTTTTGTTTTTTTGCCAGTCCTAGGCCTTGAACTCAGGGCCTGAGCACTGTCCTTGGGCTTTCTCAAGGCTAGAGCTCTACCACTGGAGCCACAGCACCATTTCCAGCATTTTTCTATAAATAAAGAATCAAACCCAGGTCTTCGTGCATGCTAGGCAAGCACTCTACCAATAGGCCCCAAGATCTCACACTTTTCAATGGTTTATTTTGTGTGGTTTGTCTCCTCATGGTTCCGAGGTCCCAGGCAACAGGAAACATATCCCATTCATGTTATACTCCTAAGGTCACAGGGCACTGAGTAGGTATTCCGTACGCGTGGCATGGATGTCTGCCTATTCTGCAATGTTCTGCTCTGAATGGAAAAGTCTGCTGTTGCCTCAATGTCTGTCTCGGTCCTTCTGATCTAAGTTAAAGGGAGCATCGCTGTCCTCTGTGGATATGGGATGCTGTCTTCTATCCTCAACCAGGGCCACCTGAAATAGCAGTGAGATTCTTTTATATCCCTCTTCCCCAAATGGGCAGCTGTGTTTTGGGTACAAAGTAAGACGGCAGTAAAAATCAGACAAAGAAATAGCAATGCCAGTAAGAACTTCCATAAGCTACTAGACTCCAGAATCTCAAAAAACCCCTGCAACTTATACAGTAAGAACATCTCCACCATGCCTAGCACTAGTAACACATGCCTGCAATCTTAGTTACTCAGGAGACTGAGATCTAAAGATCAGGGTTCAATGCCAGCCTGGGTGGGAAAGTCTACTAAACTACCCAAACAGCCAAAAGTGGAGCTGTGGCTACAGTGGTAAGGTGCTCGCCTTGAGCAAAAGAAGCTCAAGAGTAGTACCCAGGCCCCAAGTTCAAGACCCAGGACTAGCAACAGCAATAGTGTTAATAGTAATATCCATGCTGATTAATAGCATTTATCAAGGCTTTCCTTCCAGACACTACCCTTTTATGCATTAGGCCATAGACTCCTCAAAAGAAGAGCCGTTTATATTCATTTATTAAGAAAACAAGGCCCAGATTACATTGCTTAAAAGTATTTGAAAGCTGGACACACACTGGCTTTTCTTGTACATACTAGTGAATATTAGCTCTCCCATCCAGGAGAGGGGGACTACGGCCAAAGAAGTAGAGTGAAGGAGTGGTTAAGAAGAAATGTTGGACTTAGAGGGCTTGACTTCCAAGGCTGTCATATGTCTAGGTGCCAGTGCAAACTGTGTAGTTTCTAGGCCTCATCTGTCAAATGGGGAATAACAGTTGTTTCTTGGGGTTTATGAATACAATATGAGTTAAATGTACTTCGGCTGATCTAGCATCCAGTCCAAGAGGCCTCTTAGCCAGCTGCTACAAGCTTCTATGAGTGGGCAGCCTCAGAGCAACCGATCTGGTGTACTAAGCACAGTATACACCATTGGGTATTCTCAATGCTCTAGCTATTCTGGAGAAAAGAAACAGATGTTGTTCTCTTTTTCTTTTCTTGTGCCAGTACAGGCCTCAAGAGCTCTACCCTAGTTTTTACTGCTCAAGGCTGGTGTTCTATCATGTGAACTGTTCCTCCATTTCTGGCTTTTTGGTGTTTAGTTGGAGGTAATCATTTTATGGATTCGTCTGCCCAGACTGGCTTTAAACTGAGATCCTCAGATCTCCCTGAATAACTAGGATTACAAGCATGAACCACTGGTGCCTGGCAAAAATACTGTTTTGTAGGCATTCTCTTTCTCAATAAATGAAACTCCTAGGTTTATTAACTCTGCCTAGCAGAGACTCACACTTTGTACTCAGAATGGCTCTATTAGCATTTCTTCCATTGCCAGGATTAAATCCACACTGAATAGCAGGCCGTGGCTTTGCAGTTGATATAGAAAAGAATCTTTACCTGCTACTGAGTTCTGTGGGGGACTTAGGATAATTCAAGTTCATTCTGCCTAAGTCACGTTCCTCATTGTGGGAGCTGTCTCCAAAGCTCTCCAGTGACTGTGCCTCTTGTGAAGTGTCTTCCTGCATGGAACCTAAATGGTCTGATACAACAACCCATGGAGGATGGAGGAAAGGCCATTGTATGACTTCTGAGGTGAGGTCAGAGAAAGTCCGGCAGCCACTGCCCTGTGTTCTATCAGAAGTTCTATCAGAGGTCCTCCTGTATAAAATGTTAAACTGCTGTTATACTATTACACTGCAATAAACGTCCAGTTAGCAAGGCCAGATGAAAGCCCAATGACCTGAGGGAAAAAGCTGTTCAGGACATTCAGCCCTATTGAGACATACATGTTTGAATATCACCACTATCTGATTGTAATTGCCAAGTTAAGCTCAGCTTATCTATGGACCCCTAGGACATGACCATTATTGTGTAGACACTGTATCTTGTGATCTTGTGATTATTTAGTATGAAGTTCTATGTCAGGCACTGGTGGGGCATGCCTGCAATCCTAGTTATTCAGGAGGCTGAGATCTGAGAGTCATGATTCAAAGCCAACTCAAGCAGGTAAGTTCATGAGACTTTTATCTCCAGTTATCCAGCAAAAAACTGGAGGTAGAGCTGTGGCTCCAGGGGTAGTGTGCCAGCCTTGAGCAAAAAAGCCAAATGAGAGCAAGCGGCCCTGAGTTCAAACCCTGTAACGAACACTTCTTCCAAAGCTGTTAGTGTACATGTAAATCCGAACTGCAGTGGAAGATGATAAACTGTTTCATTTTTTCTTTCTTTCTTTCTTTTTTTTTTGCCAGTCCTGGGCTTGAGCTCAGGGTCTGAGCACTGTCCTTGGACTTTCTCAAGGCTAGAGCTCTACCACTTGAGCACCACTTCCGGCTTTTTTCTATATGTGGTACCTAGGAATTGAACCTGGGCCTTCATGCATGCTAGGCAAGCACTTTAACCACTAGGCCAAACTCCCAGCCCAAACTGTTTCATTTTATAAAATTAGATTTTTTGATAACCATGCAAACCAATATCTATGAAACAAGGCATATAAAACTTTCATAATTCTTCTCATTTTCTTAAGTAGCAGAAGAAACAGAATTCTACCACTGTCAAATACCTTTATTTGAAGTACATTTGTCTATTTGGTTATCATTTGTCTTCTCTTTCTGAATTTAAAGTCCAAGATGGCAATGGTCATTCTCTTCTGTACTCCCAGTGTTTAGGAGAGTGCTTGGTGCCCAGAGGGTCTGAAAGCAATATTCACTGAATTATTGTCATGGTAGCCCATGACAGCACGCCAGAGGCAAAGGCAGAAGGATCTCAAGTTTGAGGCCAGGAAATTCCATATTCATAGTTCAAAGTAAGCCACTAGGCCAGAAGTGTAGCCTAGTCGTAGAGTGTTTGTTTGATTCCTCTGTACCACATACACAGAAAAAGCCAGAAATGGTGCTGTGGCTCAAATGGTATGTTTTCAATGACATAAAGTAATCCTGTCAATGATCAGACTATATTTATGTAGTCTAAAGTCACCATGCCTCTCTGTCTTCTCTGTGATTTCCTACCTCCGGTATGATTGGAAACAACACAATCCTCCATACTTTCTCTTTCAGCACATCACTCACCTGAAAAGCCTTGTTAATGAATCCTCAGAGAATCCTGTGGTCCCTAGCTTCTCTCCTTTGTGCTAGGTCGTGGGTACAGAATCTTGTTAAGACTCGTGTACCAGTCCCAACAAAAGCTTCTGATATTATTCTTGCCAGATTACAAAGGATTCTCTGAAAATGAGGAATAAGTTTTATAAACTTGAAAACTTCCCAAAGGACATTATTCCTTATAGATGCTCAGTAAATGACTCTCTTTGGTTTCCTTGCTATTGGGAGGTAATCACTGAGATAGGAAAAGCACTGGGGTTGAGAAATTGAAGACCAAGTATCTGCTAGGTGGATCTTTTGGATCTATTTGTAGCTCAGAAAAATTATTTTATATGTCTATCATTATTATTTCATGTGCAGATCAGGGTTTGAACAGGGCAGAGGAAAGGTCTTTTGCATTAGCTAGAGCCTCAGGTAAGGCTGTTGAAAGACTTGAAAGTCAAAATGGTATGACATATAGGTTGGAGAATTTTCTGGAGGCGCCTTCATTTGCATGAGTGCTGGCTGATACTGGTGAGAGCTGAGGCTACAGCTGGATGCCCACCAGGACACCAACATCTGGCTTTCCACGTTGCATGGGTAAATTTGAACAGCCTCACAGCATGACCCAGGGCACCTGAGTTCTCACATCAAGATTTATGACAACCATTTGGAGCAAAATCACTGTCACAACCTAGACTTGCATAGCATCAATTCCTCTGCTGTCATAAGCGTATTCTGTGCATTAGAATAGTAATCCTCTAAAATATTCACATCTGATTCCTGACCCTGAAAGGTAAGGAGGCTTTGGACAGGTGATTAAGGACCTTGAGGTAGGGCGATTATCCTGGATTATCTAAGTGGCCACATAAACCCCAAACTCTCACAACAGGGCTCCAGAATGATCATAATCAGGGAGGGAGATAGGATGAAGAAGCAGAAGGCAGAGAGATGCTGGCCAGAAACCAAGGAATGCAGGCAGATTCTACAAGTTAGGAAAGGAAAGGAAACTGATTCTCCCGAGTTTTTAGAAGTAACACATCCCTACCAACACTTTGATTTAGCCTACTAAGACCTATTTTGGAATTTTGGTCTTTAGAGCTATAAAATAATAAGATTTGCATAGTTTTAAGGCATGAATTTCTTTTGAAAACATATAATGGCTACAGAAAACTGATAACATCCAGATTCAAGGGGATGAAGGTAGGTGCCCCATCTCTCAGTAGGAAAAGTGTCAATGTCACATATAAGAGCATGGGACAGAAGATATGATTACATCCAGCTCTGAGAGATATAACCAGACACACTGTACTACTAAGTAGGTGGATAATGATAGGTTGAGCTTTCTGGATCTCTGTTTCATCATTTGTCAAATGAGAAGGTTAAACATGAGATTCTCTAACATTCAGGACCCCAGAATTCCTAGTCATAGGAATAAAAAGGAGATGAGAATATTCCAAGAGAATCATAGCAATGTCCAAAGTTATTCATTACTGCTCATTATCATGTATTTACCACTGTGGATGGAATATGGAACAGAAAAAAAGCATGAATTTTTTGTATTAATTTAACTTCAGACTGCTATAAGATGGAAGCAAAGAGGAGAGAAGGAAGGAAAGAAGGAAGAAAGAAAGAAATGTGGGAAGAAGAAAGGAGGGAGGAAGGGAGGAAGGGAAGGAAAGAGGAAAGATAGGCAAGAAGAAGGAAAAAGGGAAGGAGAGAGAAAGGAAGAAAAGAAATAAGGAGCTGGGCACCCGTGACTCACACCTGTAATTCTAGCTGCTCAGGATGTTGAGATCTGAGGATGAGGTTCAAAGTCCCTGAGACTTTTATCTCCAATTAACCATCAGAAACCAGGCGTGACACTGTGGCTCAAGTGGTAGAGCTGAAGAGCTCAGGGGCAGTGCCAACACCCAGAGTTCAATACTCACAACTGACAAAAAAAGAAGGAAGGAAGGAAAGAAGAGAGGAAGGAAGGAATAAAGAAAGGAGAGGGAAGAAAGGAAAAATGAAGGAAGGATAGGAGAGAAAGATAGAGAGGAGAGAGGAAGAAAGGGGAGAGAGGCAGAAAGAATAAAGGAAGGAAGGGAAGAGAAGAGAAGAAAGAAAGAGGGAGAGAGGAGAAGATAGAGGAAGAAGAGGGAAAGAAAAGAAAGAATAAAGAAAGGAGAGGAGAGAAGGAAGAGGAGGAGGGGAAAGAAGGAAGGAGTGAAGCGGGAGTGAATGAAGGAGGAAAGAGGGAAGGAGAGAAGAAAGGAAGGAAATGAGAAAGAGAGGGAGAAGGAAGGGGAGAGAAAGGAAAGAAGAAAGGAGGAAGGGAGAAAGAAAAAGAAGGAAGGAGAGAGGAGAAGAAAGGAAAGAAAAAGGAATAAAGGAAGGAGGTCAGAAAGGCAGAAAAGTAAAGAGAAAGGAGGAAAGAAAGGAGAAAAAGAAGAAAGGAAATGAATTCCTTGAGGTGGGCACTATTTCTTGCTCATTCTTGAAGATGAAACTCAGCATATGACATGAAGTCATTTAATTCATTTAGGTGACTTTTTATGAAAACTAAAAAGATAATGCAAGGTCCACTGGTTCCATGCTGGCCTGCTGTTTGGAGAGCCCTGATACTTGGTGGGTTTTACTGTGTCCACATAGATAACCCAGGATAATCACCCCACCTTGAGGTCCTTAACTTGATCACATCTGCAGAGCTTCTTTACCTTTGGTAATATATTACCAATTTAGGACTCAGCTTGATCTCCTAAATCAGCAGCCAGAATTATCCTGATAAAAGTTAAAAGGGATCATGTCACTTCACTCTTGAAAACTCCGTTTCTTTATGGAATATGAGCTAAGAATGGAATTTCCGGATTGAATTGCGCCCTTGCCACCCGTTGCTGAAACAATAACACGCAACACCTCAGAATTGTGGCCCTATTAGAAAACAGGGTCCGTGTAGATGTAATTAGGTAAAATGAAGTTTTACTAGAATAGGGTGGGCTATTAAACTAATATGACAGAGTTCTTATAAAAAAAGAGGCAGTTTCTGAATAGACCCACTCATAAGGATGGATATCTTGTGAGTATAAGGTGGAGACTCAGATTGTGAAATTCTATTACAGCAGCACAAAGCAAAGTAAGACATATACGCAAACTGCTGTTATTGCTACTGACTTCAAGTCTATTTTTTTCTCCAAATCATACCACAACAGTGCTTTAAAAAATCATTTCATTTTCTTCTGGTATAAGTACCAGAGTGTTACTAAGATGTTTTCAAATCTATTATTCCCAAGCAATGACCATTGTTCCTAAGATTATGGACCTACTGTGTTCCTTGTGGTTTTCTTGTTTGTGCCTCTAGTCATTGCCCACCAGCAACTCGTTTTCTATGGTACTAGTTCTCAGATTAAGACGTAATTAGAACATAATTAAAGATCAAGAACAGATGTCTGCTTGCTCTCTGGAGCTTCCACAAACTGTTGTACTGAACTTACTCTTGTGTACTATGTGCTAAAGCGACACATACAAGGACAGCTGTCAGATGAACAAACCCATACATCTATGCTGAAGTCATCAGAAAGGACTGAAAAGAAGATGGGCAGAGTTTGTAATAGTTCTGTTGTATCCAGATAGCTAAATGAATCTGTTCCATCTGCATTAGTTCGGTGACTTAGTACTATAGAATAACAACAACAAAAGGCTCTGTTTTTGCTCATTAACCTAAAGTGAGATATCTTGGAGGGGGTCTTAATTTTAACATCTGCTCATTGCTGGAGATGATAGTTCACTGTTACAAAGGATTCCCAGAAGTTTGGCAAAAGCAACCCTTCTAGGGCTGCCTAATTAGTAGAAGAAGCTAGATGCCACTCGTGGGGAACTATATGTATACATTTCAATTAAGATGCTAGTAAACCTGAATTATGGAGGAAATGAAAGGACAGAAAATGGGTTAAAGTTAGTGTGATGGTAAAGTAAAGAGGAGAGAATGGAATCCCAGGTACAGTGGCTCAATTTTAAACTCCCGTGCTTGGGGCAAAACACACAAGAAATTAAATTCAACTAAATCTAAACAAAATTAGCTCTTTGTCTTTTTTGCCCCCCTCCCACTAATAATCCTGCTTCAAAGTAGGGACTTTATCTGAAGTTAGAACCTGATGCTTGTCAGTTGGATGACCTAGGAGATTTAATCTCACTATGATTCTTTTCCCCAACATCCAGAAAAATATTGAGGGGAAGGTAGCTATAGTATGGAAGCCACAGCTTATTTCAAGGATTAAATGAGATGATAAAACATGAAATGTCCAATAATTGTTGAAGAAAATATGCAATGGGCTGGGAACATAGCCTAAAGATAGAGTGCTTGTCTAGCATGCATGAAGCCCTGGGTTCAACACCTCTGTACCACTTACACAGAAAAAGCCAGAAGTAGTGTGGTGGCTCAAGAGGTAGAGCACTAGACTTGAGCAAAAAGTGTCCAAGGACAGTGTCCTGAGTTCAAGCCTCAGGACTGGCCAAAAAAAAATTGCAAATACTCATAAAATTATAATTACTTACATAATTGTTGATTTAATTATAAGTAAATGAAGTTATCACTTCTTTTCATAAATGCCACTAGCCATATATTTTGTGTGACCTGGTTATTGGTTTCATATATACTCTAGTGTTCTGTGATTGCCATCAGGGATTTGTAACTCTCAGGTAAGATGATATAGAACAGTTAACCTGGAGAGGACAGAGATGTAGGCTATTGGCTGGGGTTCTTCTTTCTGCCAATATTAACTTTTAGGGAGTAGTGTTTGTCTTTGTCTCAGTGATGAGTGAAGAATGTTGGTCTAGCTAGTGTGTACCACTGAATCAAAGTTATGTGTGCAATTTGGAGATATCCTTGGACCATATGTTACAGAGGGGTGTGTGTGTGTGTGTGTGTGTTTGTGTGTGTGTGTGTGTGAGTGTGTGTGTGTGTGTGAGTGTGTGTGTGTGTGACATGCCAGTCCTGGGACTTGAACTCAGTGCTTTACATTCTCGTGTAGCTAACACTCTACCCTTTGAATGCTTGAGTCATACTGCCTTGTCCTGCTTTTTGCTGGTCCATTGGCGATACGAATCTTAAGGACTTTTCTGCCCCAGCTAGCTTCAAAACTCAGATCCTCAGATTTCAGCCTCCTGCATAGCTAGGGTGTTGATTTGTTTGTTTGTTGAACTGATAAGCCAAGCCATAGTCTGCCCTCTGGCCAGCCTGTCACAAGGTGGGTGGCAGTCTAGGGAAGCAAGCTTGGCAAGTACTTTCCAAATATAATATCCCATGATGCACTTGGGGCTCCTTAACCTGTGGCCTCAACATGCTTGGGACTTTAAGAGAAGGTTAGGAGGAGAGTGTAAGATTGTCTCCAGGGCTGCTGAGTCTCTGCCACAGAAGTTTCAATGGTCAGACCTCCCAGCTTTTCATTAAAAACCAAAACAACAATAACAACAACAACAAAAGGAAACAAAACAACTTTTGTGTTTTTATTTATGACTCAGGGAAAGGGTCACAGTGGCTGAGTAGGAGGTGGGACACCCAAGTCTGAGGAACCCCATTGCCCTGGAAACTGCTGCATAGTCAAGTGTGGGTCCGGTTAGCCATCCTGGCACAAATCCAGCAGCAAGATGAAACTTTTGCAAGTAGGAGGGCGCAGCCATCCAGTTAAGAATAACCAGGCTTAGCTAGCAGGAAAGGCAATGAGGAGGTGGGGAGTCAGAGCCATGTGTCCTGGTCACCTTCCACCGCTCTCACCTTGAACCAACACACTGAGGGCTTCTCCTAGGGACCTTAAGGAGCAGTGGAGTCTGGGAACTCACTCACTAGCTAGTTATGGCTTGCCTTCCGTGGACTTTCACAGTTTTTTCTTTATACTAGAGGGCATCTGCTGAGAGTTTGACAGAGGACAGGAGGATAAGAAACTAGGAAGTTTCCCCTGTCAGCTGGCCCAGGCAGGGACAGGAAGGCACTGGATCTGGAGAGCCTCTGGGGAGCCCCACCACCATCCACAAAGGCCAAGCACACCTGTGAGTTTCACAGATTGTGCTCGGTCCCCTCCAGTGATTCTCTTTGAAATGGAGAGTTTGCTGATTCTCAACCTGGCCTTGGTAATGCAAGACCCCGAAAAGGGTCAAAACTTGGCTCCGTTTATATTAAGAAGCCCTTCTCTTTGAGTAGATCTGAGGACTCAGCTTTGGAGAATGATCAAGAGAGTCACTTATTCAAAGCCCCATTTTCCTGATCACTGCCTTCTCCAGGGAGCATTTCCCAAGCTCCTCTGGAGACAGGTTATTTCTTACTCTCAAATCGTTATCCATTCTCCCTTTGTGCATCTCTGTGGTAGGTCATACACCCTGATGGATGCTTAGCAATACCTTAAGTCTTCCATCAAGAAACCAACCAAGCACAACCTACTGTTTCCTCCCAGAGGTTCTATTCTGATCCAGAAGTTTCCCAAACCTCCTGGTTTAAGAAAAGCATGGGGGGAAGCTTTGGACATCTACCAAATTCTGCTCTAGGCCCAGAAGCCAGGCCTCTGTTGCTGTAACTTTTGGCTTCCCAATCGAGGCCCCAGAGTAGACTCCCTGAAGCCTCTTAAAGCTTTCCATTGCTTTTTTGGGTGTTGTGGCTACCAGAAGACCATAAAATTTCATCCTAATTTTGGCCTCCACAAACATTTGGCTCTAAACATTGCCTCCTTCTGGAACTTTTAACTGATTGTCACTGAAAATAACAAGCACAAAACCCATCCACCTTAAAAGCACATTTTCCAAAATCCTTTAACTCAAATATAACATAAAAAGGAAATTCATGTCTCTGGGGTACATAACTTGATGAATTTTCATCAAGGGAACATGAATAGGCATTTGAGTTGCCTATTACTTATGCATCATCCCTAAAGAATTGAATATACACAAGAAACTGAATATGAATAAGAATTGATATACAATTATTATTGTTTTTTGTTTGTTCTTGTGCTGGTACTATAGGGCTTGAAATCAGGGCCTTATACTCTTTCTTGTCTTTTTCCACTCAAAGCTAGCATTCTTCCTTTTAATCCATCTCTTCACTTTTGGCTTTTTAATTTTGGCTAGTCCCAGGGCTTGAACTCAGGGCCTACGCACTGTTCTTGGCACTTTTTGCTCAAGGGTAGTGCTCTGCCAATTGAAACACAGCACCACTTCTGGCTTTTTCTGAGTATGTAGTACTGAGGAATCGAACCCAGCATATGCTAGGCAAGCACTCTACCACTAGGCTACACTCCCGGCCTCACTTTTGGCTTTTTGCTGCCTAAAATCCATGAATTTCATGGATTTTTTTCTGCCTCACCTGGCTTTGAAAGGCAGTCCTTAAATCTCAGCCTCCTAAGATTACAGACATAAACCTAAAATAGTGCTCAGTTATACATTTATCTTTGAATAGGACATCAGTGATAGGGCACCTTCTACACCCTAAAGGTCTGTGACATATTTAGACTACTAGTAAGTTTTACCTTTACAATAAGAAAACTTTCTTAAATCGTTTATCCCTTTGAACAAGCTTTCTTTATGAAAGGCTAGAAAGCTTTTAACATAAATTGAGGGGAGAATGTTAATATTACCCAATGATATCTGATTAGGAAATCACAATGACTCACCAAATTGTCAGACATCAGACATCAGTATGGTACTCTACTATACAATATAGTCTAGTTCTCTGCATTCTTGCCCAAGTCATGCCATTTGCAATTGCCTGAGGGAGGGAGGGAAAGTAAAAAGGATGGATGACCTGAGAGGCTGGTGAGTGCAGTCAACTATTCTCCAGAACAGAGAACAAAACAAGCAGAAATGATTGATTCGTCATTATGTGTCAATCTCTCTTGAGCTTTCCCTGGGAAAGAATTTGTATACCCATGCCTGGTCTGCCATTCACCTGTTAATTTCAGTGTGATGAACCATGCACATGTTCATTTCAAAGTGTGATGGCTCAAGTCCATCATCCTAGCTACTTGGGAGGCTGAGATCTTTGATATGAGGATCATGGTTCAAAGTCAGCAAGGGCAGGGTACTCTGTGAGAGTTCCAGTTAACTACTAGAAACCGGAAGTGATGCTGTGACACAAAGGATAGAGCAGTAGCCTTGAGCAAAGGAACTCAGGGACAGCAGTATCCCATGAGTTCAAGCCTCATGACTGAAAAAAAATGTTATGTATGAAGACCAGAAAAATGGTCTTCCCTTCTGTCTAATATCACTGGGATCTCATTGTCCACCCTTTTTTAAAAAAAATTCCAGAAAATAGCAAGGTAACAATTTAAGGCATTGGGAGCTGATTTCAGCATTTTATTTTTCTTTTACTCATAAGAAAATTTTAGAATCTAATATTCTTTAGTTTTTATTTGCTTTGTGGTGGTAAGAATATCACATATAGGGTCCTGTAGATGCAAGCTGAGCTCTGCTCTCTTACTTAGCTTTAAATAAGATATAGCAAGGGTTGGCAACCAACTCAAATAGAAGAGAAGCTTGTAATAGAATTAAGTTTCTTTTGGGGCCCAGGATAACTAAGTAGTAGAGTGCTTCCTTAGCATGTACAAGGCTCTGGATTCAATCCCATATGGAAAAAGAGAAAAACAACAACAATTCTTCAGACCAGGGAAAAGGACATGGCTTTACATTTCCTCAGACCTAAAGAAATGCATAGACAAGCCTTGCTTAGTTACAATCTGCCACCACAGGAATCCATCCCCCATTCAGACCCAAGGTTTGTGGAAGAGGGGAGAGAAAGTTCTTAAGTAAGAGGATTTAGGAAGCTGGAAATTTGGAGATGAAAATGGGACATGTCAGCAAGTCTGTCATTTCCTAGTTCTCAGTAGACAGGAATGGATAGTTAGAAGTTATCTTGGCAGTTATGTGCCTGGATCAGATGTGCATAGACAAATCATAATGAATGTTACTCGGCGTATGTTATTCACATAAAGGACAGTCCTTATTGAACAAACACTAGAGATTCAAAGAATCGGAGACAGCAAGTAACTGTGAAATACAACCTTTTCTTTAAAAAGTTAATCACCAACTTAAAGTTTTACTTTTTTAATTACAATTTTAGCATATTAATTGTACAAATTAACGGGCTTTGGCCAGGGCACTGACATACCTATAAAAATCCAATTAAAAACTTTAAATGAAACCAGATATTGACATGTCTCTAATATTCTACTCATTCATGATTAAAGTAATCATTACCTTTATGAAGAACAACAGAATAAATCTTTGCTGTACTTTTCTGTGCTTGTTATTTTAATAGTAACTGATTTAAGGCTTGTGGGTCCATTATGAAATAAAAGTTATTCTGATTGATTATAAATGAGGAAATTGAGACACTGGAGTTTAGACAATCAGACTATGATTTAACTCCTAGGATCTAGTGTGTGTAGGTGTGTGTGGGGGTGGGGGAGTGGAGAAACCCAAGTGGAAACTGTGAACTCATCACAATTTGCCAGGAGCAAACTTTGACCCAGCAGAGGTAATTAGCTACTTTCTTCAGATCACAACTTTTCTCAGGGAAGGTCACAGAATGTGTTGCCCTAAGGTGGGGTTATATGCCAAGAAGAAGTAAGCTTCTGGGTCTTGATTTTCTGCTGTCACATGGTGAAATCCTCTGTTCTAGTGAGCTGTAGGAATGGATGCTTTGGTCTCTGGAAACCCCAGAGGGCATGCCTGTTTAGTTTCAAACTGTGGTCACAGGAATCCAATTCCTCTGCAGGCCTCATTCCAGATATGTGCAAGAGGAGACTGACCTAGTCTAGCTTTGAGGTCTACCACTTACATCCTGGCAACTTTGAGTAACTTACACGATCTCTATACATGTCAGGTTGTCAGCTGTAGAATGGGGATTTGTATCAGTATGGTAATGAATGCTAGACGGCGAATATGCCACACATGGTAAATACTCAGAAGAGACAAACTAATGCTCAGACTTCAACTCTACCTGCGGCAAATCCTTCACAGAATTCCCTAAAGTTTCCATAGACATCTCACTGGCAAAGGAAGTTTGGTAACTAAATGTAGTTCACAATTAGGGGTCCTAGAAATAAGGTCAACCAGAACTAAACTGCCCTAGTGTTATTTGGCCATTGTATGATTATAACTGCTGTACTTAACAGTTTATAAACTGCTCATAATGTATCAGCCAAGGAAAGTCCTTCCCTATTTAATAAGGTTTTATCATATGCCTTCATGTGTGTGCTAGGTATTGGGGCTTGATCTCAGGGTTTGAGTGGGTTTTTGGGGTTTTTTTTGTTCCTATTGTCTGTCTTTTAATGTTATTTCTCAGCTCTAAAACTATAAATCAATATTTCTTTTTCTTTTTTCTTCTTTATTTGTGCAAGTCCTGGGGCTTGAATTCAGGGCCACGCTGTTCCTGAGCTATTTATTTATTTATTTGCTACCATTTCTGGCTTTGGGGGTAGTAAATTGGAGAGTTAGAGGCTCGTGGAATTTCTTGTCTTTGATCCTCAGATCTTAGCCTCCTAAGTAGCTAAGATTACAGGCCACAAATGCAGGGCAAAAATAATATTTCTTAAACTGCCACGTGCTCAGAATCTTTAGGAAACCTTGAAAAAACATGAATAATTTTGGATTCAAATCTACCTTTTATTGGTACTCTTACCCTTATTGTGAAACTGATGGTCCTTAGAACAGCTTGTCATAGGCAACCCTTTCTTGATGCTGTCCATGAAAAAACCCAAGAAACAAATATACTCTATGCAGCAGAGGAGCAATAGTTGTTTCTGAATTGTTCTGAGAGCTTCTCTTAATCTATGTACTTTAAAGTATAAGTTTTTGTTTGTTTGTTTATTTGTCAATTGTCGGCTTGAACTCAGGGCCTGAGCACAGTCCCTGAGCTTTTTTATTCAAGGCTAGTGCCCTACCACTTTGAGCCCCAGCTCCACTTCTGGTTTTTGGATAGTTAATTTGAATTTAGAGTCTCATGGACTGTGCTGCCCAAGCTGGCTTTGAACTGTGGTCCTCAGATCTCAACCTCTTGAGTAGCCTGGATTACAGGTGTGAGCCACAGGCACCTAAATAAAGTACAGTTTTATTTGTTCTATCATATCATAGAAAGATAAGCTTGAAAAAAAAAACTACGCTGATTTCTCTCCCCAGTTCTGATCACGGGGCTGTGATTGATTGGCTGTCTAACCAACAAGTAACTTGTCTTTGGCCTGAATGGGGGGCAGGGAGGAGGAAAATAAGAGAAAGAGACATGGGGAAAGCAGTTGAGAATAGGTAGATTGCCCCCATCTAAAATGTGGGAAGGTAAAGGTAGCCTAAGAGAACTGCAGCTATCTTTTTCCATCACACACCTAAAGATTCATATCCATCTAGACAAGGTCTCACTAAAAGTCCCTAGAATGTCTTGAATGGGCCAATGGATTCTTTATTGTCTGAGTTTCAACAAATAGGTGGCATCCAAAAACAGTTGGGACAAAAAAAATATCAACAAATTACAACATGCATCAACAAAAAGAATCCTGCTTTTAAGGGTAGCTTAACACAGTCTTTTCTGAGTTTAAATATTAGGGAACCCATTTTGTTAATTATTAAAACTATAGTGATTGATTTCACGGGGTCAGTGAGCATTTAATCTGTTCTTGCAGTGTGCTAGAGGAGCATCCTGCCTTATGCTTCAGGAGAGACATGAGTAACTATTTAATGAAGTTTTGATTTCATGTTGTTGTTTTTAATAATTGTAATTTTGATTGTATTGGGAGCTGATGGTATATTTTGTCTTCTTTTGAGGCAAGTGTTATTCCCTTGCTTTAATTAATCAGGTTCTTAAGAGAAAGTAAACCCAGGAGTGACTTAAGATGGAAGTGTATAATGTTTATTAAAATTACAATAAAATAATCTATTACTTTTCAAATGAGATCGAGTATGGAAATTATCTGGCCTAATATTTTTATAGTGCAGGCAAGAAAACCAGGACCTACAGGAACAAAAGGCCTTGACCAAAGGCATTTAGCTTGTTTCTTTTGTTTGATGTGTTATTGGGCAAAAGATTTCCCCAGGTCTGAAAAAGATGGCAAGATGCTGTGGCCCTGTTCTGATAGTGTCTCTCTGATCTCGCTTACTTCCCAATCTTTGTAATCTTGGTTCACAGATTACAGGAAGTACTTCCTGTTCTCCAAAGTTTAAAGGTGTGTAAATGTAAAGTTTTTATAGATGAGTTACGCTAAGCCAGTCAATATCTGTTTAAGTAAGGAGCTCAAAGCCAGGTGGAGACAGAGAACTGCAATGTCTAATTCAGGAAAAGAAACCCAGGACAGGAAATGACAGCCCCTTAGCACTCCACAGGCAGACTGGAGTTCAGGGCCTAGAGCTACCCTGTCCTGTGGCATTAGCTAGAAACTTCAGAGCAGAGGCTGTGATTCAGTGCAGGACTTTGGGCAAGTCCCTTCAACCTGCTGTCCTTCCTTTTCCTTCTTTGTCAAGTGAAATGGGACTGTTTCTTCAAAGCTCCATCCCAGGCTCTGTGGGAAATGAGTTCCTGTTTGGGAGGATTTAGAAGCCACCACATTCCACCTCCCTGCTAATATGATTACTAGCACTTTTTTTTTTTTAATGAAAGGACCAATTCTTTATTCCCCCTCTTCTTTTTAAAACAGACCAAAGCACATCTTTCCTTGGCTCCTGTGGCCTATGTAAGGATTGCTTCTGTGGCTATTACCTCTGTGTGTGTGTGTGTGTGTGTGTGTGTGTGTGTGTGTGTGTGTGTGTACCTGCATTAGGGCTTGAATTCAAGGCTTGCTTGCTGTCCCTTAGCTTTTCCACTCAAGGCTAATAATGCCTTTCCACTTGATCCACAGCTCCACTTCCAGATTTGGGGTAGTTAATTTGAGGATAAGAATCTTTCCTGCCTGGTCTGGCTTCAACTTGAAATCCCCAGGTCTCAGCTTTCTGAGTAGCTAGGATTATAGGCCTGAGCCACCAGTGCCTGCCTGGCTGGTTGTCACTTGGAAGATCAGCTTGATGAGATGAAGGATTCTTAGGCACACCACACACAAACAACAGCAACAAAAATAACTGCCATGGAAGTTCTTGAGAGAGCTTTTGAGCCCCCCACCCCAACACACACACTTTTCTAACTGTAAACGCGTGGCCCCAGCCTATCTGCCAGTCACTTCTGTCCTATACAAAGGTCAGGCTTAGGGAGAAGGGAAAGAAGCCCATCAGATGAGGTGGTTACTGAGGGTCACCAATGAGTTAGCTGTTCTATAAGAAGCAAGTGAAAAGATGATTCAAGAAGGAAAGACACATTTTAAGAGCTGAAGAGGTATCTCTTTCAGGAGCCTGGCTGAGGCGCACAGCCTGTTTCTCAACGTTTGGGAATCCTTTAACAGTTTATGGAAGGCCACCTTTTAAACCAATCCAACAGCTCCTTTCTTCATAACCTGATTTTAGAGGTGTTTCATTATCTCTAATTACTCGGGGTAAATGGTGATTACTCAGTGTTTTAATCATCAGTTTGGGCAGCAGTTACTCTAAACTCAGGGAAGCCCAGACTCCCATGGGTATTTTTGGAAGGTTCAGCGACTAGTTGGTGCATGCTTTTTAGTACCTCTGCACGTGGTGCGCAGGTGAGCCCCGGCCGGCCGCTGTCACCGGGCTGGCAGTGGAGAGGTCCCAGCCGGAGCTGCTCTGCGGGCTGGCTGGGACGCAGTGCGGGCTTCCGGGACCTGGGCCTGCCAGGCAAGGCGAGGCCGGGAGGCCGGGTGGGAGGATGTGGGCGGGGCTCCCATCTCCAGAGAGGGAGGCGAGCGAGGGAGGAGGGCAGAAGGGAGGGGCTGCTGGGGGAGAGGAGGAGGAAGGAGGGAAAGAAAGAAAGAGGGAGAGAGAGGGAGGGAGGAGGGAGGGAGGGAAGAAGGGAAAGAGAAGGAAGAGTGGATGGGGTGGGCAGAGGCTAGGGAGGAGAGGAGCGCGGAGCCAGGCCCGGAAGCTAGGTGTGTTGGGTATCCGAGCCGAGGGGACGAGAGCCTGAGACGCCACTGAGGCCCGGCCTGACTACCCCGCCTGTGTCCCCGATGGGATTCGTGTCCGAGCCGTCTCGAGCCTGCTGCGACCCATTCCCCGGCCCTCGCCCAGGTTCCCCGGAGCTGCCGCCGGCGAGCCCGCTACCGCTGGGATCTATGGTGAGCAAGGCTACCTGGCCACCCGCACCGGTGCGAGGGGACCTGAGCGCATCCTCAGGGGAAGAAGTTTGGGGGGCGTGAGGGGGGGAGTCTGCAACTGGAGAAAAACAAAACAAAAAAAGCAATGGCCCATTTTTCTCCCCCAAAGCGCACTGGAGGTGGGGGTGCTGGTCCTGAAAGCCCCCTCCAAATCGGCCACTGCCTCCGTCAGTCAAACCTTTCTGTTCGGTCCCCTGGCCCCCGGGCGAGTTCCTCCTCGGGAAGACGCGGGGCTCGAGAGGCAGGGAGGTGGGGAAGCCCCTTGGCCAAAGGCTGCGAGATCGGGGGCCGGATGGGGGCTGGAAGTGGCCATCTCCAAGGTCTTGGAAAGCGGGAGTGGAGAGGGTCTGTTCTGAGTTCCGGGAGGGGAGGGAGTGCGGGCGGAGGGACCGTGATTTGGGGAGTAAGCACCGAGCCCGCGCCGGCTCCGCGGCTGGGCGCGCAGCCCCGCGGTCCTGCCCGGCGTGCGCGCCGCTCCGGGGCTGCGTGGAGGGGAGGGTGGCCGAACCCCAGCCCCCGCCTTCGCCGCCTCTGCACCCCTGGGTCTTGTGAACCGCAGCTGCAGAACTTCACCTTCTCCACGATCCATTTTCTTAGGCTTGGGGGCACCCCAGGACCGTCGTCGTTCCTCATTTCGTGGTGGAAGGTTCTAGGTACCATGGCTAGGATGCCGGGGACATCAAGTGGCCCCTTTCGGTGGCGTGGTAGCCTGTCGGGAGTCGCTGTGCGGGATGCGGCTCTGCGCGGCTCTCCCGGCTCAGAAGCGCCTTGGAAGGGTCCTGGGGTCGCCGTGTCCCCGCACATCCTTCCCCGCGAGGGGCTTCGGACGCCCTGTGGAGACCACGTTACGGGTAGAGGGTTTGCGTCGCGATGGACGCGCGGGAAACTTTGTGAGACGTTAACCCCCTCCCCCCCCGAGTACATATTTGGTAAACTGAGGCTACCCCTGAGCAAGACTGGAACTGGGAGATTTCGGTAGGGAAAAAGAAGGGTAACCCCCCGCCACGCATTGCATTCCCATCCCGGAAGAAAAGTTCCTGTTTGGCTTTTATCTTTCTAAATTAAAAAAAAAAAAAAGTCCGGCAAGGAGAACGGGCTTAGCGCGGAATCCCGGCGACTCGGAAACTGAAACACCGTTCCCACCCGCGGCCCCTCGAGCGTTCACCCCGCCGCCGCTCCCGCCGCCGCCGCCGCCGCCGCCGCCCGCGGAGACCCGGGCTCAGCTTTGTCCCGGGTCGCGGGCGTGCGCCCTCCGCGACGCCCCCCGCCCCGCGCGCACCCGCGCCGCTCCGGATCCTGAGCTCACTTGGAGGTTTTCCCCGCGATTCTACTCCGACATCGTTGGTTTTGTTTTTCTTTTCCGTAGAACTCTTGGCAGAGAAAGAAAGAAAGAAAGAAAGAAAGAAAGAAAGAAAGAAAGAAAGAAAGAAAGAAAGAAAGAAGGAAAGGGGAGGAAGGAAGGAAGGAAGGGGAAGGAAAGGAGGGAGAGAAAGTTGGTCTGCTCTCTGCAGCCTTTCCCCGGTTCGCCCCAGCGGAGGCGCGGGCTGGGAACGCGGCTGTCGGCGCGGACGCGCGGTCGCGCAGGGGCGCCCGAGGCCTCCCCACCTGGGTCCGTGGTTTCGGGTGGCATCAGGATGCCGTGGCCACGATGGACCCACGCTTTACAAAGCCTCTTCCTCTGTGGGTTCCCGCAAGCGTCTTCCAAAAGGAAACTGACTTGGTTTGGTTTTTTTTTGAGGGGGGAGGGGAGTGGGATTGTATAGGAACCACCCGAGCCCTCGAGTTCCCCGGCATTCCAAGACTGAGGCTGGGAAAAGCCTTGGGAGCGGGCAGGGAGGGCTGGGTGGAATAGCTTCTGGTCGGGAATCCTGGGGATCGAGTTCCTGGGGAGCGATTTGGCGCTGAGACCGTGGCCAGTCCAGAGCCGCGCCTGCTCGGGTGTGGAACAGGCCTGTGCACTCGGCGACCCACGCGCGCGGCGGCGTCCTCGGCGAAAAGTCAAGGCACCCAAGTAATTGCTTGATTAAAAAAAAAGTCTCAAAGGAATACGTGCTGCGACGCGGCAGCTGGTGCAAAGGAGGGAAGAAGTGCGGGGGGGGGGGAGAGGAAGTGCCGGGAGGGGCGGGTGGAGGGGACTGGGGAGGGGGAGAAAGCTTAAAAACTAAGACAGGCCGGGGTGAAGACGAGACTCTTCGGCCGAGGTGGAGTGCAGGCCGAAAGCGGTGTGGACGGTGGGGAGCGTGTTGGGATTTCCTTTCTGGGCCCATCTGGCGACATTAAGATATGAAAAGGGCGGTGCGCCCTTCCTCGGGGGACGCCTCTTTCTGGATGTGTCTGGAGGCCCCCGCGTCCGCACCTCCTCCCTGAATGGCGACCAGCTACTCGCGAATTTGCTTGGCTGGAAGGGGTGGGCGTGGGGTACCCAGAGGCCGGTGCCGGCCGAGGAGTCTCCGCACCGACGCGGGGGGATAACTCCATTAGCCGCTCCCTCTAATTTTCCGCAGCGACCGCAGCCCTGGCCTGATAGCCTCCCTGCTCCTGGCCTCGTTCGTGACAGGGGCAGCCACTCCGGGCTGGAAGTTAAATCCGCTGTCCCACTCGGCTGCCCGGCCCTGGGAGCTGGGCTCGGCCCCGGGGAGACCGGGGGAGGAAGTGGAGGGGTGTGCGTGTGCGTGTCTGTGTGTGTGCCCGCGCGCGTGCAAGGTCTCCGAGCGTTTTCCTTCCCCAGTGCCTCTCGGTGGGGAGGTTTTGGGCAGCGAAGACTCGGCCGCCCCCGGCCCTGGCCCCGTGGAAGTGGAGCCGGCGCCCCTGCCAGGCTCAGCCCCTGCCCTGCGCCCCGGATCCTCGGGTTGCGGGCCGCTAAGTGCGCGCGGGTCTGGCCCGACGCCGCGTCGCAGGTAGAGACGCGAGCCGGGTGGCTCCTCGGTGCGCGCTGGCGCCCGCGGCGGGGCTCCGGCCCCGGGCAAGACGTAGCGCGGCGGGGACTCCTCCCAGACCGCCCGGGCTCGGGCGGCCGGTGCTGGGGTTGGCCTCGCCGGGAGGGGCGGGTCTCCGGGCTCGGCGGAGGTGGGCGGGTGGGGGGGGGAGAGGGAGGGCGGGGCCTCTGCGTCCACGTGATTCCTAGGGGCTGGAAGAAAAACAGAGCCTGTCTGCGCCGGAGTCTCATTATATTCAAATATTCATTTTAGGAGCCATTCCGTAGTGCCATTCCGAGCAACGCACTGCCGCAGCTTCTCTGAGCCTTTCCAGCAAGTTTGTTCAAGATTGGCTGTCAAGAATCATGGACTGTTATTATATGCCTTGTTTTCTGTCAGTGAGTAGACACCTCTTCCTATTCCCCCTCCCCCCTTCTCGGGAATTCTCGCTGCCCCCCCTCCCCGGTCTCCGGGTGTCCCTCCCGTCGGATCGCCCTTCCAGCGTCCGCGCGCTCCGCGGTCGGGCAGCGCAGTGGCTCTGGGCCCGGAGCCTCGGGTGCTCGAAGCTTGCGGGTTCCCTGGAACGCGCTGCCCTTCTGGGACCCGGTGTGTTTCAGGACAGCGGTGGCGCACGGGGGCGGGGGGGCCTGGAGACGTGACCGGTCCGCACCCCCGGGGGGGGGTACTTGGTTAACCCTTCCCTCCCCACCCCTCCCGCCCGACCCGCTGGTCTGCGGAGAGCCCCGCGCCCCCGGGGGTGCTGGAAACTCCTGTCAAAACTGAGTTTCCCCGGGAACCATCGGGCGCCCCTTCCAGGAGCGCGAGAGCGCGCGGGCACGACCCGGTGCTCTTCACTGAGCCAGTCCCAGTCACCGGCCACCAGTGAATCAGCCTGAAAGCCACCCGGGGAGCCCTCACCCCCACCCGCGACTCCAGGCTGGGCCCCTGGACCTGCCGCCCACCCTTCGCCCAGTCCCTGCCTCTCTGCCTCTCCTCCTTCGCGTTCCCGAGCAGCTAGCTGGAAGTTGTGGAAGTTGGGAGAAAAGGGGAAAGTGGGGATGGGGGGAGCTGAAGGTCTGGAAAGCGATGGCATTTTAATTCCTCCCCCTTCCACCTCGCTTTTTTACCCCCACCGTGTTAACTGTTCATCCTTGAAGAAGCCACTCTGAGATCCCGGGCTCTGATAGCCACAGAGACCCAAATAATTAATGGAGGCTATCTGATTTGGGGTGATTTGACAGTAAACAAGTTAGAGCAAGTAATTACAGGGCGATTGGGACTTTCGGGGCCGTACGTGGCCGCCGCTGGTGGTGATGGTGGCTTTGGTGATGGTGGTGGATGTGAGGCAGAAACACAGAACACACACACACACTCAAACTTGATCCCCGCGGCCCGCGTTCCATCCCCACCCCGCCATCCCCAGCCCCACACGCAGATGCAGAGGCATCATCCCTCTTTCTATTTATTGGTGTTTATTTATTCTTTCACCCTTCCCCCCGCCCCACTCCCCAGAGACACCATGATTCCCGGTAACCGAATGCTGATGGTCGTTTTATTATGCCAAGTCCTGCTGGGAGGCGAGAGCCATGCTAGTTTGATACCTGAGACCGGGAAGAAGAAAGTGGCCGAGATTCAGGGCCACGCGGGAGGACGCCGCTCGGGGCAGAGCCATGAGCTGCTGCGGGACTTCGAGGCCACCCTCCTGCAGATGTTCGGGCTGCGCCGCCGCCCACAGCCCAGCAAGAGCGCCGTCATTCCGGAGTACATGCGGGATCTTTACCGGCTCCAGTCTGGGGAGGAGGAGGAGGAAGAGCGGATCGCGGGCGCGGGTTTGGAGTACCCGGAGCGCCCGGCCAGTCGGGCCAACACCGTGAGGAGCTTCCACCACGAAGGTCAGTCCCAGCCCCCGGCCCGGGCCGGGGGGAGGGCGGGCAGGCTGGCCCGAGGGGCCGTGGAAGCCCCGGGGAAGAGGAGTTCAGGTTACATCAAAGCCTCGGGTCCCCGAGGCTGGGGAGCAGGGCCACTTACCTCCAAGAATTTCCAGAGCTGCCTCTGAACTTCTTTTCTGGAGGCAGAGGGGGAGGGGCTGGCGAGGAGGGCAGGGACACCGCTCAGACCCAGCTCCGACCCGGACGGGGGCTAGCCCCGGCGCGCTGAGGCTGGATCGAAGCTTTAGTCTTTCTTTTTCTCTCCTTCCCTTCCAGTCCCCTTCCTTCCTTCCTTCCTTCCTTCCTTCCTTCCTTCCTTCCTTCCTTCCTTCCTTCCTTCCTTCCTTCCTTCCTTCCTTCCTTCTTTTCTTTTCTTTTTCCCCTGCCAAGTTTTCTGCCCATTTTGTTCAAAGCACCTACTGAACTCAATATTACAGCTGTGTGTTTGTCAACGTTTATTCAATAGGGGCCTTGTAATCTGATCTGAATATTTCCTAGCGGATGTTTCTTTTCCAAAGTAAATCTGAGTTATTAATCCACCAGCATCATTACTGTGTTGGAATTTATTCTCCCCTCTGTAACTTGATCAACAAGGCATACTCTGTGTTTCCAAGGTCACTGGGGAAATGTTTAGTAACACGCTGGAGAAAGTGTAAGGAGGACTGGAGGGGTGTGTGTGTGTGTGGGGGGGGTTCCCTCCTGCCTCTACTCTGCTGGTCCCTTTTTTTCCTTTGCAACTTTGTAAAGAAAACTGTGTACAAAGCCCAAAGAGGGTTTTAAAAAGGGAAGAGAAAGGATGCTAGAGAAAAGGAGTTGACACATGGAAATTATTACACACATGTATATATATATGCACATACATATGAATTTGGGAGATACTTTCTGTCTTCAGTGCTTGACAAATTCTAGTTCAATTCTGCTGCTTTGTTAGCTGTTCCGTTCCCTGCCCCTTCCAATGGAAAAAAATCCACTTATTTTCTCCTAATTCACCACTCAGTTGCCCAATTCAGCTACTTCTTGACTTTCTATCTCATAGTGAATGTTCATGGGCTTTTTCTTTTCTCTTCCCTTCCCAACTAGAACATCTGGAGAGCATCCCAGGGACCAGGGCAAACTTGGCCTTTCGCTTCCTCTTCAACCTCAGCAGCATCCCGGAGAATGAGGTGATCTCCTCGGCAGAGCTTCGGCTCTTCCGAGAGCAGGTGAACCAGGGCCCTGACTGGGAGCAGGGCTTCCACCGAATAAACGTTTATGAGGTGATGAAGCCCCCAGAGGAAGTGGTGCCTGGGCGCCTCATCACACGACTACTGGACACTAGACTGGTCCACCACAATGTGACACGGTGGGAAACCTTTGATGTGAGCCCTGCAGTCCTTCGCTGGACTCAGGAAAAGCAGCCCAACCATGGCCTGGCTATTGAGGTGATTCACCTCCATCAGACACGGACCTACCAGGGACAGCATGTCAGGATTAGCCGATCGTTACCTCAAGGAAGTGGGGATTGGGGCCAGCTTCGGCCCCTCCTGGTCACTTTTGGCCATGATGGCCGGGGCCATGCCTTGACCCGTCGTCGGAGGGCCAAGCGGAGCTCCAAGCACCACCCACAGCGATCCAGGAAGAAGAATAAGAACTGTCGGCGCCACTCACTCTATGTGGATTTCAGTGACGTGGGCTGGAATGACTGGATTGTGGCCCCACCAGGATACCAGGCCTTCTACTGTCATGGAGACTGCCCCTTCCCACTGGCAGACCACCTCAACTCCACCAATCATGCCATCGTGCAGACCTTGGTCAACTCTGTCAATTCCAGTATCCCTAAGGCCTGTTGTGTGCCCACTGAACTGAGTGCCATCTCCATGCTCTACCTGGATGAGTATGACAAGGTGGTACTGAAAAATTATCAGGAGATGGTGGTTGAGGGCTGTGGGTGCCGCTGAGGTCCAGTAATCATGGAGGACACACACACACACACACACACACACATACATGGTCCCATCCACCCACCCACCTACACACCACACAGACTGCTTTCTTATAGCTGGACTTTTATCTTTAAAAAAGAAAAAGAAAGGAAAAAAAAAAACCCTAGACGTTCACCTTGACCTTATTTATGACTTTACGTGCAAATGTTTTGACCATATTGATCATATATTTTGACAAAATATATTTATAACTACGTATTAAAATAAAAATAAAATGAGTCATTATTTTAAAGGTACACACAATGACCTTTTTTTCTCTTTCATCTTGTTTCTTCTGCCCTGTCTCTTATGAGTGAGGTTGATTTCTGTTCAGGTGACACTGGAATGGAGTGGAAGGGAGTTGGGCAAATGAGTGATGGCGGAGAGAGATGATAATTGGCAGGATGAATTGGTTGTTTTGCATTTCTAGTTAATGTTCACAGGGGCACAGCATCTTCTCTCATGTGGATGACACATGTCTTGGAGAAACCGTGGGATAAAAGGAATGAGCTGGGCTTCTTGTACACATCTCTTTGCTCATCTGTTAAAGGTGTGTCACAGCAGAGTAATGGAGAGATCTGGACTCCAGAAATGGATTCTCACTTTTGCCAGATTTTTCTTTTTTCTTTTTTTTCTGGTATGCATTTGAAGTTGGCGTTCTACTACTTAAGCCACACTTCCAGCCCTACCTTTTGTTGATTATTTTGGAGATGGAGTCTAGTGGACTTTTCTGCATCAGTTGGCCTTGAATCAAGATCTTCCAGATGTCAACCTCCTATACAGCTAGGATGACTTATATATGTGGCTAGGATGACATATATGTGAGCCATTGGTCTTGGGCCTACTCACTTTTGTCTTTTAGATACCACCTCCTACCCAGTGTCTCTAGCTGTGACAGGCGCACTGTTGTGTTTTAAAGCCAAATCGAATTCACAGCTCACATATTCATGTGTGTTTGTGTTTGCTTCAGTTAAAAAAAAATCTTTTGCTCTTGGAGAAGTGGATTTCACCCACCCAATAAAACAAAGTGCTCTACCTTCAAAGGGTTTGATCACTCTGGGTTCTCCAGTGTTTCATGGCTATTTTCCTTTGCTCCTTATCACCCACCTGAAGGTTCCCATCAAATTCACAATTCCAACAGATGGTGCTAACTTGGGACTCAGGGAGAGGCAGGCAATGGAGCCAGATGATGAAGGATTAGAATGCTGGGGCACTGTGAAGTGTCCTCTTGTTGAATGCAATCACCATGCTCTCCGTTTCTCTGCTGCCTCTCCCGCTCACCCTTCTCTAGAGCTGGGCAGAACATGAAACACCTGACAGAGCCCCTCCTATTTGAACCAAGGTTTCTCCGAGACACAATGTTCCATTTGGCCACAGTGAAAAAAAGGATGGTGCTAATGTGCCCTAGATGTGGGACTCTCAGTCCAGGGCAGAGGAATGGCTTTCTGGATGGATGTGAGAAGCCCTTTTCTTTCTTCCTTTCTTTTTTTTCCTTAACATAGCGACTAAATTTAGTCAGGCTCATTTTTCTTTTCTTTTATATTGCACTGGTACTGAGACTGGAACTCAGGGCTTAGCTTTTCACTCAAGGTTGGTACCCTACCACTTGAACCATACTTCCACTCCCAGCTTTGTGGTGGTTAACTGGTGATAAAAGTTTCACAGACTTTTCTGCCTGGGCTGGTTTCTAGATCTCAGTTTCCCAAGTAGCTGGATTACAGGTATGAGCTACCAGTCCCTGGCTTCAGACTTTTTTTTTTTTGGCCACTCCTGGGGACTGAACTCAGGGCCTGAGCACTGTTCTTGGGCTTTCCTAAGACTAGAGGTCTACCATTTGAGCCACAGCACCACTTCTGGCTTTTCTTATGTATGTGGTATCGAGTAATCTAACCTGGGTCTTCGTGTATACTAGGCAAGCACTCTTACCATTAGGCCAAACTTCCAGCTGCAGATTCATTTCTTATATGTATTTTTTTCTTTTAAATATAGACTTGGATGGCTCACTGTCTTCCTAGAGCCCTTTTTGTAAGGAGTGGTATGGTTGCATGTCTCTATTTTGAAGGAATAGAAATAAATGATGTTAGTATTGCTGTGTGTGTGTGTGTGTGTGTGTGTGTGTGTGTGTACAGTGTGTGTGTGTGTGTGTGTACCCAGAGAGAATACATGTAAGGCACACACACCTGACATTTGTGCTTCTTCTATGTATGATTCTTGTATACATGGTCTTGCATATGCTTTGGGATGCGGTGAGTGAAACAAGATTCATTTTTGTTTTTAATTACTGAAATTCTACAATCCTCCAAAAGGAGCAGCTTAGTGAAAAACCAATAAAAACAGAAGTGGGGTGGTTGCCAAAAGCCCCAGCTCCCTGGAGAGTGCAGGTGGAGAGAGGAGATCAGAGCCCCAGGCAAAGGCAGCAAGACTCCAAACTCCCTGCAAAGAGAGATCTTTCCCCCCTTTTTCAGCCCCCCAGGTCGCTGCCCCTTTGATTAATGGTATGGAGCTTGAATAAATCATTTAGAGTAAGCCCATTAGGGGTTTCCTTCAGGCAGCCTCATTTTGTTTTGCCCAATTTCTAGCAACTTTTTGAGATGTCTCCAGTTCTAGAATCCAGGATCTTAGGTCTTTCTGAGCTTGGTGGCTGTCCAGCTCAGGTCACTTTCTAGCAACCACTTGCCATGCCCGCCTTCCCCTCCTCCTTACTGCTGGCTTATTTTCAGGAATGGATAATGTTGTTTATTTGTTCAGCCAAATATTTGGTCTGGGGAATTTACCGTGAAATCCTGTGAATTGCATATACCTAGTTAACAAAATAGCCATAATGTCACAAATGTTAGCAGGAAAAACAATGAGTGAGGGCAGCTTTAACTCTTTCAATTCTATTTGCAAGCTTCGTGCTGAGAAACCAGGGAGATAAGGCATTGCCTGTGCATGGAGATTAATTAAGCCAGGGTTTACTAGTTTCTGCTTCAGGTTGGGCCTAGTACTTTATGGAAGATGCTCTGTGACGTCAGGATCTAGCCTGAGGCTTCCTCCTTCTTTATTTATTAAAAAAAAATATCCCGGAATAATGTTCCCATTACTTAAAGAAAAAACGGAGACGGGAGAATCGCCCTTGAGGAAGGAGTCCAGTAACATGGTAACCACATCAGAAGAGCTACTTGGTCCATCCCTGCCTGTCCTTAAACTGGAACCAGCTTCCTAGGAGCTTAAGACAAAAAGAAAAAAAGGAGGGGGTGCATCCTGCATTCCCCAGCTTTCGTTGCATAATACGCCCAGAACCTGCCAGGTGACCTGCTGACTTTGTTTTCCGTCTGGACCGAATTCATTCCATCACCCCCCTCACCCCCCCCATCCCCTCCTCCTGGCTTGCCTGCCAGTCGCCCGGCTCTGCCCCGGCTACGCGCAGCCATGGCGCAAGCAGACCCCAATTATCACCCAGTCTTGGACAAACTTCAAGATCCCGCCTCCCCCTGGCTCCTTGCGCTCCCAGGCCGCGCAAGTGGGGGTTGTCACGAGTGTGTGTGTGTGGGGGCGTCCTACCCACCTACCCCCGGCTGGGGACCCGCAGGGACCATGCACCTGGCGGCTATGCCCCCCCCCCCGCCCCCAGCCAAGCGGACTGCAGTTTCAGGTTCCCCCACTGGAGCTGACGGGCTGCCCAGCTCACCCAGCTTGGGGAGCCCGTGCCCAGGTGAAACTCTGCAGACAGACCGATCTAATTAGCCAGGCCTGGGCCATTACTGTTCGTATTTAATGGGGTCAAATGGGCTCGCAAAGTAGGCTTTGGGGCAAAGAGGTGTGGAGGGATTTCGGGAGGGGGTGAGGAGAGGCGCTGGCCTCTGAGCTCTGGATGGGTCTGCATATTGGAATGGCAATGGGAGACGTGGAGGCTCAGTCCAGTGGGAACAAATGTACTGGCTGGGGGTCTCACCTGCAGAGAGACCTCCATAAAGACTAAGTCCTCCTCCCTCCCAGCCTCCTTGAAGACACACAGAACCCAGGACTGGAATGAGCTGCCACGTGGAAAACCTCTCCTTCCTCTGCCTCCTTCCCAAACGAGTGTGGGGGTGAGGAGGGGATAGAAGAGCAGGCAGGGACTGTGAGAGCACAGGAGATATCAAGCCCATAAGACATCAGGTGGGTACCTCAGTTGATCTCCTCTATCCCCTCTGAAGGTGAGCCTAGGCGAAGAGAAAAGTTTATCTGAGGCCGAGGTCTCCAGAATGTCCCCAAGCTATGCCTTTTGTCTTCACACAAAGCAAATTTTATAAACTTTTCACAGTCCTCTTGTCAAAGTGATTAGTGCACATATATATGCATATGTATACATATATGCACACACACACACACACCCTGGACCAATAGTTCATGACTGTAATCCTAGCCACTCAGGAAGCTGAGGTCTGGAGGATAATGGTTTGAAGCTAGCCCAAGCAGAAAAGTCTACTAGACTTCATTTTCAAAATAACCAATATAAAGTAGGGCTGGTGGGGCACCAGACAAGCAAACCAAAGGAGAATATGAGGTCCTGAGTTCATACACCAATAAGGGGTTAGTGGTGTGGAACAAAAAATTGTGCCAAAGCAATAGTTAGTGACTTTAAGTTATCTGACAATAAAAGATTATTATTTCTCACAGAGGAATTTAAGATAACTGGTAGACTGCCAAATTAGAGTCATTACACTTATTTAAATTTACCATGTGACACACACTAACACAATAGAGAAAACTATACCTGAAAATAAATGTGGAGTTGCTAGAAAGGGGGCTGGGAAGGATGTGAGGTAGTATAAAGAAGTTTAGGGGCCAGGAGTTTGGCCTAGTGGTAGAGTGCTTGCCTAGCATGCACAAAGACCTGGGTTCGATTCCTTGGTACCCCACATACACAGCAAAAAGCCAGAAGTGGTGCTGAAGCTCAAGTGGTAGAGCTCTAGCCTTGAGAAAGTTCAAGGACAGTGCTCAGGCCCTGAGCTCAAGCCCAGACTGGCAAAAAAAAAAAAAAAAAAAAAAAAAAGAAGTTCAGAACTGCCATGCTCACCATGCAGAAAAATAGTTGGTTTTATGGGGAAAAAGAATGGTTTGCTATAATATTAAAACAAAACAAAATAGCACCTACAGACAATTTAAAAGAGCAGGCAAAACTCCCAGGTGCATGATATTCAGTCAATTCTCAAAGAAAGTAAAATGTTTTTTACAATGAAGAAGCCAGTGGTCATTCATAAATGTGTTCATTAACCCAAGTTCCAATTATCACTGCTTTTCCTCTCTTTGAAATATTTTCCAAGATAGCTGCTGGTAGTGGCTCACGGCTATAATCCTAGCTACTCAGGAGGCTGAGATCTGAGGGTTGAGCTTCAAAGCCATCCCAGGCACAAAAATCCAAAAAGTGTTGTTTCTAATTAATCATCAAAAAGCCAGAAATGGAAATATGTAGTGTACCATCCTTGAGCAAAAAAGTCTGAGCAAGAGCCTAAGACCCTAAATTCAATCTCTAGTACTACACACACACACACACACACACACACACACACACACACACACACCTCTAAAACCAGACTGCAGAGGCCAGGAATGTGGCCTACTGGTAGAGTGCTTGCCTAGCATGAATGAAGCCCTGGGTTCAATTCCTTGGTACTACATACACAGAAAAACCTGGAAGCTGATGGTGGCTCAAGTGGTAAAGCTCTAGCATTGAGAAAGCTCAACAACAGTGCCCAGGCTCTGAGTTCAAGTCCTAGAACTGGCAAAAAACCTGATTGCAATTATGAATGAATTGTGTGCTGTTCTGATCAAATGATTTAGAAAATTCAGTGCTCTGGGATTCAGAATTATTCACTTGAAAAGTGACTTCTTTGAGGACCGGAAGACAAACTGGAACCATGACCTGCTGAATTGTGTTACTATCAGAACTTCACCTGTTAGGCACTTTGCCACACTTTCAGAAGACCAGATTTCACTGATCTATCTCAACCTCCTATACTTGACTTGTAACAAAATAACTTAAAAGCAAGACCCAGCTGTCCACCTACTCCCCTAATTTTTGGGCTCCACAGCCAAAAGCAAGTAGATTCTGATTCTACATGATTTTGTTAAAACTCTAGAAATATTTTTCTTCAGTTTTATTAACTGAAGCTCTGTCTAGTAGATAGTTCTCAAAATGGTCTTAAGCATGCAGACATTAAGTGAACAGATTTGATTGCTTATTTTTGTCTCTCTTGGCACTAGCAATGAACATTCTATGGTTTAGTTAATAAAATGTACAACTGCCTTCAACTCAAGGTTCATACAGATTTAATATTTTAATTTCTGTTGTTCATTTAAAAATTTATTGTAATTAATAGAATTATAATATTTGCATAACTTAATCATTGCTACCCCTTCTAATGTTTTTGTTCCCATTTCCCTCCCCTACCCCTCCCTTCATCTTGTCTTTCCCCCTTCCCTATCCCTATTTCAAATAAACAAATAAACATATATACAATATATCAGATGACAAAATAAGATACTGTAACAATATGAGATAACCAAAGGACAACCAAAGCCTGATGAGAAATAACATAGTACATTAAGAACAACAGTCATACCTTATATGGCTCTTTTTTCTATAATGCGGAGGTCCTTTCATTTAGCCTCATCCTATATGGCCTTATGTATCTAGGTCTTGCCCTAGTGTAAACGTCTGCTAGGAGAGTCCAAGGTTTATCATTTTTTAAAAAAATAGTTTGTTTCTGAGGTAAGGAGAGCCCAAAGATAGGGGGGAGAGAGAGAGAGAGAGAGAGAGAGAGAGAGAGAGAGAGAGAGAGAGAGAGAGAGAGAGAGAGAGAGAGAGAGGGAGAGGGAGCGCGCCTTGCCAAGTGTACCTACTTTAGTTTTTATTATTATGGAACGTATTTCTTTTATTTTGATTTTTGATTTTGAGTATGTGCAGGGATTGCTCTCAGTTTTTTTGCTCAAGGCTGACGTTCTTCCTCTGGACTGGAGCTGTACCTTCAGCCTGGCATTTTGTTGGATAATTGGAGATGGAGTCTCAAACACTTTTCTTCATTTTGAACTATGATTCTCTAGGTTCCAGCTCCTGGACAGTCAGAATTACAGGTGTGAACTATAGCATCTGGCTACAATGCTTGTTTTAATATGGTTTAAGCTAAACTCAGAATCCCTTGAATGTACCTATAATCCAAAAGGAGAAAAAAATTCTGAACTTTGTCACTGAGAGTTATGTAACCCAAATGGTTCCTTTGCTTCCAGAAAGTTCATTCTGAAGCTTTGAACATCCAGTTGTAATTTCTCAATTGGTTAGGTTCTCTCTTTTCTTCTCTTACTGCTGCAATGTTTGTTTCATTTTGCTAGTCCTGGGGTTTGAACTCAGAGCCTGAGCACTGTCATTGGACTTTCTCAAGACTAGAGCTAGAGCCCTGGAGCCACAGCACCACTTCCGGTCTTATGTATATGGTACCGAGGAATTGAACCTGGGTCTTCGTGCATTCTAGGCAAGCACTCTACCAGTAGGCCAAACTCCTGGCCCCGTAAAGTTACTATTTTTTTAAGCTTTATGAAAAATTGTTGCGTAAGAAAATCTTCCTTTGTTATTACACAGATTTTTTTCCCCTTTGATCGTTTACATGTTTTTATTTAGCCTTTGTGTCCTGCTTTTTTGCTGTTGTTAAAAAGTGCAAAACAGTATTACAACTTTAGTATGCTTTAAATCCTAACTTTAATAGTCAATACATTATCCATATATGTGACTATTTACTGCTTTGTGAGAAAGTGCCTGGGTATCAAATTTAAATTATTAACCTTAGGCAATTTTAAGCAACCTAACTTTAGCAGCAAGCCATGTGCATTGTGTTTGTGCTCACATCTTATAAAGCTACCTCCTGATTCTTACAGCTTAACTTATTCACTGTATTTAACAGAATACTCATTTATTTACTTATCAGGAAAAATGGATTACCTGGCATTCTAGGCTGTGTGTGTATATGTATGTGTTGTTGTTGTTGTTGCTGTTGATCTTGTATTGTTGTTGTTTTTAGGCAGAGCCTTGCTATGTAGTCCAGGCTGACCTCAAACTTGGCATCCTTCTGCCTTAGCCCTTGTTCTGTCTTATAGGCGTATACATCCCACCATGCAGGTGTTTGCTAACGGGTCATATTGTACACATATCCACATCAGTTCATTATCATTTTGGGAATACAATTCTTTCTTGGAAAAAAGTCTCTCTCATGTATCCATTGGTCACTTTACTTCATATGTATCCCTCATTTTCTTGTTCTGATGCTTTGGAGATTGAAGGTGGTAAGAAAGGGAGGCAGAATTATCTAAATACAGTAATTACCTAATTAAAATCTATTCAAGAAGTTAGTTTGTAGACCCAGACTGACCTTGACACTTTTCAGCCTTTGGATTCCAGTTACTTGGGGTCAGACACAAAAGTGGAGTTGCCTAGTGATTTCTACATGCTTCTTTTGTGTACCTTAACAAGGGCAGACAAAAGATGTTTTTCCAATGGGACTCACTCTTTATGAGACCTGACTCTCCCAGAAGCAAACTAATCTCAGGTGATCTTGAGGTTTTAGGGCACTAAGAGGACTTTTAGTACCTGGTGAAGTAATTTACTCAATGATACCTTAAAAGAGTTAATTTACCTTGGAAAGGTGAGTTCTTTTTTTTTTTTTTTTTTACAGTCCTGAGTCTCCCCATTTCCTCTGAGAGCAGACATGTTATTTGCATAGCAAAGCATTCCCTTTATCTGGAAAGGAGGGACAGGGGACTGCTAACTAGAAAAGTTGCTTTTCCCACAGTCTTGGAAAACTTAACAGTGTGGTAAGTGGTTTGATCAATCTCCCACCCCCTCCATTCTACACCCTCCTCAACTTCTCAAACTTCAGGCTCCTTTGCTCACAATCTAGTTTGAGACTGACCAGCCTTTCCAGGTGGAAGAGTTATAGGATTTAGCATATAGCTGCAGAGAGGACAGTTTTGCTAACATTGTTTATTTTGGCAAGTTAGTGTAGACTTGAAGGTGGAAACTCCAGGAAAACAAAACAGCCAGCTCCACTAACCTCCCTCTTCCTCTTTATAGACATTGCTTTTTATTTTCTAAATATGTAACTTTAATAAACCAGGTAGAAAATCAGTAATATGTTATAAATACTCTGCATGGGACTGCTTCAAATTTATCTTGATTATTGTCTGCCCCTCGACGGTTTGGCTGTTCCATCCAGATTCATCCATACACTAAGATCCTGGTCTCCCAGGATCTACACTGTGTGTAGGTTATTGTTTATTTGATTGTCACTTAGCACTTCCCCAGAAATAGCTCAGGATTTATTTTTAACCAAATATGCCCCACCTTTGAGACCCAATAAATAAAGGGGGCTTTTCAACATTCTAGAAGTTTGAGCACTCAGGTATTCTAATCAGCATGGATCCTACCGGTATTCTTATTAATGTTTATTATTTCCAAGTTGGCAAATTAGCCTGAGGAATCTGAAGGAAGAAACCAAACCTTTCATCAGCTCTGTTGATAAGAAGGAATGACTTTGAAAACATAAAGGGGTGCTGCCAAAAGATAAACTGTGACTTTCAGTTGAAAACTGTTACCTGTTGAGGATTTTATAGAAGAATTGACTTCGAGCCAATCGTGCCACTGGATCGCTAGTGTTCTATGACCAAGTCACAGCCACCCCAAGACAAGGAAATGTAGGAAAAGGTTGCAGGAAGAGAATACCAAGCAGAAAAACGGGTCAGTGTTCTATTGGCAGTGTTCAGTCCGCTGATAAAAGTTACAGATTTCTCTAGGAGAGGCCTGGCTTGATAGGGCTGGGAGAGTCAGTTTACAAGGAAAACGTATTTAGGTTGGAGGTCTAAAGCTCAAGATAAAATTTTAAGAGAACATTGACGAAAGAAGTATTTACCAAGACACAAGAACTAATAGTGTCTCTGTGTTATAATAATGGGACACTCTTCTTGTTTTCCCTCCTTCCTTCCTTTCCCCTCTCCCCCTCCTCCTCCCTCCTTCCCTCTCTTCTTTCCTCCCTCCCTTTCTCTCTCCCTTCCCCATTCTCTCCCTCCCTCTGTCCTTCCCTTCCCTTTCTCTCTTCCTTCTTGAAGTAGATATATCATGAAATAGATGTCTGGTCATTGGGGAAACATTTGTTTTAATGACAAAAGTGCTCATTAGATTAATGCAGTATTCACAAAAATCTCCTTTAAAATATCTTGTGGAAGTTGAAAAATACTCAGGCCAATAAGTAGGAAAGAAGTGACTGCCCGCAGGTGCATATTAAATGACAGCCATAAGATGTCCTTGTTATTATAGAGGAAAAAGTGAGAAGAAAGAGAGGAATAAGCTAAAAAATGAGAGATAGGCTTCAAATACGGATGCGATTTAATATCGGACCAACTAGGAGAATGTAGGAACATAGGAAATATTCAGAAATGAGACTTGCGGCCAGGCACTGGTAGCTGACGCCTGTAATCCTAGCTACTCTGAAATCTGAGGAGCATGGTTCAAAAGCAGCCTGGGCAGGAAAATCCCTGAGACTCTTAACTCTAATTAACCACCAAAAAGGCAGAGTAGAGCTGTGATCCAAGTGGTAGAGTGCTAGCCTTGAGAAAGATGGTTCAGGGACAGTGCTCAGGCTCTGAGTTCAAGCTCCAGTGGAACAAAGCAAGAATAAAGAGATATCCTTCAAGCAAGAATAAAGTGATACAATTATGAATATAATCCAAGGCTATATGAAAATTTATAGTCAGAGTAATTGAACAGATGTTTTAGACCAGCGATGAGCAAAGGTTTTCCATAAAGACCCAGGTGGTAAATAAACTTTATTTATGGACATGGAAATTTGCTTTTCACAATCATCTTTGCATGCTATGAAATATTCTTTTTCATTAAAAAATATTTAAAATTCTTAATTCAGAGGCTGTACAAAACAGTTAGGGGGAAGGCTGGGGGTGCAGCCCAGGGGTAGAGATCTCACCTACCATGCCCAGTGGCTTAGGTGTCACTGTTGGCACCACAAAATCAGCAGTAAGATAAAACAACAATAAGGGACAGGGGGAAGGCTGGATTTGCCAAAGATTATGCTTCACCCTGATTCCCTAAGGCATTTTCCTTGAAACAAAATTCCTCTATTAAAGCAAGGATGCAGTGAGGAAAGAAACATGGAGAACTGCCATTTGTATTCCCCTCTGGAACAGTTACAGTTACAGTTGTCATACTTTAAAGCCTCTGAGAGAAGGTCCATAAGGAGAAACCTGCTTCCAATGTTGTGCTCAACTTCTTTCTTTTTTTTTTTTTTTTGTCAGTTCTGGGTCTTGAACTCAGGGCCTGAGAACTGTCCTTGGGTTTTCTCAAGGCTAGAGCTCTACCACTTGAGCCACAGCATCACTTCCAGCTTTTTTTCTGTGTACATGATAGCGAGGAATCGAACCCTGGTCTTCGTACATGCTAGGCAAGCACTCTACCACTAGGCCAAACTCCCAGCCCCTCCTTTTTTCTTTTGTGCTGGCACTGGGGCTTGAATTCAAGGCCTTGCACTATTATTTTGTTTTTGTCCCTTCTCAAGGCTGGTACTACCAGTCTTGACCCTACTACTATGATTCTACCAGTGACTCTGCCGCTTGAGCCACACCTCCACTTCCAGCTTTTTGTTGGTTGATTGGAGATATGAATCTCTTGGATTTTTCTACCCTCAGATCTCTGCCTTCCTGATTAACTAGGATTATAGGCATGACCCACCAGCATGTAGTTATGCCTCAACTTCTTGTGTTTTCTCCATCTTTCCAATGCTAAAAGACCTCTTCTTGAGGTCTTGCCTTTTTTACTTTTTCCCTCTGATGTGTTTTGTCCCTTGTTAATTATAGTCCACTTACATCGTCCTTCTTTCTGTTCTTTAAGTAAGCTATGGGAATTTTTATTCCTGTTTCTGTTGCCCCTTTACCTACAAGTTTCCTTTACAAGGTCTTCACTAATGCAATCTTCTTAACCAGTTTTCAGCTTAAATGTGTATCCCTTCGTGAGGCTTTCTCCGATGATGTCTCTAGCAAGGCTCCCTCCTTGCAGCGTGTTTGATCACATGATCCAGTAGTTTTCTTCACCGAGTCTCACATGGCATTGTCTTTCTGTCCCTGTGCATGGGTATGAGTATGCATGCATATTATTGCTTCACTGCAGCAAGGGATGGGATCTTGCATATTATCTCTATTATTAAATCATCATATTCCTTGCAGGAATGTCTACACATAAAATGAATTCAATATGGTTTCATTTATAGAGATTACGAGAGATAGACATGAGAGATGCGGACAAGAAAGAGATAGAGATATGGGAAAGAGACAGAAGAAGAGTGATGTAGGAGAGGTAGGAAACAACGTCACAGGTGATATTTCACATGTTAGCAAATACTATTAAGCCAAAGAAAATTCAAATGTTCAATTACCTCCCCCCTTAAAATCATATCTTTAGTAGTTACAGTATAAATTAATACAACTTAAACTTGGCATCCATTTTTGGTTTTTTTTTTCTGTGAATAACTAAGCTTCAGTAAAAAGTTATAAAATTGTGTTTTTTTTACATTTACACTTTTTGACACTTTTGGAGAATACACTTCCTAGAAATAATCTTAAGTAGAAAACAGTCCTTATTTTTCCAACAAGTTGCTATCCCCCCAGCTAATAATAGCAGCAGACCTGAAATAATTTTGCTATATACTCTTAAAAAGGTAATAGGAAAAGTATAGAAGCCTGGACTTGTGTCTAGCAAGTAGTATAAATACAAAAAAGCACAACAAAATGTGTGCCCTCTGATCGGGTAATCACAGGTAATCCACTAAACACACGTAGGCAAGTGACGGCAATAAAGCAAATTAAATTTCACCTGTTGCAGTCTTTCCTGTGTAATGTTAAAAGGTTGACAAAAGACTAAGGATTGGAGCTCCTCTGCACTGAGGAGAGAAAACCGGTTCTGGACATGCTTTAATTTGTCTGAGGTCAAAGAGGACTTAAAGATCCCGAATTAAAGGTGGCAGAACTTGTCTCATTTAGCCTTTCAAGGTAAGTCTGAGCCTGCCATCCCAAAGGCAATCTTATTTCTCAGCTAATTCACTTCATTGTCTTCTAAGTTCTTTGAAACTCAGAGGACTACCATACGTTTTCAAGTATTTGCATTAAAGAGGTTGCTTTGGCACAAATGACATGGAAGACATTCACTTCCTACACCTAGAATTTATGAGCTTTGTTCTGTTGCCTTAAAAGTTGACCCAGCACCTGCTGTTTAAAATATTCAATAGTAAAAAGTCTCCTATATGTAGCCACCCAGAGATGAATGCGAGGGCAAGAGATGGGCTATGTGTTTAGAGTTGCTTAGCGCAGGGGTTGATGGTCGCTGTGCCCAGTTCAGTGTGTGCGGCGGGCGCTGGTTTGACTTGCAGTGGGGTGTACGTGAGCTTCGTGGATGAAGACAGCTCTGGTCAAAGGAGAACTGTTATGTAATTATAGCATCCACAGCGTCCGACGCGCCACCCAGCCAAGCCTAATAGTTTGTCCTGTGAAGTGGGCGTCAGAAGGAGAGGGAGAATTAATTAATGTTTATGAACGCTGGTGCAAATCCATGGGAGCAAGACTCAGACAGGCAAGCAATGTCCTGCATTTCGAAAACAGTGTCTTCTTAAACTACAGCTCAGAAGTACTGTCATTGCATTTATTTTAACTGATTTCTCTCCCTCCCTCCCTCCCTCCCTCCTTCCCTCCCTCCCTCCCTCTCTCCCTTCCTTCCTTCCTTCCTTTTCTCTTTCTCTCTTTTTCTTTCTCTTTCTTTCTTTCCTTTCCTCCAGGCCTTCCTTCCTTCCCTCCTTCCTTTTTTTCCTTCCCTCCCCTTCCTCCTTTCTCTTTCTTTCCCTTTCTTTCTTTCTTTCTTTCTTTCTTTCTTTCTTTCATCTCTTTCCTTTCCTTCCCTCCTTCCAGTCTTTCCTTCCCTCCTTCCTTCTTTCCTTCCCTCCCCTTCCTCCTTTCTTTCCTCCTTTCTTTCCTCCTTTCTTTCCTTCCTTCCTTCCTTCCTTCCTTCCTTCCTTCCTTCCTTCCTTCCTTCCTTCCTTCCTTCCTCCCTTCCTTCCCTCTCTCCCTCCCTTTCTCCCTCCCTTCCTCTCTCTCTCCCTCCCTCCCTTCCTTTCTTCCTTTCTTCCTATCTTTCCTTCCTTTTCTTTTCTTTTCTTTTTTCCATGCCAGTGGTAGGGCTTAAATCCAAGGCCTGAGCACTGCCCGTTAGCTTTTTGTCTAGTGCTCTACCACTTGAGGAAACCTCTATTTTGGGCTTTTTATTGGTTAATTGGAGATAAAAGTCTCATAGACTTTTTCTGCCCAGGCTGACTTTGAGCTGTAATCCTCAGATCTAAGCCACCTGTGTAGCTAGGATTCCAGGTGTGAGCAATTGGGACCTGGCCTTCGTTTAATTCTTCAGGAAATTTGGGGCAAATTCTCATCTTAGGAGTCAGATGTATTTTGAATATGATAGATATTTTGTTCCTATTGAGCTCAAGAAATTGATATTTGACAGGCTTAAAGTATCAAATTTTATTGTTCTCAACAGGGAGCCCAGTTCATGTATGTATCATTCCACATTTTTTTTTTTGCCAGTCTTGGGCTTAAGATCAGGGTCTGAGCACTGTCCTTGGACTTTCTCAAGGCTAGAGCTCTACCACTTGAGTCTCAGCACAATTTTCGGCTTTTTTCTATGTAGGTGGTACCAAGGAATCGAACCCGGGTCTTCGTGCATGCTAGGCAAGCACTCTACCACTAGGCCAAACTCCCGGCCCCTCATTCCACATTTTAATAGGATACATAGTAAGTAAGCAAGTAGATGGTCTGTAAAATATGATAGTTTACAGTGAATGAAAAACTAAGGCTCAAATATGAAGGAACATAGTGGCTAGAAATATATATTTAAATTATTCAAATATAAATTTTCCTCTTAGATTAAAAATTAAAATAATACATTTCAAATACTATTGACATTAAAAATAATTTTAATGTAGCTAGCTAACAAATTATTTCTTTGTTTATAAGATTATTTGAGTTCTGAAGGTAGAAAAATAAATATGCAAAGTTAAAAGTCAATTGCATACCTGGGGCCATAGTAGAGGGTTTGTCTAGCAAGAGCATGTTCTCGAGTTCAAATCCCAGCACTGCCCCAAATGAAATCGAAATCCCAACCCCCCCCAAAAAACAATTGCATTATTTGAAATACTATTGGCTTACCATATGACATTCGATATATAAACATTTTTATTTATTAATTTTAAATGTAATATAGCATGGAAATAAAAGTATCATGCTGTTTGTTGGTAACTCATACCTGTCACCCTAGATACTTAGGAGGGTCTGAGGCTCATGATTCAAAGTCAGCCTAATGCTGAAAAACTTTGAGACCCATCTCTAATCAATTAGTAAAAGGACTGAGATAGACGTATGGCTAAAGTGGTAGTAGAGTGCAAGTCCCTAGCAAAAAGTTAAACAAGAGAATGAGATCCTGAGTTTAAGCACCAGTACTGGTATACACACACACACACACACACACACACACACACACACACACACACACGATCATAATATAAACCTTTATAGTTTCTCACCCTGTGTTTTAGGTGATGCATAGAATATAAGACTGACATAATTCTCAAGCAACAGTTCTATGGTTTTAATGAACATTGTTAAGTAGACAAAGGTAACATCAACCTATTTAATAAGAATAATTATTTTAAAAATATTTGAGAATGATCTTTGTAATTAAAGAAGATGCTTAGAATATCCTTAATGTTCTGCTGTAATTTCCTCATAAAAGATGTTTCACTCAGCAGTACATTAATTCACAAGTGTTTCATTAGGCTACACATATTTACTAGTGGGCCTGCTACATTGGAAACCTTACTCTGCTACTGGAGTCCAGAGATAGCAGACATGCCTCTTTTCAATTCTGCTCGTGTTGGTTTGACTTTCTGGATAGCTCTTTATTTCTTTTTCAACTGTGCCAATTATTCTGTTTTTAAAATTACATTTTTAACATGAAACCTTAGCTTGCCTGCTCAGCTAGGGAAATATGAAATCATTTTAGGGAATCTTATGTCATCCATTTACAGTGACTGATGTGACAGGCAGAGAATATTTGAAAACTCATTTTTCTGAAGTAATGTTTTATTTTATTCTGGTGCTGGGGATGGAACCCAGGGCCTTAGGATGTAGGGTAAGCACTTTGGCTTAGCGACATACCCAGTGATATCACTGAGCTACACTTCCATCCCTACTGAATTTCATTCTGTGGAATAAAACAATCTGTTATATTTATATTAAGATGCATTCTTAAATTTTACTTTTATTTCTTTACTTGTTTATTTATGTATTAGTACAGTCTCTCTATGTTTCCTCAGTTGGCCTTGAGCTTCCAATCTTGCTGCTTCAACCTCCTAAGAGCTAGATTACAGATGTGAATCACTTCCCCTTTCTCCCCCTATATTTTGCTGGTCCAAGGGCTAGAGCTCAGGTCCTGAGCACTATCCCTCAGCTTTATTTGTTCCAGCCTAGCACTCTACCACTTTGAGCCATAGTACCACTTCTGGTTTTCTAGGGTTTAATTGGAGATAAGAGTCTCACTGACTTTCCTGCCCTGATTGGCTTTGAACTGTAATCCTCAGATCTCAGCCTCCTGAGTAGCTGGGATTACAGGCTCCCAGCCATACTCCCTTATAAAGAATGCATTTAAGTCTTATCATTAGAATGCTTCTGAAAGGAGAATTAGGCCAGACTAACAAGGAAGCACATGGAAACTACAGCTGTGTTAGGTGTGAAGTAGAATACTCTAAGGAAAGCTAAGATTAAGCCAAGAAGAGAAAAAAAAAGATCCCTATAATTTGGTGATGAGAGTTAGTTCATTCTTAACCATAGACAAGACTATTGATTTAATCTTAGATTTTTCTGTTTGGTCAGTGTGAAGTGGAAACCAGGAAGAAGCCTAATAAACATGGTAGGAGGGGAAAAAAAAACCCAAACTGTGATGAAGAATTGTAAAGAATGGATCTGGGGGTGCTGAATGGACAAGTGCTGCTAAGGAGCAACTTTAGAATGAGGTGAAGTGATCACAAGTGTGAAACAGACTTCCCAAGAAACTCACCAGCGAGATGTACCTATAAAAGAAAAAGCGTTTTTGAGAGAATCGATTTAGGTCTGATGTGATGTTATATGCCTTTGGTCCTACCTATTTGTGAGGCATGGATTAAAGGATTATGGTCCAAGGCCCAGCCAAACATGTTGAAACTCTATCCCAAAGTATGCTTAATACGGAAAGGGATGGGGGCATAGATCAGGTGATAAAACACCTGCTTAGCAAGTGTGAGGCCATGAGTTCAAACATCACTACTGCCCCCCAAAAGGAAGGAGTAGAGGAAATTTTATCAACCTGGCAACTTAACTTCAATATGTGGAAAGGCTCAAGTTGATCACAAATTACCTTAAACATATGCTTTCACAGAATAAGTGAAATTTGAACTAGTCATTAAAGATTTAGTCTTTGAAAAGGGGGAGGTCCTGCGGTGAACTGTGTTATTTGTGTCTCCTTTCATTCATGTTTGAGTCCTAACTTCCAGTGGGGTGGTATTAGGAAGAGGTTAGGGTTAGATGAGGTCATGAGAGTCTCTCTCTCTCTCTCTCTCTCTCTCTCTCTCTCTCTCTCTCTCTCTCTCTCTCTCTCTCTCTCCCCCTCCCTCCCTCCCTCCCTCCCTCTCCCTCCCTCCCTCCCTCCCTCCCTCCCTCCCTCTCTCTCTCTCTTCTTTCCTTTTCAATTTCTCTCCCTTCTCCTTTCTCCTCTCTCCCGGATCTCTTCTCTCTCTCCCTTTTGCCATGTAAGGACACAACATATTAAGACAGAAAGAGATCATTCTTCAGACTCTTCTGTGAAGGCATCTTGACCTTGTCAGTCTCCAGAACGATGAGAGATGTGTAATTCTCACTCTATGCTTGCTTGCTTGTTACAGCAGCCCAGCTTCACTAAGACAGATCCTTGCAAAGTCCTTGACCTGCTTTCTTCCTACCTTGATTGGGAGGTTGTTTTCTTCCAGTATCCTTGGCCTGCATCGCTTTTCTATACATATTTATTTTCTAGGGTCCTCTTGAGACCCAAATAATACTGAATTATTAGGGCTATAGTCTGTGACTGTGCCACAGAGGGAAAATAACAGATTTTGTAAATTGATACTTTGACCTTGCCCCTGAGCGGACAATGCTAAAACCAACTTAGCTAACTAGTCACAGACCTAGGTAGATGAGCTTGGTTGACTGAGGGGAAGCAATAAATTATGTTTGTATTGACCTTAGTAAACCTTTTAATTCTTTCCCACATGATATAGTTCTCAACAAATTGGGAAAATATGGCCTAGAGTCGAGGTAATTGCACCACAGCCGATCAATGGGCCACGGCCTGCAGCGTGAGTCTTACGTCTTGATATACTTGAAGAGTTTCATTGTGTGCCAAGGAAAGGTGAGCACTGACATTCCCGGCCATTCCCTCCCATCGTCCCAAAGAGGATCCTGACCTTCCTCTGCCTACGGTGGTGAGAGGGAACTTGGCCTCCTTCCCTGTGATGGAGGAAACAGGTTTCCACGTGTGCTGGGGTCAGGGTTGATGGGCAGAGTTGAAGTTCATAGGAGTATTTTTCCCAGCAGCTGGTCTCTCAGAACAGGAAGAAAAAAATGACACACTATCTTCCACGCACTATTGATTTGGTTCATGGTTTTCTGACAGCTCGAATGAAAAAAAAAAAAAACCCAACGAAACAAAAACCTTTCTAAATGTTTTACGTTTTTGTTTCTATCTGTCCAACTGTGAAGCCTCTTAATTACCAGAAGGGAATGAATGACTGGCTGTCAAGTTATTAGACAATCTATGTAACAGTAGAAAATTAATTAATCCAATCAGTGAAGGAGGAACTAGCTCGATGTGCTGGCCTTGTACTAAGAATGGGAATACTGACAAAAATTCAGCCTTTACTTCAGGGGAGCTTAGCCTGTTTGCAGAGGTTGACATGGATATACATAGTGACTGCACTAATTTCCTAGGGTGTTCAGAACAAAATACCACAAAGGGGTCAACAGCAGAAATGTATTTTTTCTCACTTTTCCAGAGGCCAGAAGTCTAAGAACAAGGTGTTAGCAGTTTGGTTTCTCCAGGGACCGCTGTCTTTGGCTGCAGATAGCTGACATCTTATGGCGTCTGCATGAGGTCTTTGCTCTCTGTATAAGAATCTCTTATGTCTCTCTGTGTGTCTAAATTTCCTCTTTTTAAAAGAAAACCAGCAAGATGGAATTAGTGTCCACCCTAAATGCCTGCATTTTTCCTTTTCTTCCTTCTGCTCCTCTTTCTCCTTTGTGGTGCCAGGAATTGAACCCTGGTCCTTGTATACACTGAGCAAGTGATCTACTATTGAGCTACATCCCCAGACATTCATTTTCAACTTAATCACTTCCTTAGAAGGTGTAATTCTTGCATGCAGAACGCAGAATATTCATATATTGCACATTCCCTTTTTTTTTTTTGCCAGTCCTGGGCTTGAACTTAGGACCTGAGCACTGTCCTTGGGCTTTCTCAAGGCTAATGCTCTACCACTTGAGCCCCAGCACCACTTTTGGCTTTTTCTGTGTTTGTGGTACCAAGGAACCAACCCTGGGCTTCCTGCATATGAGGCAAGCACTTTACCACTAGGCCACACTTCTGGCCCCTCATTTCCTTTTTAGTCAGCAAGAATGCTCCTATTATGGACAATTAAATTAGGTATATGCCATAAATTAATTGAAGAAAGTGTTATGAGCTTGTTAAATCTCCCTAAAAGTCTGTGTTTCTGTTAAAATTACTAACCCCAATATCACAGAGCAGAAGGAACATGTATATCTATCTATCTGTCTGTCTGTCTGTCTGTCTGTCTGTCTATCTATCCATCTATCTATCTATCTTTGTACCTATAATCTACTTATTTACTTATTTATTCAGTACTGGGGTTTGAACTCTAGGTATCTTTTAGGCAAGTGTTTTACCACTCGAGGCATGGCCCTAGCCCTAGACAAGATAATTAAAGTAAGGTTATGGGGCTAGTGTTGGGAATCAGTAGTAGAGTACTTTTCTAGTATATGTGATATTTCAGGTTCTATCCTCAGATCAGCAAAACAGTTATTTAAGGTAAGATAGGTCATTAGAATAGGCCACTCTAATTGGGTTGGACTGTAGTTCTTATATAATAAGAAATTTAGAGGCAGGCACTTAAAGAGAGGAGGTCCATGTGAAGACTTGGGAAGGAGATCATAGAAAAAGGCAAGAGGACCTGCTTCAGACAGAAATCAACCTGGCTTCAGACTTTGGGCTTCCAGAACTCTCAGAAAATACATTTCTGTTGTCTTTAGCTTTCTACTTAGAGAAATCCTAGCAATCTACAACCATGTGGAATGCTTAGTGAAATTCTTCTGTTTCTTAACAACTCAAAATGACTTAAACATACTTTCCACGAATAGTCTAGAACAATTCTATTATGCTGCTCAAGTTAAAAAAAGATAGAGTGTGAGGCGCTCCTTCCTAACACTAAACCTGAAAAAAAAAAAAAAAAAAAGATAACCAAAGTCAGAGCCTAAAGTAAACACCAAAGAGGTAAAAGGATATATCATCCCTAGTTTGGCACTGGATTTGGAAAACAATTTATGTTGGTCAGGAGTTGTACTATTTTAATTAGATAAAAGTATTTGAAAAGGGCCAGGAGTTTGACTTAGTGCTTTGTGCTTGCCTAGCATGCACAAAGACTTGGGTTCGATTCCTCCATACCACACACATAGAAAAAAGCCGGAAGTGGTGCTGAGGCTCAAGTGGTAGAGCTCTAGCCTTGAGAAAATCCAAGGACAGTGATCAGGCTCTGAGCTCAAGCCCAGGACTGGCAAAAACAAAGTATTTGGAAAAGAAATAGGACTTTAGCCAGTCCTCTGTTGAAGAAGCCATTGTGTTCTTAAATGCATAGTCTTTCATGTCAGTGGCTTGGGCTCTTCATAGAGAATCAGAGGATTTAACAAATGTGGAGAAGGTAAACTGCTCTGGAACGAGAAGGCCTTTCAAAACTTGTAGTAACTAATGAAGCTCAAGTGCTCTTTATTTAACAATATCAAACAATCTTAGATAAAACATTAAGATTTTAGGATACAAAGGCATAGTACTAAACCAAAGGTTTAACTTTACAGAAGGTAAAGTGAGCTGCGTGATAGTTACAAAGCATGAGGTCCTTTGGGAGGAAAACAAAAAGGTTATTTTAATTTAACTGAGTGTTGGATCTTGTGTATTTACAGGAAAAATGTCCATTTAAGACCATTGATACATTAATAGTTTCCAGGCACATTTTATGACAGAGCCTAAGTTTATTCTCTTTTGAACATCTAGGAAAGGATGTTTTAAAAGTAAGCACTTAGATTTGCCTGGATTTTATTTATAAAGCAAGGGTCTTAACTCCAAATGCCTCTGAAATCAAGCTATGCCCTGGAGGAATGAATTCCCCAGTGATGACCAGAGCATCCTCTACTCAGTCTCTCTTGAGTCTTCTGTGCTCCTGGGTTTTCCTTCCTGAAGGGCAGTGAATGCTCAATGGTCCTGGCTGTCTCTCCACATCCTCCAACCTTATTCATAACATAGTTGAGTTCTTAGAGGAGTTGCTAATCATAAATTACTTCTGTTAATACTGTCTTAAAGCATCGTGCTTATTTTAAGCACTAAACACTAGGATTTAAGACTGGGCAAAGACTGCTAAGAATTGGGAGGATCTGATTTGGTGGATAAAATACCAGTATATACTCAAGAGCATTTAAAGTGCTTACAGGGTTCTCCCAAACAGGCTTTTGACCCGAATCTTTTGTCTTGCCGTGTGTCACTAAAGCCCTCTAGTGGCCAGGTGACCCCAATCAGGTGCTGGGTGAGCCCCTCCTGGGAAAGGATTCTGTCTTCCTCTCCTTCAGAGTTCTCTGAAAATTGTTAGGTCTGCAGTGGAACCAGGCTGGTGGCTTTGAGAACATTTCCGGCAGTCCTGAAGTCACTAACCAGCTCTAGAGAGCGGTCCTGCAGATATGGAGAACTCCTTGTGGTGTTAAGGCTGTGAACTGGGGTGGCTTCCTGACTCTCAGTGTCTGTAGGCAGGAGAAGTTCACATTCAGAGGGCAAAGATGATCTAGATAGATCTCCCCCAACATATCTGCTAATGTGAACCTTGAGGTAAGCCCCGAAGGCCATCCTTACAACTGCTCTCATATGACTTGAGCGACCTGCTAGTGAATCAAGGGGTCCCTCAGCATAGGCTCTTCAGTAGTGACCCTTGAGAAGTCCAGACTCTCTCAATAATCCATGTTTCTTTATGTCCATATAGCCCACACGGAGCCTAAGTCCTTCTGTAAACGTGACAGGAGTATGCATCTTCTCTGTACACTCCGGGATCAGCAGGCGTCTGGAAGTTGGTAGAGGCACACATTGATTCTCTGGGATAAACAAAAGTCGTTGTAATCAAGTGGATTTGAAGTCTGTACCCTTCCAGGGAAATTCCTGTATTGTGGAGGATGCAAACTGGCAAGAATTTAAATGAAGGTGCTTTCGGTGCCTGTTACCTGGGTCCGTGGTATAGTGTGCTGATCATTCTGAACGATGCAGGGCAATCCTAGATCGAATTCATTCCTGTTCTCAAGGAAGAAGTGATGGCCTATAGGAAATCCCATGCCTCTGGACGCAGTCAGCCTTCAGCTCTTGATTTATTTCTCCACTCCCTGTTAAACTTCGCCTCCCTATTTCCTGTACCCATCTTTACCTTGAGCCCCCTTCTCTCTGCATCCATATCCAGCAGTATTACGTTCTGCTTTTGCTGACATCATCCCATTGTGGAATTAATTTTTTACCTCTCTGAATTATCCTTTCCTCTCTGAGAGTCCTGGGTACACTTCTTTATTTTCTTCCATCTGCTTCTTTCTAGCTTTGTGGCTGATCCTTCCCAAACCTGTGTTGCTTTTTTTTTTTTTTTTGATATCTGTCCTGGGGTCTTTGGTTCATGTACTTCTTTGGTTATTTTGATCCTGGATGTATGTTGGAGGCACCTGGGAACTGTAAGTTATTTTTTTAAATAACACATGTGTAAACTCCAGAAATTCTGATTTATTGGGCTTCTGGCATTTGTATTTTGAAAGAAGGAAACTCGACAAGTGATTTTTAGTAATATATGCTATTAAAAGGTAAGGGCTTTCTCTTTCCTTTCTCTTTTATTCATTTGGTCCATCTGACTCCCCCTGTGATCACATGCTCTCTCTCCTCTGACTTCCATATGCTGATTTATTCCACAAATGGGGCTTGAACTCTGGGCCTGGGCATTGTCTCTGAGCTCTTCAGCTCAAGGCTAGCACTCTATTACTTGAGCTACAGCACCACTTCCAGTGTTCTGGCGGTTTAATTGGAGATAAGAGTCTCCTGGACTTTGGTGCCTGGGCTGGCTTTGAACCGCGATCCTCAGATCTCAGCCTCCTCAGTAGCTAGGATTACAGGTGTGAGCCACCACACCCACCTAGAGCTTACTTTTAATCTGGGATCACAGCATTCAAATGAACTCTTGAGTGGTTTAGATGCTTCTGACAAAATTTAACCGGCCTTAAATAGAAATCATGATTTATTTCTCCAAATCTGCTCCTTTTCAGTCTTTCCCATTCCACCAAGTAGTATCATCGTGTGCACATCCCAAGAACAAAGACATTAAAAAACTGGGCTGGGAGTTTGACCTAGTGGTAATGCTTGCCTAGCATACATGAAGACCCGGGTTCGATTCCTTGTTACCACATACATAGAAAAAAGCAGGAAGTGGTGCTGAGGCTCAAGTGGTAGAGCTCTAGTCTTGAGAAAATCAAAGGACAGTGCTCAGGCCCTGAGCTCAAGCCCAGGACTGGCAAAAAAAAAAAAAAGAGACATTAAAAAACAACAACAGGGGCCGGAGTTTGGCCTAGTGGTAGAGTGCTTGCCCAGCATACACGATGACCCAGGTTCGATTCCTCAGTACCACATACATAGAAAAAAGCTGGAAGTGGTGCTGAGGCTCAAGTGGTAGAGCCTTGAGAAAGTCCAAGGACAGTGCTCAGGCCCTGAGCTCAAGCCTAGGACTGACAAAAAAAAAAAAAACAAACCCAAAAAACAAAACAACAACAACAAACTTCTTTATCCCCTATGTCCCGTGAAACATCAACTTCTGCCAACTTTCTTTACTAATTATGCAAAACAACTACTAAAATAACTACTAAAAGTCCTTTCAATTGATGAAATCCAACACTTACCAAACCATGTTCACTTTCATTTTTATTTTATTTATTTATGTTTTTGCCAATCCTGGGTCTTGAACTCAGGGCCTGAGCGCTGTCCTTGTGCTTTCTCAAGGCTAGAGCTCCACCACTTGAGCCACAGCATTATTTCGGCCTTTTCTATGTGTGTGGTACAGAGGAAGAGAAATGGGTCTTTGTGCAGGCTAGGCAAGCATTCTACCACTAGGCCAAACTCGTGGCCCTCATGTTCACTTTCAGTGACAAAATCTTTGTGTAAGTGCTGATTCTTTAGATAATTGGAATGTCTTTCTCCCCGGTGTCTAAATATTCTTGATGCTCTCCTTTCGTTATCTACATGTCTTTGGGCAATCTTTGATATCCTCCATATCTAATTATATCATACCTTTACTTATAACTCTTCACACGGCTCTCCAAGCACTTGGTATATGTTTCAACTTTTTAAATGGTTAGAAGGCCCTGTAGCACCTGGTCCCTGAAACCTCTGCAGATTCATGCAAGGGAATTTGTTTTCTTTTCATCAACCGCATGCCATATATCCACTTACAGCTTTTTGCTGGAAATTGATGAGTCTCATGGACTTTTCCCAATCAGTTTTGCTTCTAAACCATGATACACAGATCTCAACCTCCTAAATAAGTAGGATTACAGGCATGTGCCCCTAGTATCTGGCTAATTTCACATTTTTTTTTAGCTGTAACTTAGTATATTCCTCTTTCTGTCTCTCTCTCTCTCTCTATCTCTGTTTCTCTGTCTCTGTTTGTCTGGCCCCCCCCCCATGGTACTGGGGGTAGAATCTAGAGTGGTGTGCAGTCTAAGCAAGCGTGTTGCACTTCGTGGAAGTTGTCTTTGGGTAGCAGCTGCAAATCCTTCTAACTCACCCTCCCTTCTCTTCTTCTTGGGAGCTTTCTCAAATTCTCTGTGCAGGGTGAAAGATTCCTTTTATATAGCCTGAAACTGCAAGGTGAATTGTTCTGCAATTATTTATGCAGTAAATAATGTATGCATTTGTCTCTTCATGAGTCTAATGCTTCATGAAAGTGGACATTAATCTTATTTTCCCCAGTATCCTCAACTTCTTTTGTTTCCTTTTAGTTTTCTTCCCATCCTGGAGCTTGAACTCAAGACCTGGACACAGTCCTTAAACTTCTTTTGCTCAAAGCTAGCATTCTACCATTTGAACCAAGCTTCATTTTTGGCTTTTTGGAGGTGAGAATCTCATGGGCTTTCCTGCCTGGGGTGGCTTTGAACCACAACTCTCAGATCTTAGCCTCTTGAGGAGCTAGGATTACAGGCACAAGCCACTGGTATTAGGTTTAAATTAAGTAGGGCTGATAAAAAGAGAATGCCACTCGGGATTCAGGAAGGATGGGGTAGGATGGAGTAGATAAGAAAGCTGGAAAATAGACAGAAAGGGGTCAAAGAATGGAGAATCTTGGAAATTGAAAATCTTCCTTTCCAGCTATGATATGAGTGGTGATCTAACAGAACTAATTTGATCTGGGTGTGTAAGATTGCTTTGGGTACCCCCAGACCAGCTAAGAAGATTGTAGCTAAATTGATCAGTGATCATTAAGAGCTAAAACTTGAGGGTTGGAGTGGGAAAAGAAGGGAAGATGGGCCTGAGCCAGAGTGACAGAGTAGAACTGCTAGGACTTTTGTAACTCATTCCCTTCAATGACTACAGTAAGAGGCCAGCTCCAGATAACCCAAGTACTACAATGAAGGGATTGCCCTTGCAAACAATTTCGGAATGGCCATTAGGTAGAATTCCAGGGGAAACTACATTTCCTCAAGGGCCCATTCATCAAACGCTGTAAGCAAATTCATTCAAGGAGACACCCTGCTCTCTGTCCAGTGACCACTCTAACTAGCACAATGCTAATTGGCAAGAAATTATTAAGGTGGTTCATATGTTTATTTTTAAGTTTCTTTAAGGGTGGTAAGAAATTTTATTAAGGGTGGTAAAAGAAATCTGGCAAAGAAAAAGAGCACATGGTACAGCCATAGCAGAAGGTAGCATTTCATCTCAGCCATCTTGTGCCATCTTCCTGTAGCTCATTTATTTATTTGTTTGTTTGTTTGTTTGTTTGTTTATGTTGGTCCTAGGGTTTAAATTCAGAGCTCTAGTCCTTGAGATTTTTTTTTTACTCAAGAATAATCTTCCACCTCCTCAGCCACAACATTTCCAGCTTTTTGCTGGTTAACTAAAAATAATAGTCACACAGAAACCAGGTACTGGTGTCTCATTCCTGTAATCCTATTGACTTAGGAGTCTGAGATCTAAGGATCATGGTTCAAAGCTAGCCTGAGCAGGAAAATCTGTGATTCTCTTATCTCCAATTAATCACAGAAAATGAGAAGTGGAGCTGTGGCTCAAAGTGGTAGAGCACTACTAGCCAAAATCAAAAAATGCACAGGGCTGGGACAACACCCAGGCCTGAATTAAAACTCCACAACTAGGGAAAAGAAAGTCAAGTAGACTTTCCTTCCCTGGGGCCAGCTTTGAACTGTAATCCTCAGATTTCAGCTGCTTAAATGGCTAGGATTACAGATGTTAGCCACTGGTGCCCAGTTTATTTATTTATTTTTATTATGTCAGCAATGGGGTTTAAGGTCTCGCTTGGCTTTTTTTTTGACCTGAGATTCTTTTTTTTTTTTTTTTTTTTTTTGCCAGTCCTGGGCTTGAGCTCAGGGCCTGAGCACTGTCCTTGGACTTTCTCAAGGCTCTACCACTTGAGCCTCAGCACTACTTCCGGCTTTTTTCTATGTATGTGGTACCAAGGAATCGAACCTGGGTCTTCATGCATGCTAGGCAAGCACTTTAACCACTAGGCCAAACTCCCGGCCCTCGCTTGACTTTTTTGCTGAAATTTGGTACTCTACCACTTGAGCCATTCCTCCATTTCTTCCTTTTTTATGACTAATGAGAAATAAGAGTTTCACAGACTATTCTGCCTACATTGACTTTGAACTATGATTCTTAGATCTCAGACTCCTAAGTAGCTAGCACTATAGACATGAGTCAAACAGACAAGTACATTTTAGATGTGGACTTTTTTTCATTTAAGCGTTTTTCTTTCCCAGGATAGTTTTTCTGGTTCTGTTCACTTCAGAGATACCCATCAGGCTTGCGACTGGCAAACCTTCCCTAGGTAAGCTAGTGACTCAGTATGTTGCCTTGGACCTAGATCTTATGTGGTTTTGCCTCACTTGAGGAATTCAGTAAGCAATGTACTTCATGTTAGCAAAAACCCTCATAAATCTATACGGAGGACATGACTGCAACCTCCATTTTTCAATGCCAGGCTGCATAGAAGTTGCTTTATTTCCTTTATGGAGAAGTTCTGGAGTTTCCTCTACTACCCTAGCAGGAGAGAGATACCCCTGTCACCCTTTGCTTCAGGGTACCCTTCAAGATTAAAAAACTTAACTGAAGGAGAAAGGAAAATGTGGTGGGTGGTGGTTTTGCTTCGTATAGAGGAAGCATGCATTTTCCTTCTAGACAGGCCCTCCGGGGAAGAGAGCCAGAAAAAACAAGCAAGGCGACACAGCACTACGCAATTTCTCCTGTACAATTGCTGAGCTTCTGTATCTGGCCTTATGTATATAAACTATGTGTCCTGAGAGAGAACGCTGTCCAGAAGCAGGAAAACCTGGACAGATGAGGTAGGAATCAAGATAATTATTGTTAGTTACAAAAGAACTTAAAAAAAGTTTAAGAGTTTCTATAAGCAGCACTTCTTTGGTTGTATAGGTTTTGATTTAGCAAAACTGGAATTAGGGAGCTTGAGGGAAAGAAGATAAATATTAAAAGGTGGAAGAGTTTCTATGGAAGATATCTGCTCAACTCTTGTGGCCCAGCAGAACCACAGTTGGAATAGTTTGGTAGGACTGCTAATTTTTTTGACCTTTTGTGGCAGGGGAAAAAAACCTCACATATTATTACTATTATTATTATTTTCTGAATAAAGTGTTCTGTGTCCTTTAAGAGTCCTTGACATTTTATTGTCTCATAGCTTTCTTATTTGTGAATTTGGGAGATTCTGGGGCATGCAAAATATTTGAAATCAATGAAATCTTACCTCCCTCTCTTCTTTTTTTCCCAACCACCCTTCCTCTCCTCCTTCCTTCCTCTCACCCTCCCTCCCTTTCTCCCTCCCTCCCTCCCTGCCTACCTTCCTTCTTGTGTGAGTACTAAGGCTTGAACTCAGGAACTGGGCTCTGTCTCTTCATTTTTGTCTCTTATTTTTCTTCTTTTTTTCTTAAGGAAGGCTCTTCTTTTTTGCTGGTTGATTGGAAATAAGAGCCTCATGGACATTCTTGATGGAAATGGGTTTGAACGGAAATCCTTAGTCTGTAGCCTCCTGAGTAGTTAGGATTATAGGTATGAACCACTGGCACCTGGCTAATTTTGCTTTTCAGAGATGGGCTCTCACTGTGTAGCTCAATCTGGCCTAATATTCTCCTGATTCTCTGAATTCTGTCTCCTGAGTGCTGGGATTACACACATGTATTACCACACCCCTTGAGATTCAGCACTTTCAGCATTCATTTTTCTAGGCCATATTATAAAGTTTCCCTAAGAAATTGATATCTTATCTATCTACATTTGTGCTTGAAAAACAAAGCACTTTTGTTTTTTTTGCCAGTCCTGGCCTTTAGCTCAGGGCCTGAGCACTGTCCTTGGACTTTCTCAAGGTTAGAGCTCTACCACTTGAGCCTCAGCAACACTTCCAGCTTTTTTTTTCTATGCATGTGGTACCAAGGAATCGAACCTGGGTCTTCGTGCATGCTAGGCAAGCACTCTACCACTGGGCCAAACTCCTGGCCCCAACAAAGCACTTTTGTATTATCACAGAGAATATTTAGTTAGTATTTATTAATATTTTGGTTTTTGCCCGTCCAGGGCCTTGAACTCAGGGCCTGAGCACTGTGCTTGGACTTTTTCCTCAAGGCTAGCATTCTACCACTTGAGCCACAGCATCACTTCCGTTTTTTTTTTTCTATGTATTTGGCACTGAGGAATTGAACACAAGGCCTCATGCATGCTAGGCAATCACTCTACCACTAGGCCAAACTCCCAGCCCTTTATTAATATTTTTAAAGCATGTTTTTATTCCCTTTTTTGCCCTGAATAACACTATTTCTTGTATATATGTGTGTATGTGCATGTGCATGCACTTACCTCTGAAATTCGTCTTATTTTGTATGACTTTAGAAGACTTTTGAGACCATTTGTCATGCCTAGTGAAGAGTGTAGGGGGAACCTCATGTCCCATAGTACACACATCTTGGAGCTGAGGTTGCCACCCTTGGGCTAATAGCAGCCTGAGTATTCCCCATGGACAGATATTTTAATATTTCTTTGCTGAGCAAAACTGGAAAACACAGCCTCTTTAATTTATAAATGACACTTCCTTGGGGAGCAAAGAGCTAAAGGGACATTTAAGATCAACATTAGACTTCAGAATAATGATGAGAGAAGCTGAGGAATTAGCAGAACAAACGTTCACTCTGTGCAAAGATATTACGTAAGGTCACAGAGCCTTCTTTCTTGTTCTTTGAGCTGGTACTGGAACTTGCATTCAGAACCTCAAGTTCTCCTTTACCTCTTTTTGCTCGACATTACCACTCTACCACTTTTAGCTTGTGTGTGTGTGTGTGTGTGTGTGTGTTTCTCCTAGGGCTTGAATAGCCCAAGTGTGGTCTCTGTCTTTATTATTTACATCATTTTATTTTCCTTAAGACTAGTCTTCTACCACTTGAGCCACAGCTCTACATCCAGCTTTTTGGAAGTCAATTGTTAGTAGTATATTAAGATTGTTGTAAGGTAAATCCAGTTGGTGAGATGCAGAGAAACCACATTTTGAGAGGTTGATTTGGGAGTCTTACAAAACCAGTGTTGGTAGGCAGACTCCTGTCACAATGATTTGTAGCCCTGGGAATACACTTTACACTGTAAGAAAACTGCACCATGAGAGCAGGAGAGGAAAGAACAAGCAGAAGAGCAATACCAACAAACTAGACCAACCTCAATGGAGAGCTGGCATGAGATGCCATGTTGATCCTAGGGGCAGTAGGAGACACAGAGGCAGGTGACACATGGCATGGCCTAAATGATACCTCAGGCACAGGGTCAGGGTCACAGGAAACTTGAGAGTCTCCCAAGTTCACAGCACAGGACTGACAGGTTCAGTAACCTATCGTCCAAATCCCTGCTCCTGGGACAAAAATCACATGATTGTCTCAATAGACGCAGAAAAGGCATTTGACAAGATCCAACACCCCTTTATGTTAAAAGCTCTGGAGAAACTAGGAATCCATGGAACATTCCTCAATATAATAAAGGCTGTGTATGACAAACCCACAGCTAGTATTATACTTAACGGTGAAAAGCTAAAGCCATTCCCTCTAAAATCAGGAATGAGACAAGGATGCCCACTCTCTCCACTCCTCTTTAACATAGTATTAGAATTCCTAGCCAGTGCAATAAGGCAAGAAACAAGCATAAAGGAGATCCAAATAGGGAAAGAGGAAGTAAAACTTTCCCTCTTTGCAGATGACATGATTCTGTATTTAAAGAATCCTATAGACACTATTCCCAAGCTCCTTGAGCTGATTCAAAACTTTGGAAGGGTAGCAGGGTATAAAATTAACCCTCAAAAATCAACTGCCTTCCTGTATGCCAACAGTGAGAGGAACGAGGCAACAATCAGGAAAGCAACTCCTTTTGCAATAGCCTCAAAGAAAATAAAGTACCTAGGAATTAGCTTAACTAAGAATGTAAAGGACCTTTTTGATGAAAACTTTAAAACCTTGAAAAAGGAAATTAAAGCAGAACTGAGGAAATGGAAAAATCTGCCATGCTCCTGGATTGGAAGAATCAATATCGTGAAAATGACAATCTTGCTAAGGGCTATCTACAAATTCAACACAATACCCATCAATATCCCAATGTCATTCTTTACAGAAATAGAAGAGGCAATCCAAAATTTCATATGGAATAATAAAAGACCCCGTATAGCAAAAACACTTCTTAGCAGAAAGAACAGCGCTGGAGGAATTTCAATTCCAAACTTTAGACTCTATTACAGGGCTATAATTATCAAAACAGCTTGGTACTGGCACAAGAACAGGCCTGAAGTCCAATGGAATAGAACTGAGGACCCAGATATTAAACCACAGACCTATGGCCACCTAATCTTTGACAAGGGAGCCAAAAAAATAGAATGGAAGAAAGATAGCCTCTTCAACAAGTTGTGCTGGCAGAACTGGTTAAGCACCTGCAGAAAACTAAAGCTGGATCCTTCTTTGTCACTGTGCACTAGAATTAACTCCAAATGGATCAAAGACCTGGAGGTAAAAGCTGACACACTGAAAACTTTACAGGAAGGAATAGGAGATACACTAGGCCTCCTTGGCACAGGTCAAAACTTCCTTAATAAGGACCAAGAATCACAACAAATCAGAGAAAGGCTGGATAAGTGGGACTGCATTAAACTGCAGGGCTTTTGTATGGCAAAGGACATAGCTAGTAAATTAATTAGGAAGCCTACAGAGTGGGAGAAGATCTTCACCAACCAAACAACGGACAAAGGCCTCCTATCTAAAATATATCAACAAAATATATCAAAAAATTGAATCATTCCAAAACGAATCTCCAAAGTAACAACCATCCCATTAAAAGATGGGCCAAAGACTTAAAGAGAGTCTTCTCTGAAGAAGAAACAAAAATGGCCTATAGACACATGAAGAAATGCTCAACATCTCTGGTCATAAAAGAAATGCAAATCAAAACAACTCTAAGATTCCACCTCACTCCAGTTAGAATGGCCAGGATCAGGAAAACGAATAACAACAGATGCTGGAGGGGATGTGGCCAGGAGGGATCACTACTACACTGTTGGTGGGAATGCAAACTCGTTAAACCACTATGGAAAGCAGTATGGCAGTTCCTCAAAAGAGTAAACATAGAGCTCCCCTATGACCCAGCAATTCCACTACTTGGCATTTACCCAATCATCCAGAAACAAAAACATACTAAATCCACCAGCACAACAATGTTCATTGCAGCACTATTCACCATAGCAAAGATATGGAACCAACCTAGATGTCCCTCAGTTGATGAGTGGATCAACAAGATGTGGTATTTGTACACAATGGAATTCTATGCTGCTGTCACAAAGAATGACATTGCCCCATTTGTTAGGAAATGGAAGGACTTAGAAAAAATCATATTAAGTGAAGTAAGCCAGACTCAAAGGAACTTAGGCTCAATAGTTTCCCTCATTTGTCTCCTAGCAGAGATTTGCAATAGAGCAAAACCTAGATACAAAAGGCCACATAGTAGGACGCTAAATGAAAGAATCTCTAGGATATAGAAACATAAGCCATACAATGAATGATTGTTGTCCTTAATGTACTATGTTATCTCTCATCTCTTTTGCTGTCCCTTGGTTATCTCATATTGTTACAGTATCTCACTTTGTTACCTGATATATCGGATATATTTGTATTTGGTTATTTGAAATTGGATAGGGAAGAGGGGAAAACAAGATGAGGGGTGGGATTGGGGGGAGGGAAATGGGGACCAAGACATGTGAAAGGGTATCGATGTATGGGAATTAATGCACCATCTATCTGGCAAATATCATGTAACCCTTCTATTAATTACAATAAAAAATATATGAAAAAAATCCCTGCTCCTGTTTCTAGGAATTCAGGCACACCCACTACCTAGGAGGTCGGATTTTCCCTTCCTCCACCATGAAGACAAGATGGCACCAGTTAAACCCAATTCCCTGCACACCACGTGTGGCCTAAAATGGGGCAGGTTTGACCCAGTATCCCCAATTCGAGATCTCTGGGAAAATAGGATCTTTACCCTCCACGATTATGGAACTTAGGAGCACTCAGATACATGCAATGAGAGCCCAAGCTCCTGGTTGGTGTAGGAGATAATGTCCAGATATAATCATGACATTGAGAAATGACCAGCAGATATGGTGCATGTGCAAATATCACTTGGCTTTCACAGTTGCTTGCAAAATTCAAATCGCTAGTTGATACACATTTTCAGAAGAAGGTGATGATCGTGGTCATGGTGTTGATGACCTAAAAGTGGGCAGAAACTAGTTAACTGTGAAATGCCCTGCACAGGAGAGGGGGGAGATGGTTTGGGTCTGGTCTACATCCTAGACAGTCCCGATCCTGACCAGCAGAACACCGCTCTTCGTAGGTAAGTGCCTCTGCTCTACGCAGTGGCTACCTGGACTGTGGATTGAGTGGACTTTTGTATTTGTGTATTTGTATTTTCAGTTTTTTAGGGACAAAGAAGGCAGAAGGAAAAATCCAAAAATATGATATACCAGGATTGTATATATGTCCATTTGTTTATTTGAAAAAGGGAAGGTAAGGGAAAAACAAGATGAGTGGAGGGGGAAGAGGGAGAAAAACACAGGGAGGGGTGATATTATTCAAGGAGTAATGTACCTATGAACTGATGAATGTAACTGTCACCCCTCTGTAATCACCCTGACAATAAAATAAAAAAAAATGTGATAGAGCAGGAAATTCTTGGGCTCTGACAATTGGGTGAGTGGTAACTGATGGCCTGGGTGATTTCCAGAGAGGAAAGTTAAGCATTTGGTGCTACATGGTAACTGGGAGAGCACTCGCCCTAGCTAACACAAGGTGATGACTTGCGAAGTTCTCAAGAGCAGGGATGATGTTGTAATTCCTTTGTTCCTGCAGGCTGAGGATGACAGGTTAGACAGGTTGTTCACAATGCTTTGAAAAGGGAATGGCAGAGGTCTTTCCTTGCAAGAAGGCCTCCACTTACATAGCTATATTCTCCTGAAATTGATGTATGTGGAGTCATATTTTTAAAGCACCAGGAAACCTCACCCTTTAAAAGATCTTTATTCTGAATGTACTTGAAAGTGAGCAGACCATTGTGATATAAACAATTACTTCTGGACTAATCTATTGTACAGATTTGGTTTTCACATAAGTGACTTTTCTAAAGCAAAGCCTTTCTATAAACCTGTCAGAAAATGCTACTAATGCACAGTGGGAGTTTATAGGCCCTGGGAATAACACGATCTTTACAGTCAGATGTCCATGTGTGGCAATACAAACCCTGTGTATTATTCTTGTGTGACCACTGACAAGTTTCCTTTGGGTTTTCCAAAAAGTGCATTTTCATATTGAGAATTTTAATTTGACCAATGGATGGACAGTCATGAAGTTTCAAGTTATGAAACAGTTTCAATTGTTAAGTGGTTTCTACAGATATCCTTCATTTAGTATTTGCTCAGTAGTTAACATAGATTTGCTATAATTATTTAGCAATGTACACCTTCTCCTCCTCCTCTTCCTCCTCCTCCCTCTCCTCCTCCTCCTCCTCCTCTTCCTCCTCCTCCTTCTTCTTGTGGATCTTGTGTTTTTGCCTAGACCTGGACCTGGACTGTGATCCTCCTATTTATTTTTTCATCATAGTTGGAATGACAGGCACATACCACTATGTTCAGATTTTTACTAATTGAGATAGGAGTCTCTGGAACTCTTTGCACAGGCTGGCCTTGAAATTGATCCTCCTAATGTATGCTTCCCAAGTAAGCATGAACTCCCATCTCCAGCTTTTGCCGTGGTTGTTGTTGTTGTCTTCCCAATGTTTCTATTTTCTAAAGCTAATACCTTGTAAAGAATCTCTTGAAGTTTACAAGAGGATTTTATCTATTTCTGTTATACATGCAGGTCAGATTTCTAAAAGTTTGATAACTAGAATTTTGAGTCTCGTTAGATCCTGAAGTTGTACTCCCCAAAGGTAGCTCCACTTTGTAGTTAGATGAACAGAATGCTCACTTACACCTTGGCATATTTGCTTGTACTGAGTATTGCCTAGCCTTCTCACTCACCTCAGCTGTTGTATGAAAAACAATGTGTTTTAATATTCAAAACATAATTTTATTGTTCTTAATAAAGTGTTGTACAGAGGGGTTACCATTCGATAAGTCAGGTAATGAATACATTTCCTCTTTTAGGCAATGTCACCTCTTCCTTTTCTTTCCCTCATTTCTCCTCCCATCCATGCCCCCAGATACAGAGGTCATTTTCCACATAGCAATTACTGAATAGCCTGATTGCATTTGTTTACCTTTCCTTCCTTCCTTTCTGCCCCCAGAAGAAAAAACCCAAAGCAAAACCAAACTCCACCACTACCACCACCAACAGTAACAGAAATAACAAGAACAAAAGCATGCCATGCTTCCATTTCCTGGATTTTGTTTTGGTAAATAAGTATTTTAAATGTTCACAGAAGTTATACCTTTGTGTTCCTCCCCTAAGGGTATCCTCCTTTAGTCTGTGTGCAAATGCCTAGAGTTTTGCCTAGGTTAACATGTCCATTTATATTTTAGATCTAGTTTTCACATATGACAGGAAATATGGGCTAATTCCTTTTTGAGCTTGGCCTACCTCACCTTAAAAGATTTGTGCTAGGTCTATCCATTTCCCTGCAAATGACATATTATAAATAATAATGATAATTAATACATTATATTATTCTAATGGATGATTAAAATTCTATTATATATATGTGGCACATTTTATTAATCCACTCATCTGTTGTAGGGCATCTAGGCTGTTTCCCTAACTTGACTATTGTGTATAATGCAGCCACCAAGATGGATGTGCAAGTGTCTTTACTGTATCCTGACTTGTAATGACGTGGGTAGATACCCAAAGGTGGTATGGCTGGGTCATAGGGAAGTTCTGTTTAAGTTTTCAGTTTTTCTACACTGCCTTCGAGAGTGGTTATATTAGTTTACATTCGCACCAACACTGCAGTAACATTTCTTTCACCACACCCTTTCCTGCTGTCATTGGTGGTTCAATTTCTTGATGTTGCCAATCTAATTGAGGTGAGATGGAATCTTGAACTTTATGGCCCCGGATGATAGGCATTTCCTCATGTGTTTATTTGCCCTTCTTGCTTCTCTCTAAAGTTCCTTTGCCCATTTATTGATTGGCTTATTAGTTTTGGGGGGGGTTAATTTCTTGAGCTCCTTGTATATTTTGGACATTCGGCCTTTGTTGGATATAATGCTTGTAAAGATCTCCTAATCTGTTGTCTGTCTTTCTAATTTAGTAACTATGTCTTTTGCTGTGTAGAAACTTTTAATTTTGATATAATCCCATTTGTCAAGGCTCTCTCATATTTGCTGTGCCCCTGGGACTTGTTTCAAAAAGTTCCTACCTATGCCTGTAAGTTCTCATTTTTCTCCTACTCCATCTTACAGTAGTTTTAAAGTTTCAGGTCTGACATTTAGTTCTTTGATCCACTTTGAGTTGATATTGATACATGGCGATAAATAAGGATCCAGTTTTAGTTTTCTACATATAGATTTCCCATTTTCCCAACAGCAATTATTAAAGAGGCTATCTTTTTTCCCCACTATATATCTCTGGCTTCCTTGTCAAAATTCAAATAGCTGTAGGCATACAGCTTTATTTCTGTGTCTTCTAATCTGTTCTGTTCATCTTCAAGCCTGTTTTTGTACAGGTACCAAGCTGTTTTTTATTATAGCTCTGTAGTAGAGCTGCAGGTCTAAGACTGTGATACTACCAAACATTGCTTAGTGTGTGTGTGTGTGTGTGTGTGTGTGTGTGTATTTTTGGATTGTTTTTTTCTATCTTGATGAAGAATGTCATTGGGATGTATTAGTCCCTCCACTTCTGTTTCATTAGCTCCACAATAAGTTTACATTTCCCTGCCCAAAAGGATGCACTTATTTTTCACAGGCGAGCAGTGAGCCTAGCCAATTAAAAAAAAAAAAAGAAAATTAATACCGTATGGTACTTAAAAATTGAAGTTTATCTTTAGGATTTAATAACATTAAACCTTGGGATTTATTCTGTTTAAAAAATTCTAGGCAATAACTGTAAACCATATCACTTTTATGACAACTTCTAAAAACAAATTAGGCAAATTTTTACCAGAATTTGATTAATAGAAAGAGATGGCTTGATTATAAGGAATATAATAAAAATGGCCAATCACATAATAAGTGGTTAATCAAGGCTGAACATGTAGCTTGGGGGAAAAGCTGAGGCACACAGCAAGGACCTGGATTCATCTCCTCACCACCACCAACAAAAAACTTGATTAAATCAGCATATTAATAGTTGCTTAAATGTTTCTTCAAAGTCCATTTCAACTAGGCATCAGTTTAGAAGTCAAAATTCACATTGTATATAAGTCTTTGGTGAAGCTCTGGAAAAATACATTTTTAAATCAAAAAGAATATCTATGGGTAAATTGTCAGGATGTTTAGATGTGTATCTATCAAACATTTTTAGGAAAGAAGAAGGGAAGGAGAGAGAATGGGGGAAGACGGTCAGAAAAGAAGGCGAGACGAAGGAGATTGGGAGGAAATGAAGAGGTATGAAAGGAGGGAGGGAAAAGGAAAAGAAAGGAAGTGAAGACAAACTGTGAGACTGACAAAGAAAGAAAGGTTGGTAAAATGTTGATAATTTCTGAAGGTGAGTATTGAGACATGATAGCATATTAAATATTAATATTTAAAGAAATTTTTTGCAGTCAGAATATTCAATGTACATTTGTGAAAATGGAGCCAAGTGTCTTAAGGGGATGGATGGAGTAAAGATATATTGGTAGGAAGAATGGTTAAGACACATTGCATTCATAAATTGGCATGTTGATTTTAAACCCCTTTGTACAACTACTTAAAAATAATACAAATATAAACAATATAAAGCTTCTTAAAAATCTGGAATTTCAAAAGCATACTCTGTTGGAAGAGTTTGTCAAAGTACACATGGCAATATTCCTGAAAAAGCAGATTTAGGGTTCCGATAATAAAAACAATCTGCTTTTTAGTTTTGCAACAGGAAGGGAAAAACTTCATTAATGACTTGATTTACATATTGCTCTTTTTCACGTGTACAATATCTAGCAGTGATATCCATAGGGCAGTCAGGAGAAGGGCTTTGTTCTCATGTGTTAGCAAAGTTGCATTCGCTGGCAACCCTCTTAATAAGGATTTTCTGTTGAAAAATATTTATAAGGTTACCAATTGCTGTGATAAGCATGATATGGACTTGAAGAAAACCCCAGAGATATCTGAACACTTTTTGGTTCCATCTAAAGAAGATAAAAAAAGCAAGGGAAGTAGACCTTCCCAAGCCCTCTTTACCTGAAAACACCACTGTGTGTCATTTACTCATTCAACAAATATATTAATTGAGCAAGTTCTACGAGACAGGCTTTAGAGAAAAGCGAGACAAAACCAACAGAGGTCTTTGTCACAAAGATAAAATCTTAGTGGATTTTTCCTCCTACCAAGATGGTATTGTTGGAGCTGGATTTCTCCTCTCACTTTTAAGCAACTAAAAAGCTAGACCAACAAGCAAATGAACAGCCAGCAGAGCAGGACTGTAATTCTGAAGAAAGGAGAAATAACCAAAGTGAGGCTTGAAATGCTACAATTCCTGCCTGAGAAGAATTTCCATTCTACTGGACACCAAGGCCCCTACACTCTCTGAGCTCCGTAGATGGTAGTTGGAGTTGCCAAAGTATGGAGGAGAGTCTCAAGAATCATAAAAGAAGCATCCTGAAGTTTGGGGTCAGATACTGACTTTAGACTTGGAAGGAAGTCACTTTAGGGGCAAAAACAAGGAAACAAGTAGATAAATCCTAAGTTTCAGAATAGGAGAAGTTTGTCCTATCCATAATGGAAAGATTTTGTTTTTCTTTAAATACTAGTACAAAGGGGTCAGATTATGAGTATAATAAATCTTTTTTTTTTTTGGTAGGTCATAGGGCTTGATCTTGGCTTGGGCATTGTCCCTGAGCTCTTCACCTCAAGACTACCACCCTACCCTTGAGCCAAGCCCCACTTCCAGTTTTCTACAGGTTAATTGGAGATAAGAGTCTCGGGTCCTTTTGTGCCTGGGTTGGCTTTGAACCTTGATCCTCAGATCTCAGCCTCCCAAGTAGCTAGGATTACAGGTGTGAACCACCACCCCCGATTATGAGTATAATGAATCTTGATCCATGTTCAACATTCTCCCTTCAAACATTCTCCCCCATCTATCTCAAACCCTTCCATACCCTCAAGTCACGTAGCTCAGCTTTTATAGTGTGAAAATCTTAACTTCACCTGACCTATGTTAAAAAAAGGAAAAGGAAAAAAAAATCATTATGCATCAAGGGAAGCTGTGGAGTTTGGATGATAAATTTCTCAAGGTGAAGGATCGCAGTTTTCTGCTCCAAATAGACGTTAGGTCAGCTTCACTCTGCCTTTTTATCTTTATTTTTTTTATAGCATAAGTCTCTCTTCCCTTTTCTGGTTTGGTTTCTTCCCCCATCACTCTTTCTGGTATTCAATCTCTGGAGAATAGTTAGTAGAATATGGAGGGAGGATGGGAACAGTTGGGATAGGGGATAGTGATGGAAACAATGTGAAAGAGAAGGGTAAAGTGGGAACAATTCCCAGCACTTCACACTACCGAGAGGTCAAAATGTGGGCTACAAATCAAATTTGTCCTTGGCTGAAGCCACAATTAGGAGATACCTGAGACCAAGGGCGTTAGAGCATCTGTCTGCCATTTGAGCCCAGAACAAGCTGCCTGGAGATGGAGACTGGTCTCCAATTAGCTCCAATTGAGCTCGGGATGAGAGCTGTGCTATCCTCTTTCCTCTCCTCAATTTTGTTATTCTAGCAGCTGTCATCACCATTCACATCCACTCACACACTGTACATAGTTAAAGGAACTCCATTCAACTTTTGTATCCAGATTAACTTTGCAGCCCAGCTATTGTGCATTTATGGGAACCAATGGTAAATAGAAACTCTCGCTACCCTCCCACTCACCGTGAGATGTTAGTGCATATTTACATTTAGAACTTTAACACATCCTGGCTTTAATCCAATATTCACTAACATTCTCTAAACAGCCCCAGTTTTCTAAACCCTATGGTTAGCAAATATAAAGAGAGACCAAAGTCTGAGAAACGTTAGGAAGCAGTTATAAATATAAACCACCTTTGAAGATTTACACAAAGATTTTGTTAGTAAATTTAGAGACTTGTATATGCTGGAACTAAATTTTTGCCTGTGTGCTTAGAAACTAACAGAAGCAGGCAGGATACAAATGTTTTGTTGGCTTTCTGCACTCCCCCCACCCCCAACCCAGCTTTCTTAACTTTTGAATTAAGAAAGAAGTCAACCCCAAACCAAATGCAGTTATAAATGCGTTCATTTTTAGAATTAACTACAATGGTATACATACAGTAAGTGAAAACAAAACAAGTCACAATAAAATGAAATAACCACCTCCTAGAACTATCAGTAAGTAGTTCAATAAACAAATCAGTAACATAAAAAAATTGGAGTTTAGACATTAATACTTATGTTATACAAAATATTCCTTTGGTGAATCAAAGTTCTTATGTTTTAAATGCACATTTTATGACTGAAATGTCCATTTTCTTTTCTTTTTTTTTTTTGTGGGTCATAGGCCTGGCCGCTGTCCCTGAACTCTTCAGCTCAAGGCTATCTCCCTACTCTTGAGCCAAGCCCCACTTCCCGTTTTCTAGCTGTTAATTGGAGATGAGTCTCAGGTCTTTTTGTGCCTGGGCTGGCTTTGAACCTTGATCCTCAGATCTTAGCCTCCTGTGCAGCTAGGATTACAGGCGTGAGCCACCACACCTGGCTGAAATGCCCATGTTCACCCAAAGAGAACCATTGACTCCATAGATCCATTTGCAAGCTCATTGCCTTTGTCCCATGGGCAACTGGTATTCTTCTCTTAGCCAGGCCTTCAATTGCTTGCAGCCATGGTTTCTAGTTTTCACGGTAGAAGAGTTGTCTTTTGTTTTCGCATTTTGCCTTTTCTTCCTCACAACTGGGAAGCAACCTCCCCCCAAAAATCTTAGTCCTTTGGATTTTTTATATAAAGTGTAAATCAACATGTAAATGTTTGCAAAATAGTAATTGTTCACATTTTTTAATGTTAAGTTTTTTTGGTCCATGACATGAACATGATTTCTTCGTTTATTTAGGTATCCTTTCTTCCACTGGTCTTTAACATAAACATTCTGCCCATATTGTGCTGGGTGTGGACCTAAGAAGTTCATGGTTTTAGTACAATTTTAAAGGACACTTTTTTTTTTTTTTTTTTTGGTCTTGGGGCTTGACTCAGGGCCTAGTCACAGTCCCTGAGTTTTTGTGCTCAAGGCTAAGGCTCTACCGCTTTGAGCCACAGCTCCAATTCTGGTTTTCTGGTGGCTAATTGGAGTTAAGAGTGTCACAGTCTTTCCTGCCTATTCTGGCTTTGAATGTGATCTTGAAATCTCAGCCTCCTGAGTAGCTAGGATTAAAGGTATGATCTACCATCACTTGGCTGAAGACACTATTTTTTTTAACTTGAATATTAAATTCTTTATTGATACTATCTGTAAGGGCAACTTCTGTGTATTGCTTTTGTTCAAACTTGTTAAATTCATTTACAAATTTCATCAAAAGTCTGCTGCAGATTAAAAAAAAAGAAGAAGTTCCCACTAGAAGGACCAGTAGAATTTTCATTCCACTGGCCAGGGTGGGAAAACCCACGCAACCCCCCCTGCTCTCAGTAAGTAGAGTAGATAGAACTTGGAAGTGCCAAAGGCCAGGAAACTAGACTTGTCAGAATCTAGATGGAGAACTCTAAAAAGCAGCAGAAGGGTTTCCTAACTTTCTGGGCCAGAAATTGGCCTCAAACTTATGGTCCTTATGCTTCAGCATCCTGAGAGCTGCTTCTACAAGTGTGTTCCATCACACCAGCAATTTGTTTAGCGGATTATTTTTTCATCAGATACACAAATGATAAGCAATTTTTATGTTTTAGAAAGAATTACAGAGCAAGACACTCACTATACCCCAACCAAACATACGTGTTAAATCTTGGTACTTTATTTCCAATGTGTCTTGAAAGTCCTATCTAGGTTGGAGCAGGAGAACATAGTTCTTTTCTCCATGAGGAGCAAGCACAAGGTAGATTGCAGCAATCTGGCAATGGATAGATAAGACTTTCAATGTCTACATAGGACTGGTGTGATTATATTAACCACATTTTGTAGAAAAATCCATTGCTCCTCCCTTTACTTGATCTTAATCTGTTTATGCTGTTGTAACCAAGTAATTGAGACTATGACATTTAAAAACAATAGGAATTTATTTCTCATAGTTCTAGAGGCTGGGCAATCTGACATCAAGGCAGCAGCAGGTTTAGCATCTCATAGATGGTACCAGCTAGGTGTCCTCACCTGGTAAAAGGTCAACAGGACTAGTTCCTGCCTCTACTTTCATATGCTGGCTAATTTCATTTATGATGGTGCCATTTTGAAATCATCATATCCCACTGGTCCTACGTCTTAATATTTTTGTGTTGAGGATTCAGACCCTACATGAGTTTTGAAAAGAATGCATACATTCAAACCATAGAAAACTCCCACACCCATAGATTTCCTCAACTTTCCAATTACAGGAAGTGGAATGAGGAGGGGCAGGAATGCTCCAAGAGGGTAAGACCTTGCTGTCAGCTTTGACTTCTGGTTTCGCCTCTAATTACCAGTCCATTCTGTGAGCTGCTTAAGATGCCCAGGGCTTAACCATCTCCCCTCTGTAAGACCAATGCAGCCAATTCAGAATCTATTCTGCCTTTCCACAAAAATGATAATAGCTTAAGTACCAAAACCCACAAAAGCTCACTCACACAGGTCTTAGTGAAATAGAGGATCTCAGCTAAAGATTTGCAAATGACAGAAGGCTACCAGATCAGCCACCTTTACTCCCAAAAGTTGTCTTCCCTACCACCATTGTTCATGGCAGATCACCTCCAGAGAGCAAGCCAGGTTCTTCCTCCTCACTGGCCTTTTATCTTTGTTGTTTCACTTCCTTCTTTCCCCATTCTCCTCCCAGCAAATCAAAAGGATCCAATGTGATAGGACAGATCTCACTGTGTAATCTTCTCTTTAATTACCAAACACTCTCGTTCTGAGTATGAAGGTGACACTTGCCTAGACAATTCATGGAAATAAGGTTTAAGATGTCAACTGGAGGACTTTTATGACTCTTGCAGTGGTAGCTTGGTTCTTCCAAGAGACATAAACTGTCTCTATTTATATTTCTGTTTAATTCCAGTATCACAGAAAGGGATTTTCTAAAAGGTGGTTCATGGGAAAGCATACTACAGTTATATGGAGCTACCAACAAACGAACACATGTCACTTTTAAAAATTGAAATCTATTTTTGTATTCTTTGGTAAAATTAAAAACATGTTGCTTTTATTTTCTTAGTCTCAGAGTTGAGTTAAATTATATATGTAATTATTATATCTTCCCAATCAGAAACAAATTTTTTTGGCTAACATGCCTGTAAAATCTGCTTAGAAGGCCACTTCCATTGAATAAATACATTTTGGTTTCATGTAAAGGTTTTTAATTTTGATCTTATAGACTTTATCATAAAAATATCACATTTTTCTTCTAACTTTAAGGAAATAGAAAATACGTGTTTTAAAATTTTTTATTTTATTCCTGGTCTTATGGGAAATCAGTTCCACTAGGGTAGTAAATAACTTTATTGTTGCATTATTATTGCTGATGCTTTTTACATAGTAATCACTGGAGGAGATTTTCACCAATGATTTAAGAAGGAGAGGTTTTTTTTTCTACATGTACAAATTCTGTTTTATGAAATTAAATTCTCATTGGTAATTTGAATTTACATATAATAACGTCTCCATTTTTAGATTTCAAATGTAAAGATAATTCTTTTTTTAAACATAGGATCCTATTTTGGTCAATATTTACAAAATGGCCCTGAAATAGTATCAATATGTCAATACTTTCAAGCAAATGATATTCAAGGTAGCTTTGGATTGGTTGATTTCTTTTCTTTCTTTCTTTTTTTCCTTTTTTTGCCAGGCCCGGGACTTGAACTCAGGGCCTGAGCACTGTTCTTGAGCTTTCTCAAGGCTAGAGCTGTACTTGAGCCACAGCACCACTTCCAGATTTTTCTTTCCTTAAATGTTTGGTTAGCCAGTTGAATAAATTTTTCCCCTAAAAGCCCTGCTCTTCCCATTACAAATTTAGGATTCTGCCTCAACACTTGTATTAATGGTCTAAGAACTAGATCGAATGGTGCCATCAGAGATAAATAATGTCTCCTCCTCAGTAAATTAAATAAAATTTGATGTACTCTTCTTTCAAGCTACCCCAAATTATATGCTGAGAGTGTCTGTTTCCCTAGCCACATTGCAAGCCTGGAGTGTATCCTGAGTTTGTCTCATTCTACTTTGTTTTTCCTGGTTCATCCAGCCTTGGGCTTTGCATGTGGTGAGCACTCAAAACTGTTTATGGATTAGAAATAAATAAACACATTTAAAATAAGATTTGGAAAGCACTTCCTTAACAGATGCTGTATTGGGTCTCGGTTCCAGGGAGGTTTCTCAAAGCCTCCTGCTGTGCACATGGTGCTGTGTGCAATAGAATTGGAGAACAATGAAGTAAGAGTAGAGGTCTTGGGCTTTAGGCTTAGAACTGAGATGTTGGGCTTTGTGCCACTGGTTTATGTTTGTAATCCTAGCAACTCGTGCATCTGAGATCTGAGAACTGCAGCTCAAAGCCAACTTAGGCAGAAAAGTCTGAGACTCCTATCTCTAGTAAAAGAGTAAAAACCTGGAAGTAGAGATATGGTTCAAGTGGGAAAACACTGGCCTTGAGCAAATAAAAAATAAATCTAAGCCAGAGCTCAAGGCCCTGAGTTCAAGCCCTACACACACACACACACACACACACACACACACACACACACACAACTGTGATGTTGGGTCTTCCAAACCAAGGGATGTTGTAGAGGAGGGGTGTTTTGATGGCCAAGCCTTGAGTTTTCCATCAGGAACCAATGCTTCCTAGGGGAGATCTTATGTACTTTTGTGTCTCCTTCTCATGTCTACCAATCTAGGTATGTATTGTAGGTTAGCAAGCAAGAGCAAGAGACATGTGTTCCTCAAACCTCCCGAATCTGCTGGGTGACTTGTTAAAGTGCAGATGCTGGTAGAAAGGTAGAGCTCTGGTAGGGTCTGAGCTTCTCTATATCCAGCAAGTTCCCAGTGAAGAGAGACCTAATTCATCCCCAAATGGCTAATCCTGCCAGTGGAACATAGCATTCCCTCAGCCACTTCTGCTGTACAGCTGTCAAGGCATGACTGAGCTTTCCAGGAGAAAGGGATTTTTGAATTATGATCATTTCGCTTTGAATATCAAAGGCCAAAGTCCAGGTAGACAGGCCACTGGGTTGGGGATGACAGTGGAGGGCCGGCTAAGAAGGTAATAGAAGGTCAAACAGGAGTGAGGAGAGGTGATAGGATTCAGGGCCCAGTGGATGGCTCAGAAGGACTCTCTGCAATTCACAGTCCAGGGACTAGGCTACAGAGAGGGTCTCAGAGCAGAAGGACAATTATCCTACCTCCTGGATTCTTGAAGGGGAAGGCTAGAAGAAGCATAAGGAAGCCCTGGTGTAGGGATGCAAAGGGATGAGCAGGCCTTGAGTCCTAAGACTGGAATATTTCAGACTTCTTAGATTTGGATAGAATCAAAATCATGTGTCATCTCAATCACTAAGAAAGAAGCTATGGTTATTTTTTAAATTATTACTATTATTACTACTATTATTATTATAATTGTTAGTTACAGGGCTTGAACTCAGGGCTTTTGTACTGAAGGCATTGTACTCACTGCCACTTTGAGCCACAGTTCCACTGGTTTTCTGGTGGTTATTTGGAGATAAGAGTCTCATGGACTTTCCTGGGCAGGCGTGGCTTTGAATTGTACTCCTCAGATCTCAGCCTCTTGAGTAGCGAGGATTACAGGCCTGAGCCATGGGTGCCCAGTGCTACAGTTATTCTGTATATCTAGAGCTATATTAGTAAATTTCTAACTTACTCCAAATATCTGATGGAACCCAGAGTCCTGTTGTACCTGTCACAAAAACAAATTAAATAGCAGAGAGACCAACAGAAGGATGGGAAAAAGCCAGATGGATTGCTGCATGTGCGTCCAGACATTTCTCAGGTGGTCTCTTTGATTAGGCACCTCAGTGTGTGGGAGCATAAGGAAAAGCTATGACTCCTCACAGTGCTCGTAGGTCTTTGGGGACCCAGGCCAGGAGGAATAGCCACATGGAAGTCACATGTCCTATACCAGTGCTGCTGTGTTTGTTTGTTTGTTTGTTTGTTTGTTTGTTTTTTGCCAGTCCTGGGCTTG